>NW_012116088.1:1358047-1474607 GCF_000951035.1 Colobus angolensis palliatus | reverse complement strand
GTTTATATTAGCCGTGCATACTGGTGCTTGCCTGTAATCCCAGCTACTTAGGAGGCTGAAGCAGGAGAATCGCTTGAACCTGGGAGGCAGAGGTTGTAGTGAGCTGAGATTGCACCACTGCACTCCAGCCTGGGTGACAGAGTGAGACTCCCTCTAAAAAGAAAGAAACAAAGAAAGAAACAAGGCAAAAGAAGTAAATTTTTGGATTCTAAAGAATTTTCCTTGGACTACAATTCTTTTCAAAGGATTTAAGAACTGTAGTAAGAGAGTTGGTGTTTGGGATAGTGAAACGATAAGTATAAAATGAGACTTTTTATCTTAATAGGCACTGGTCCTTCATATGTTGTCTCCAGTCCATCATCTCTTTATAGACTCTTCTTAGAAAATTTTCCATTGTGTGAACAGTTCCATGGATTTTTATTCTCCCATAAGAGAAACCAAGAGAACAGGTCTGGAAGAAAAGATTCAGTAGGTGCTCCATTATGTGTCTGGGATAAGTACCAATTTGATGAGAAAATGAAAAATAATTCCTCAAACAGCACTTTCTGAGATGTCTTGTGTGATGTATGTAACTAAATAGGTATATTTGTCTTTTGCTAAATATAACTTAATAGCTCTTAAAACTAAGCTATGAAGGGAGAATGAGAAGATGTAGAATAATATGTGGGACTCATATGTGAGAGAATATAAAGGCAAAACATAATAAAGAGTGGAAATACCTCTCACTTAGTATAATAGGAGATTATCTAGGCTGGGAGGTTACAGAGATGATACTGTGGTAGGAAAAATTACACATTAACTTCATGACACTTCATAAGGAAGCAGTGATTTCTGAACATGTGCAGTTACTTTTACTATAAATACTATCAAAGTGATCAGAGATTTAATAGAGGAAAACATCTTCCCCAGACATAGGCGAACATCTCCCTGGGAGCACAGTTTCCAAATGGTCTTCAGTGATGGCTGAATGCTTTTCACTGGCTGCACTCCCCTTAGGCATTCTTTAGGATGACTCAAGTGCCTTCTCTATTCAAGCCCATGACTTCTTGCAGTGTTGAGACTTCACTGGATTTGGAAACTTGGGTGTCAAAACAGAGCTGAACCAGTACATTCTGTGAGTGCTTGGGTTAAAACTAAACCTCTCAAGATACAGCACCCTAATTGGGATTGTTTTTGTGAAATTGGTCACATTAATCTTAATCTCTGTCTCAGTTAATTAGGCAATAACGTTTACGTGTCTGGAGGCCAATTAACAATTCTTGCCCAGACTTCCCTTAAAATGTACCACTATGCTCTGAAAACAGTGCCAACACATTAATTGCAGATCAATTATTTTTGGAGGGGGGGCTCCAAATAATTATAAATTATAATTTATTTTATAAATTCCTAGTTATAATTATATAGTTTATATAATTATATAGTTATATAATTATATATTATATAAATTCCTAGTTATATAATTCCTAAATATAATTATAATTCCTAATTATAATTCCTAGTCTGGCTTTCCCACATATTAGAATATAAGAAGTAGTCCCTGCCATTCCACCCATCCCATGATACTAGATAAAATTTTGCATTAAAATTTCAAATTTTACCTGACTTCCCTCCTGAAATAGTTCCTATATCTTCTCTTCAGTCTTGAGATTATGGGAGTCTACTGGCAATGTGTTGGATTAGATATAATCTTGAGACATATTCTAAACTCTTCCCCTGGTCCAAGAATAACTATGCTTAAATAATCCCAAAAGGTTGTTGGTTATGTTATTAATTTTTTCTAAAAGGAAAAGTTCCACAAGTTTTGTGGTAATATATTTTAATTTATCATAACATTGAGAATTAGAGGATCACTGAGTCTGGGAAGAGAAGAATTTTTAGCTCATTTATTCCAGGCTTCAACCTGAGGCAGAAATCTCTTCTGCCTTGTCTTTTATGCTTTCATCTAGTTGGGAAATGTTTATTAAGTGTTTACAATGAGTGGGAGATTGTGCCAAGTTTTGCCAGAGACCCTGAGGTAAGATCAGCTCTGATAATTAGGGATTGTAGTCTCATAGCATTTATGCTTCACATTTGTAAGTATACTAGCAGATGAGCAGGGATGGATAGCATAGTTGAACTAGAAATAGATGGAATGCTAAAGGAATTTCAGGGTGGGAGACAATAATTTTGGCTGATAAAATTAAAAAGTGTAAAGGAAGTGACTTTTCATCTGAAACTCAGAGAAGTGGAGTAAGGTTTGAACTTTCAGGGATGAGAGAGAAGAAAATTCCACATGGAGGGGTCATGTGTGAAAATAAAGAAGTTAGGTGTGGCTGCATCATGGAACATGATTAGAAGGGTAACTTGTTGGAATCATGGTTAGAAGGTTACATATAGAGAGGTGGTTTTCTACCAGGTCATTGAATCATTTGAAAGGCAGACAAAATATATTGTATGCTAGTCTGCAGGAGCAGAGGAGCCACTGCCTATTTTCAAGCAAGGAAATGGCATGATCAAACTATACTAGAGGAAGATGGCTGGGGTCCAGAGAGGGTACTGTATGTCAGGTGGATTGGTGAGCAAAGAGACTAGAGTCAGGGAACAAGTTAGAGGCTATTACATGGTTCAGGTAAGGGGTAATTAGAGATGAAACTAGAAAAGTAGCTAGAGTAACTGTAAGGAGGATAGGTGTTCAACGTGTGGGATTTAATGACTGAGTAATTGTGAAGGGCAAGGGAAAGCAAGGGATAGAAGTTACCTTAGCAGTTTTTTTTTTTTTGAGACAGAGTCTCATTCTGTCACCCAGGCTGGAGTGCAGTGGCCGGATCTCAGCTCACTGCAAACTCCGTCTCCCGGGTTCACGCCATTCTCCTGCCTCACCCTCCCGAGTAGCTGGGACTACAGGCGCCCGCCACCTTGCCCGGCTAATTTTTTGTATTTTTTAGTAGAGACGGGGTTTCACCTTGTTAGCCAGGATGGTCTCGATCTCCCGACCTCGTGATCCGCCCGTCTTGGCCTCCCAAAGTGCTGGGATTACAAGCTTGAGCCACCGTGCCCGGCCCTTAGCACTTTTTAATTCAAATACATGGGAAAGTGGTTATGCTGAGGAGGAAGAAAAAGTTTGATGGAGGTAATGGCGGAAGTTGACATGGTATGCATGAGAATCTGGAAGCATATCAAGGTGAAGATGTCCAGGAAACAATGGAAGATATGAGAATGAAATTAGGTAAAAGTATCAGCAGTATAAGCAAGGACTTGGAAATCACTCATGTAGAAATGGGATTCGATGCCCAAAAAGGACAAGAGGTCACCCAAGAAGTGCAGACTATAGAGAGGAAGAAAAGAGGGACAAAGCCAGATTTAGTTGAAGGAACTCATACATTTAGGAGGAGGTGGGAGCTCCAAGAATAGTGACTTGAAATAGACAAGGAACAGTTACAGAGGAAGGAAGATAATCAGGAATATAATATACAGGGTAATGAAACACAAGTGAGGTGAGAGCTTCATGAACCAGGGCTTGTGCTCAGTCTGAATCGTCCCAGGAAGATCAACAAAGCTAAAATTGGAGAGAAATCCAGTATCTGTTAGATAAAGTAGCTCTATGGTCATTTGAGAGAACCCTTTTTGGAAAGTGTTGTTGCTATAAATCTGATTGTAAGGGCTTAAGGAAATAGTTGAGATATCTGTTCAAGATGGGGCAATGAGCTCATGCTTTTCTTCCCCAGGCATCTATAATAATAGATGTCTAAAAAGTAAGAAAAGACTTAGTGAGAGGTTCCAAACACAAGGCCAGTAACAACACACAATGTTGATGACAGTTGTAGCTCAAGCTTCTGGGCTTTCTATTCTAAAGCAGGAGGTGGATCTGGGAAGTTGGTTTCTGAAAATATGCTCCTTGTGCAGGAGAGAGCAGTGCTATGGCCACTAATGAAGGTTTCACAGTCTCCACCACTTGCCAAAGGAGACAGGAATAAAAAAATGTCTCATAATGTAGGATTGGCAATCGGCTTAAAAAATCTGTGGGCTGTGAGGTAGGGAAGGTAGGAAGTGGAGGTGGGAGCAGAGGTTCAGGATGGACAGACACAGAAAGCCTTATGACTAAGAACTGGGTTCCAACTGCCATCTGGGTTTGTACTGCAGTAACAAACATAGACAAGAAGTATATGAGTGTAAACAGCTACAACACCACATACACACATAGCATTAAAACAAACACATTTTAAAATATCTATTCACTCCAAAGAAATTTGTAAACAGAATTTTAAAACAGATGGAAAAAAAATTAATGCTGAAAAGGACAATGAACACAATTTTAAAATCAGAAGACAAATTTACTCCCAATGAAATTATTTTGTAAACTAGTCTGACAAAGACTTTTGGATAGTGTATTTAAGACATTCCAAGTAAAAAAAAAAAAACAATATACACCATCTATTAAAAATGAACAAATGAGCTAAAGAAATATGTGCAAAAAACCTACCATATGATTGATTTTATAAAGTTTAAAATCAAGCAACTCTCATGTGGTTTTAGAAGTCAAGATAAGGATAGTGGATATTTTATAGAATGAGAAAAAGCATAAGTGTGAGTTGGCATGAGGAGGCATTTGAGGCAATTTTGGGATGGTAATGACATTTTATTTCTAAAAAAGAGTAGAAAATGAGTTTTGTCACTGATACAAAAACCGTTGGAGGACAAGGCCAAACTCATGACAAACGAGTTTGCTGATGTTCCCTGCCTGCCCTATCTCTAGCTTATCCCTACCCAAGAAAAAATTGGGGATGATAGACACATTTAGAATTGCTGCCTCACACCAGTTCAGAATGTGGATAGAGAAAGAGATAGAATCCCTTGCACTTACAGTCTTTTTAATGGATAAGCCCCATCCAAAGAATATATATAAAGTTCACGTCACCATCCACCAATCAGGATGGAGGAGTAAGTAAAGGTTGGAGCAAAAAGAAAGATGTCTTTATTCACTGATCTGTTGATGAACGCTTAGGCTGATTCCATATCTTTGCTATTGTGAATAGTGCTGCAATAAACATGGGAGTGCAAGTTTCCCTTTGATATACTGATTTCTTTTCCTTTGGATAAATACTCGGTATGTTACATATACAGAATGGAATACTATCCATCAATAATAAAGAATGAAATTATGTCATTTGTAACATGTATAGAATTAGAAGTCATTATGTTAAGTGAAATAAGCCAGGCACAGAAAGACAACTGTTGCATATTCTCAGTCACATGTGGAAGCCAAAAAAATTTGATCTCATGTAGACAGAAAGTAGAATGTTAGTTACCAGTGGATGGAAAGGTTGTTTATGTGTAGGGATGGTGTATTAGGCCATTCTTGTGTTGCTACAATGGAATATATGAAACAGGGTAATTTATGAAGAAAAGAAATTTAATTGGCTTACAGTCCTGTAGGCTGTACAAATGTGGCACTGGCATCTGCTCAGCTTCTAGGGAGGCATCAAGGAACTTTTACACATGGCAGAAGGTGAAGGAGTAGCCACACCACATGGTAAGAGCAGGAGCAAGAGAGACAGGGGGAGGTGCCACACACTTTTAAACAACCAGATCTCAGATCTCACTATTAAGAGGATAGCAACAAACCATGAGGGTTCTGCTGCCATAACCCAAACCTCTCTCACCAGGCCCCACTTCCAACTTTGGAGAGTACATTTTAATGTGAGATTTGGGTGGGACAGATATCCAGACTATATCATCCCACTCCCGGTCCCTCAAATCTCATGTTCTTCTCACATTCCAAAATACAATAATCTATTCTTAATAGTCTTCCAAAAGTCTTAACTTATTTCAGCATCTCTCAAAACTCCAAAGTCCAAAGTCTCACCTGGAAATGAATTTCTTCCACCTATGAGCCTATGAAATCAAAACAGCTTATTTACTTCCAAGATACAATGGGGTACAGGCATTGGGTGAACATTCCCATTCCAAAAGGGAGACATTGGCCAAAATAAAGGGGCTACAGTTCCCATGCAAGTCAGGAACCCAGCAGAGCAGTCATTACATCTTAAAATACCATGTCCCACATCCAGGGCACAGTGCTGAGAGGCAGCAACTCCCAAGGTCTTTGGCAGCTCCATCTCTGTGTCTCTTCAGGGTGCAGCCCCCATGGCTGCTTTCACAGATCGGAGTTGAATGCCTGCAACTTTTCCAGGTGTAGGGTGCAAACTCCCAGTGGAGCTACCTGAGGTCTGAAGGATGGTGGCTTTCTTCCCACAGCTCCACTAAGCGGTACCCCAGTGGGAACTCTGTGGGGTCTGCAAACCATGTTTTTCCTTCATACTGCCATAATAGAAGCTCTTGTAAGGGCTCGGCCCCTGTGGCAGGCTTCTTCCTGGACAGCCAGGACTTCTCATATATCCTCTGAAATCTTGGCAGAGATTGCCAAGTCTCTTTCAGTCTTGCACTGTAGCACCCACAGGCTTAACATCACACGAAAGCCACCAATGCCTGCACCCTCCAAGCAGTGACTTGAGCTGTACCTGGGCCCCTTTTAACTGAGGCTGGAGCTAGAGTAACAGAGATGCAGAGTGATACGGTTTTTGTGCTGCGTCCCAATGCAAGTCTCATGTTGAATTGTGGTGGAGTCGGGGCCTGGTGGGAGGTGATTGGATCAAGGAGGTGGTTTTTAATGGTTGAGCACCATCTCCCTAATGCTGTCTCATGATAGAGTTCTCATGAGATCTGGTTGTTTGAAAGTGTGTAGCACCCCTCAACCCTTGCTTTGCTCTCTCTCTCTCTCTCTCTCTCCCTCTGTCTCTTTCTCTCTCTCCTTCTGGCCATGGGAAGACATGTTTGCTTCTCCTTCGCCTTCTGCCATGACAGTAAGTTTCCTGAGGCCTCCCCAGCCATGCCTTCAGTACAGCCTGCAAAATTGTAAGTCAATTAAGACTCTTTTATTCACAAATTACCCAATCTCAGGTAGTTCTTTATAGCAGAATGAAAATGGATTAAAATAGAAAATTGGTACTAGGAGTGGGACATTGCCATAAAGATAACTGAAAATGTGGAAGCAACTTTGGAACTGGGTAATGGACAGAGATTGGAACAGTCTGGAGAGCTCAGAAGAAGATAGCAAGATGAAGGAAAGTTTAATTGTTGTGTCCAAAATGCTGATAGTAATATGGACTGTGAAGTCCAGACTGAGGAGGTCTCAGGGGGAGATGAGAAACTTATTGGGAACTGGAGTTAAGGTCACTCTTGTTATGCTTTAGCAAAAAGACTAGTGGCATTGTACCTCTGCTCTAGAAATCTGTGAACCTTTGAACTTGAAGGAGATGATTTAGGGTATCTGGCAGAAGACATCCTAAGCAGTAGATCATTCAAATTGTAGCCTGGCTTCTTCTAAAAGCCTATGCTTATCTGCATAAACAAAAAAATTATCTGAAACTGGAACTTATATTTAAAAGGTAAACAGAGCATAGAAGTTTGGAAAATTTGCAGCCCAGCCATTTGGTAGAAAAGAAAAGCCCATTTTCTGGGAAGGAATTCAAGCTGGCTGCAGAAATTTGCATAAGTAAAAAGAGGAGCTGAATGTTAATAGCCAAGACAATGAGGAAAATGCCTCCAAGGCATTTCAGAGAACTTCAAGGCAGCTTATCCCATCACAGGCCTTGAGGCCTAGGATGGAAAAATGGTATTGTGCATCAGGCTTATAAATACTGGGGATTACATTTAAGCATGAGATTTGGGCAGGATAAATATCCAAATTATATCAGTTGGGATGAATAAAGGTTGATTAGTGGGTACAAATATACAGTTAGGTAGCAGAGATAAGTTCTAGTGTTTGATAGCATATTAGAGTGACCATAGTTAACAATAATATATATTTCAAAATAACTAGAATATTTGAAATGTTTCCAACACAAATGCTTGAGAAGTTCTGGATATCCTAAATACTCTGTTTTGATCATTGCACACTGTATGCATGTATCACAATACACTTGTACCCCATAAATATGTACAAATATTATGTGACAATAAAAGAACAACAACAACAAAAAAGAAAGGATGTTATTTTTTAGTAGATATCCTTTCATGTAGATATCTGGGGAGTGGGGGCAAAAGTTACTTCCTAACAGAGTTATCTCTAGACAGGGTATCATGTGAAAATTAATGAATTAAAGATAGAGAAATTCACTTTGTGTGCAATACTGTTTTATTATTGTGAGGAAATTGCAAAATATCACAAAGAAAGGAAAATATTAAAGCTATGATATACAAAATACAGACTACCTATAAGAAAACAGTAACTGGACTCACAATAGACTTTTCTTTTTTTTTTATGAGACAGAATCTCACTCTGTCGCCCAGGCTGGAGTGCAGTGGCTGGATCTCAGCTCACTGCAAGCTCCGCCTCCCAGGTTTACGCCATTCTCCTGCCTCACCCTCCCAAGTAGCTGGGACTACAGGCGCCCGCCACCACGCCCGGCTAGTTTTTTTGTATTTTTTTAGTAGAGACGGGATTTCACCACGTTACCCAGGATGGTCTCGATCTCCTGACTTCGTGATCCACCCATCTCGGCCTCCCAAAGTGCTGGGATTACAGGCTTGAGCCACCGCGCCCGGCCACAATAGACTTTTCAATTAGCAAAAGCAGAAACCAGAAAACTATTAAGTACAGTTGCAAAATGTCAGTCAAGATTAATCACACAACCAAATTATTATTCAGTAATGAGGGCAAATAAATATGCTTTTAGAGACATAAAGGTACAAGAGTTTACTACACAGAGATTGTCAATATAAGAATTTTTTAAATATAGAAAGTAGAAAAATCAGTACAGTTGGAAGCTCTGGGATGCAAGGTACAGTGAAAGACATTGAAAGTAATAAACTCTTGACAATTTTCATTGAATTGATGTAAAATAAATAAAATAAAGAACGCCATATTGTTGGTAGCATACAATGGAAGGCACCAAAATTAACAAACTGTGTTGAAAAATTTCACTGAGTTGACATAAAATGAATAAAAAACCCAATATTGTTGTGTTTTTCTTACAGGTAAAATTAAGCGGGAAAGGTATTTGATAGCATGCTAAAATCCTTGTGTCTGGGAAAGGCAGATAAAATATTGTTATCTTTAGAGCATTCAAAAATGTATAGTTAATTCTATATACTAAAAAATTAACTAAAACTGTAGAAATAAAATCCATGGGTAGAACACAAGGGTCATGCAAAAATATTTATCCACTAATAGAGGCAAGGTAAGAAAAGGAAAAATATATATATAAAAAAATGAAGAAAACGGTTGGTAAACTCCAAATACAAGTATGATGCAGAAATAATTCCAAATATATCAGGTATTATGGTATATGTAAGTAGACTAAAGCTTCAAAATACAGAGATTACTAGATGGACACAAAACCTAAATCCAGCCATATGCTGCTGATGAAGGACATCACAAAACAAATCACACAGAGAGGTTAAAAACAAAACAGAATGGAAAATATGCTAAGTAATTTAGCAATATTAATATCATACAAAATATATTTAAAGTATTAATAGAAAAAGAAAAGAACTGTGCAAATCAATCCTCTAAGAAGTAAGAATAACAATCCAGTTGTATATAATAGCATATTCTGTTAAATGAAAAATGCAAAGCAAAAATAGACAAAATTTTAAGGAGAGGTGGGAAAATCAACAATTTTACCTGAAGATTTAACACATAGCTATCAGATATTTACAGAATAAGCAGAAGAGGTATTTGTAATAATAGAGAAGATTTAAGCAACACAATGTAAAAAGCTAACTGTAATGGACAGCATAGAACTCAGTCAAAAAAATAGAGAATATTAAATGCCATTCAATAACATGTGGATTATTTACACAATGATCACACTGGGACAGAAGGGAAGTCGCAATAAATTTTAAAGATCAGTATAATATATTCTATGTTCTTTAACCAAAAGACAACTAAACTAGGAATCAATAATAAGATATTTAAAAAACAGTCCCCATAGTTTTAGAAACATAAAATTATGTCTTAAATACTTAATGAACTAAAGAGTAAAAGCCAATAAGAGTTACAAAATATTGGAAAAATGTCCAAACAATAGTTCTTTCAGTTCGTTTTATTTTTAAGATAATTAAAATAATTTTTAAATTTATTCTTAAAACATCCCAGGATACATGTATAGAATATGGAGCTTTGTTACACAGGTATACGTGTACCATGGTGGTTTGCTGCACCTATTGACCAATCCTCCAAGATCCCTCTCCTCACCCCTACTCTCCAACAGGCCCTGGTGTGTGTTGTTCTCCTCTCTATGTCTGTGTTCTCATTTTGCAAGTCCCACTTATGAGTGAGAACATGCAGTATTTGGTTTTCTGTTCCTCTGTTAGTTTGCTGAGGATGATGACTTCCAGCTTCATCCTTGTCCCTGCAAAGGACATGATCTAATTCCTTTTTATGGTTGCATAGTATTCCATGGTGTATATGTACCACATTTTCTTTATCCAGTCTATCATTGATGGGCATTTGGGTTGGTTCCATGCCTTTGCTATTGTAAAGAGTGATGCAATAAATATACATGTGCACGTGTCTTCAATGATTCCATAATACTTCAGGTATATACCCAGTAATGGGATTGCTGGGTCAAATGGTATTTCTGGCTCTAGATCCTTCAGGAATTGCCATACTGTCTTCCACAATTTACACTAACTAATTCGAACTCATTTACACTACCACCAACAGTGTAAAAGTGTTCCTATTTCTCCAGAGCCTCACCAGCTTCTATTGTTTTCTGACTTTTTAATAATCATTGTTCTGGCTGGCCTGAGATGATATCTCACTGTGGTTTTGATTTGCATTTCTCTGATGATCAGTGATGTTGAGCTTTTCTTCATATGTTTGTTCACCGCATAAATGTCTTCTTTTGAGAAGTGTCTGTTCATATCCTTTGCCCACTTTTTGATGGAGTTTTTTTTTTTCTTGTAAATTAGTTTAAGTTCCTTGTAAATTCTGGATATTAGACCCTGGTCAGATGCATAGATTGTAAAAATGTTCTCCCATTCTGTAGGTTGTCTGTTCGTTCTGGTGATAGTTTCTTTTGCTGTGCAGAAGCTCTTTAGTTTAGTTAGATCCCATTTGTCAATTTTGACCTTTGTTGCTTTTGGAGTTTTTGTCATAAAGTTTTTTCCCATGCCTATGTCCTGAATAGTATTGCCTAGGTTTTCTAATAGGGTTTTTATGGTTTTGGGTTTTACATTTATGTCTTTGATCTATCATGAGTTAATTTTTGTACAAGGTGTAAGGAAGGGGTCCAGTTTCAGTTTTCTGCATATGGCTAGCCAGTTTTCCCAACGCCATTTACTGAATAGGAGATCCTTTCCCCATTGCTTGTTTTTGTCAGGTTTGTCAAAGATCAGATGGTTGTAAATGTGTAGTGTTATTTCTGAGGCCTCTGTTCTGTTCCATTTGTCTATATATGTGTTTTGGTACCAGTACCATGTTGTTTTGGTTGCTGTAGGTTTGCAGGGTTTGCAGTATAGTATGAAGTCAGGTGGTGTGATGCCTCCAGTTTTGTTATTTTTGCTTAGGATTTTCTTGGCTATATGGGTTTTTCTTTGATTCCATATGAAAGTTAGAATATTGATTCCATGTGAAAATTAGAAATTCTAATTCTGTGAAGAATGTCAATAGTAGTTTGATGTGAATAGCATTGAATTTATAAATTACTTTGGGGGGTATGACCATTTTCATGATATTGAGTCTTCCTGTCCATGAGGCTGGAATGTTTTTCCGTTTGTTTCCTCCCTTATTTCCTTGAGCAGTGGTTTCTAGTTCTCCTTGAACAGATCCTTCACGTCCCTTGTAAGTCATGTTTCTAGGTATTCTATTCTATTTGTAGCAACTGTGAATGGGAGTTCATTCATGATTTGGCTCTTTGCTTGTCTATTGTTGGTGTAAAGGAATGCTTGTCATTTTTGCACATGATTTTGCATCCCAAGACTTTGCTGAAGTTGCTTATCAGTTTAAAGAGTTTTTGGTCTAAGATGATGGGGTTTTCTAAATATAAAATCATGTCGTCTGCAAACAGAGACAGTTTGACTTCCTCTCTTCCTATTTGAATACACTTTATTTCTTTCTCTTGCCTTATTGCCCTGGCCAGAACCTCCAATTCTATGTTGAATATGAGTGGTGAGAGGAGGCATCCTTGTCTTGTACTGGTTTTCAAAGGGAATGCTTTCAGCTTTTGTTCATTCAGTATGATATTGGCTGTGGGTTTATAATAAATAATTCTTATTTATTTGAGATTATGTTCCATCAATGCCTATTTTATTGAGAGCTTTTAACATGAAGGGATGTTGAGTTTTATCAAAGTCCTTTTATACATCTATTGAGATAATCATGTGGTTTTTGTCATAGGTTCTGATTATGTGACTGATTACGTTTATTGATTTTCATGTGTTGAACCAGACTTGCATCTCAGGTATGAAGCCAACTTGATCATGTTGGATCAGTATTTTGATGTGCTGCTGGATTTGTTTTGCCAGTATTTTATTGAGGATTTTTGCATCGATGTTCATCAGGGATATTCGTCTGAAGTCACCTTTTTTTTTTTATTGTTTCTCTTCTCTGTTTTGGTATCAGGATGATGCTGGCTTCATAAATGAGAGAGGGAGGAGTTCCTCCTTTTCAGTTGTTTGGAATCGTTTCAGAAGGAATGGTACCAGCTTCTCTTTGTATTTCTAACAGAATTCAACTGTGAATCTGTCTGGTTCTGGGCTTTTTTTTTGGTTGGTAGGCTATTAATTACTGCCTTAATTTTAGAAGTTGTTATTGGTTTATTCAGGGATTTGACATCTTCCTGGTTTAGTCTTGGGAGGGTGTGTGTGTCCAAACATTTATCCATTCCTTCTAGATTTTCTAGTTTATTTGCATAAAGGTGTTTATAGTATTCTCTACACTTGAACTGAGGCAATGGTTCAAGCACAAAGCACAAGACAAGGCAGAGCACATGTCAGGTCCCCTGGCCGCCACGTGCCATGTGCAGCACATGTTCGGTGTCCTGGGGCCCTGTCCCAGTAGTTTTTATTTCTGTGGGATCAGTGGTGATATCTCTTTTATCATTTTTTACTGTGTCTATGTGATTCTTCTGTCTTCTCTTCTTTATTGGTCTAGCTAGCGATCTATCTATTTTGTTATTTTTTTTTCAAAAAAATCAGCTCCTGGATTCATTGATTTTCTGGAGGTTTTTTTTTGTTTCTCTGTCTCCTTCAGTTCTTCTCTGATCTTAGTTATTTCTTGTCTTCTGATAGCTTTTGGATTGGTGTGTACTTGCCTCGTTAACATTTCTAATTGTGATGTTGGGGTGTCAATTTGAGATGTTTCAGTCTTTCTCATGTGGGCATTTAATGCGATAAGTTTCTCTGTTAACACTGTTTTAGCTATGTCCCAGAATTCTGGTATGTTGTCTCATTGTTCTCATTGGTTTCAGATAACTTATTTGTTTCTGCCTTAATTTTGTTATTTACCCAATAGTCATTCAGGATCAGGTTGTTCAATTTCCATGTAATTGTGTGGTTTTGAGTGAGTTTCTCAATCCTGAGTTCTAATTTGATTGCACTGTGGTCAGAAAGACTGTTATGATTTCAGTTCTTTTGCATTTGCTGAGGAGTGTTTTACTTCCAATTATGTGGTTGAGTTTAGAAAAAGTGCCATGTGGTACTGAGAATAATGTATATTCTATTAATTTGGGGTAGAGTGTTCTGTAGACATCTACTATGTCCACTTGATCCAGAGCTGAGTTCAAGTCCTGAATATCCTTTTAATTTTCTGTCTCATAGATCTGTCTTATACTGAAAGTGGGGTGTTAAAGTCTCCCACTATTATTGTGTGGGAGTCTAAGTCTCTTTGTATGTCTCTAAGAACTTGTTTATGAATCTGGGTGCTCCTGTATGTGGTGCATATATATTTAGAATAGTTAGCTCTTCTTGCTGAATTGTTCCCTTTATCATCATGTAATGCCCTTCTTTGTCTCTCTCTCTCTCTCTTTTTTAGTCTTTGTTGGTTTAAAGCCTGTTTTGTCAGAGACTAAGTTTGCAAATACTGCTTTTTTTTTTTCCCATTTGTTTGGTAAATTTTCCTCCATCCCTTTATTTTGAACCTATGAGTGTCTTTGCACGTGAGATGGGTCTCCTGAATACAACACACCAATGGGTCTTGACTCTATCCAATTTGCCAGTCTGTGTCTTTTAATTGGGGCAGTTAGTCTATTTACATTTAAGGGTAGCATTGTTATGTCTGGATTTGATCCTGTCATCATGCTGCTGTTTGGTTATTTTGCACACTAGTTAATACGGTTTTTTCATAGTGTCATTGGTCTTTAGATTTTGGTGTGTTTTTGCAGTGGCTGGTACCAGCTTTTCCTTTCTATAATTAGTGCTTCTTTCAGGAACTCTTGCAGGGAAGACCTGGTGGTAACAAATCCCTCATCATTTGCTTGTCTGGAAAGAATTTTATTTCTCCTTCACTTATGAAGCCTAGTTTGGCTGGATATGAAATTTTGGGTTGAAAATTCTTTTATTTAAGAATGTTGAATATTGGCCCCCAATCTCTTCTGACTTGTAGTGTCTGCTGAGAGGTCTGCTGTTAGTTTGTTGGGCTTCCCTTTGTAGGTGACCTGGCCTTTCTCTCTGGCTGCCCTTAGCAGTTTTTCCTTCATTTTGACCTTGGAGAATCTGATGATTATGTGTCTTGGGGTTGATCTTCTCATGGAGTATCTTAATGGTGTTCTCTATATTTTCTGAATTTGCACATTTGCCTGTCTTACTGCATTGAGGAAGTTCTCCTGGATAATATCCTGAAATGTGCTTTCCGGCTTGTTTCCACTCTCCCCATCTTTTTCTGGTATTCCAATAAATTGTAGGTTCAGTCTTTTTATGAAGTCTCATATTTCTTGGAGGCTTTGTTCATTCCTTTTAATTCCTTTTTCTCTAGTCCTGTCTGCATGCCTTATCTCAGCAAGGTGGTCTTCAAACTCTGATACCTTTTTTTTCTGCTTGGTCAATTCAGCTATTGATACTTGTGTATGCCTCACGAAGTCCCCATGCTGTGTTTTTCAGCTCCATCAGGTCTTTCATGTTCCTTTGTAAACTGGCTATTCTAGTTAGCAATTCCTCTAACCTTTTATCAAGGTTCTTAGTTTCTTTGTATTGGGTTAGGACATGATCCTTTAACTCAGCATAGTTTTTTACTACCCATCTTCTGAAGCCTACTTCTGACATTGCGATCATTTGGAGGAGAAGAGGCACTACGGTCTTTCAGGTTTTCAGCATTTTTTCGTTGATTCTTTCTCATCTTTGTGCATTTGTCTAGTTTTGGTCTTTAAGGCTACTGACCCTTGGATGGGATTTTTCTGGGGGCTTTTTGTTGTTGATGATGCTGTTGTTGTTGCTTTCTGCTTGTTTGTTTTTCTCTCAATGGTCAGGTCCCTCTTTTGTAGGGCTGTTGAAGTTTGTTCAGGGTTCACTTCAGGTCTTATTCATCTGATTCACTCCAATGCCTGGAGATGTCATTCAGCAAGCTCAGATAATAGCACAGACAGGTGCCCACTACTTCTTCTGTGATCTCTGATCTTGATGGGCACCAACCTGATGCCAATAGGATCGCTCCTGCATAGGGTGTCTGACAATCCCTGTTGGAGGGTCTCACCCAGTTGGCTGGCATGGGGAACAGGCCCCATTTAACAAAGTACTTAGTCCCTTGGTGGAGGGGGTGTGCCTTGTTGGGGGGAAACCCACTCATCTGGGCTACCTGGATTCCTCTGAACTACCAGGAGGAAAGTCTAGGTCTGCTGGTGAGCAAAGACTGTGACCACCCCCTCCCTTAGGAGTTCAGGCCCAGGGAGATCCATGTTCGGTCTCTGAGCCTCTGACTGAAGTTACTGGAGTTCCTGCAGGGAAGCCCCACCCAATGAGAAAGGATGGGTGGGGGTCAGGCCTGAAGAGGCACTCTGGTCGCAGACTGCCACAGCCAGTGTGTTGGGCTGTGGGGACAAGTCTTGAGACCAAACTTTCCAGCTCCCTGGCTCCAGCAGGGGAAAAGCACAGCCTGGAGCCATAGAGATGGATACCGCCCTTCACCTGCCCAGGGAGCTTAGCCTGTTAGGTAGTGGCAAGTCCCAGTACTGACTGCTGCCCCCTCCCCCAAGGAGCTCAAATGGCTTAGACAGCAGGCAGCTGCAGTGGAGGTGCTGGTTGTCACCTCCCCATGGGAGTTTGGTAGGCTTAAACAGATTCCAGCTGAGAGGCGAAGAGTCTGCGCATTCCCGTGTTAGGACGCTAGGCCCCAGTGGCATGGGTTTGCCAGTGGAATCTTTCGATCCATGGGTCGCACAGTTCCGCGGAAAAAACACGGTTTCCCTGGCTGGGTAGCACGTTCACTTACCACCATTCACTCTCAGGTGGGCCGCCACACCACACTGTTCTTCCTTCTCTCCATAGGTCACGCCAGTCTTCTAGTCAGTTCTGATGAGAGAACCTGCATACCTTGGTTGCCGGTAAAGGATTCACATGCTTATTACGGTTTTCTTTAAGGCAAGCCTCTGAAAGCTGCTTTTTCTAGTGGCCATCTTGGCCCCGCCCCCCACGTTTTATTTATTTATATTTTTTGAAACAGTGTCTCACTCTGTTGCTCAGGCTAGGGTTCAGTGGCATGATCTCAGCTCACTGAAACATCTGCTTCCTGGGCTCAAGGGATTCTCCTGCCTCAATCTCTCAGGTAGCTAGGACCACAGCCATGCACCACCACACCCGGCTAATTTTTGTACATTTTGTAGAGATGGTGTTTCACCATGTTGCCCAGGCTAGTCTTGAATACCTGGGCTCAAGCGATCCACCCATCTTGGCCTCCCTTGAATACCAAAATCAACAGTCCCTCTAACAAAATGGTGTAGTATTTGCAAATAATCTACACACATTCTCCTGTATACATTAAATGATCTCTGGATTACTTATAATTTAATACAATACAGATGCAATGCCAATAGTTATTATACTGTACTTTTTACAATTTTCATTTTTTATTGTTGTGTTGTTATGTTTTTCCAAATATATTCAATCTGCATTTGGTTGAATCTGCAGGTGGTTGAATCAATTATATTATGTTCATGGCTAGAAAAATTACTTCATAAAGTTATCAGTCCTCCATAAGTTATTCTAAACATTCAATGAAATTCTACTTAAAATTATAATTTTTCATGGAATTTGATAAGCTTGTCCTAAAACCCGTATGGAAAAAGAAAGGGACAAGCATAGTTAAAACAAAATTTTAGAAAAAGAAGATGGCAGATTGTTTTAAAGATATCAAGAGTAATTGTAAAACCATAATAAATAAGAAATAAAGCACTGGTCTATCTAAGAGATAGACAAATGAACCAATACAACAAAAGAGGTCTATGCATTTGTGGAAAGTTGATATGTGGCATAAGTGGCATTAAAAAGTAGTGGCAAAAAATTATTTGAAATAAACTGTCAGAAAAAATAAAGTCAAATCTTTACCATACACATTACATAAGATGATTAAAGAAAAAATGTGATAAGCAGAATGTTTAAATGTTTGGAAGAAAATATAAATCCTTCTATTACAAAGATACATGCACATGTATGTTCACTGTAGCACTATTCACAGTAGCAAAGACGTGGAACCAACCCAAATGCCCATCAATGATAGACTGGATAAAGAAAATGTAGTACACATACACCGTGGAATACTATGCAGCCATAAAAAGGAATGAGATCATGTCCTTTGCAGGTACGTGGATGGAACTGGAAGACATCATCCTCAGTAAACTAATCCTGGAACAGAAAACCGAACACTGCATATTCTCACTTACAAGTGAGAACTAAAGAATGAGAACACATGGACACAGGGAGGGGAACAACACACACTGGGCCCTGTTGGGGGGTGAATGGGGGCAGGGGGAGCATTAGGATAAATAGCTAATGCATTCTGGGCTTAATACCTAGGTGATGGGTTGATAGGTGCAGCAAACCATAATGGCACACGTTTACCTATGTAACAAACCTGCACATCCTGCACAGGTACCCACTAGAACTTAAAATAAAAAAAAAATTTTTAAAAGAAGAAAATTTAGGAGCAAATGTTATAACTTTGGGTTAGGAAAATATTTCATAGAAAAACAAAAAATCGGCCAGGCATGGTGGCTTAAGCCCGTAATCCCAGCACTTTGGGAGGCTGAGGTGGGTGGATCACCTGAGGTCAGGAGTTTGAGACCAACCTGGCCAACATAGTGAAACCCTGTCTCTACTAAAAAAAAAATACAAAAATTAGCTGGGTGTGCTGGTGTGGCTGTAATCCTAGCTACTTGGGAAGCTGAGGCAGGAGAATCGCTTGAAGCCAGGAGCCGGAGGTTGCAGTGAGCTGAGATTGTGGCATGGCACTACAGCCTGGGCGACAAGAGCAAAACTCCATTTCAGAAAAAAAAAAAAAAAGAAAGAAAAATTTAAAAAGCACAAAATATACAGGAAAAGGTGAGTAAATTTGAGTATATCAAAGTGAAAAAATTTTAATCTAAGCTAGCATAAATTAAAAAGACAAGCCACAGACTGAAGATATTTGTGACATATATGTTACAAAGGTTTAACCCCCAGAATTTATACAGAACTCCTACATGTCTGTAAGAAAAGACAAACACTTCAATAGGATGATGGATAAAGAAAATAAATAGTCACGCACAGAACACGAAATGTGGCCAACAGACTTAAGAAAAAGAGGTCAAGCTCAATAGCAATCAGGGAAATGCAAAATAAAACAGTAATGAAATACCCTTTCAGAGTTATCAGATTTGGAGGGGGGAAAAAAAAAACTGTGGGAGTTGGTGTAGAGGCTTGGTTTAACTCCTATAATGTTGTTAATGATAGAAGGGGGAGGAATAATCACCAATTCAATTTATTTGGAGAGCTATGCAGCAGTGTTTGGTGTATTTGAAATATGCCTTATCTTTGTCCAGGTTCCCTAGAAACTGATTCTGAAATGAGAATCTGTGCTTTATTAAGTGATCTCAGGGGAGGCTAGTAAAAGTGCAAGAAAGCAGGACAGGGAAGGAGACTAAGACAACTAACAGTGAAATCTCAGGCAAAGTCTTGCAGAGTTGTCTTCACGCTGATCCCAGATGGGAGCTCTGCAGTGAAAGTTACTCCTCAAAATTGTTCAGAATAGAAGCGGGGGAGTTGATCTTTCTTTCCTTCCACCTGCCCCCCCAGTTACCGGTCAAGAGCAGATGATATGGATGAGCAAATGCTTCATATTTCAGGGTCTGCCTACAGGCAGAGAAAAGATTCAGATGCTCTGTATTAGATTTCGTTTCTAACATCTGGTATTGAGGGATAACATCATAAATGGTGAAAAAGACTTGGGTAAAACATTAACAGTGTTAACAGTGTAATACATATCTACATCATAGTCCAGCAATTCAACTTTCAAGATATACACAATAAATCCTTGCTCATTGTATACCATACTGTTTTCTATAATGGCTGTGCCAATTTACATTTTCATCAACAGTGTGCAAAGATTCCCTTTTCTCCTAAACCTTGGAATACTTGTTATTTCTTGTCCTTCCAACAGCAGCCATTCTAACAGGTGTGAGGTGATATCTTGTAATGGTTTTGATTTGCATTTCTCTGATGATTAGTGTTGTTGAGCACTGTTTCATATACATGTTGACCATTTGCATGTCTTCTTCGGAACAATGTCTATTCAGTTTCTTTGCACACTTTTAATTGTTATTGATTGATTGATTGCTATTTAGTTGTGTCAGTTTCTTATATATTTTGGATATTAACCCCTTATAAAGTATATGACTTGCAAATATTTTCACCTATTCTATGGGTTGCCTTTTCATTTTGTTGATTGTTTCCTTTGCTGTGCAGAAGCTTTTTAGTTTGTTGTAATCGCATTTGTCTATTTTCGCTTTTATTGCCTGTGCTTTTGGATTCACATCCAAAAAGTCATTGCCAAAATTAAATGTTAAGTTTTTTCCCTATGTTTTCTCCCACGAGTTTTGTCTTCAGATCTTACATTTAAGTCTTTAATCCATTTTAATTATTTTTTTTGTATATGGTATAAGAAAAACATCCACCTTCACTCCTTTGTACGTGGATATTCAATTTTCCCAACTAACTTCCTTATTGTAACACTTATTTGCCCATTGTGTATTCTTGGTGCTGTTGTCAAAGATTAGTTGATCAGATATGCATGGGTTTATTTCTGAGCTCTCTATTATGTACCATTGGTTTACGTGTCTGTTGTTATGTCAGTACAATACTGCTTAGATTACTGTAATTGTAATATAGTTTGAAATCAGGGTATGTGATGTCTCTAACATTGTTTTAATTCACAAAATTGCTTAGACTTTCTTGGATCTTTTTTGGTTTCATATGAATTTTAGGATGCCGTTGGAATTTTGACAGTGATTTCAATGAATCTGTAGATGTTTTGAGTAGTACGGATATATTAACAATATTAATTCCAATCCACGAATCCAAGAATAAACAGGCGTTTATTCTTCTAATTCATAAACATGGGATAGCTTTCCCTTTATTTGCATCATCAATTTCTTTCATGAGTGTTTTGTAATTTTCAATGTACAGATATTTTACCTCCTTTGTAGTTTATTCTTTTTGATGCTATTGTAAATGGGATTATTTTTAACATTTCTTTTATGGATAGTTCACTGTCAGTATATAGAAATCCAACTGATTTTTGTATGTTTATTTTGTGTTCTGCAACTTTTCTGAATTTGTTTTCTCCTCATTTTGTTGATTGGATCCTTTGCTATGCAGTAGCTTTTTAACCTGTTGTGATTTGTCCATGGTTGGTTTAGTTGCTTGTGCATGTGGGGTATTGCTCAAGAAACTTGTGCCCAGATCGATGTCCTGGAGATTTTCCCCAACGTTTTTTTCATAGTAGTTTTTGAGGTCTTAGATTTAAGCCTTTAATCAAATTTGATTTGATTTTTGTATATGGCAAGAGATGGTGGCCTAGTTTCATTTTTCTGCATGTGTATACCTAGTTTTCTGGGCACCATTTATGGAAAAGACTGTCTTTTCCCACGGTATGTTTTCGGCACCTTCAACAAAAATGATTTTTCTACAGGTGTGTGGATTTGTTTCTGAGTTTTTAAATTCTGTTCTATTGGTCTATGTGTCTGTTTTTATGCCAGCATCATGCTGTTTGGGTTACTATAGCTCTGTCGTATAATTTGAAGTCAGGTGATGTTATTCTTCCAGTTTTGTACTTTCTGCTTAAAATAGCTCTAGGTATTCTGTGCCTTTTGTGGTTCCATATAAATTTTAGGATTTTTTTTGTACCTTTGTGAATAATGCAATTGGTATTTTGATAGGAATTGCATTGAATCTGTGGATTGCTATGGGTAGTATGGACATTTTCACAATATTGATTCTTCGAATCTGTGAACGTAGAATATTTTTCCATTTTTTTGTTGTCCTCTTCAATTTCTTTCATTGGTGTTTTATAGTGTCATTATAGAGATCTTTCACTTCCTTGATTAAGTTAATTCCTAGGTATTTAATTTTATATATAGCTATTGTAAATAGGATTCATTTTGTATTTCTTTTTCATGTTTTTCACTGTTGGCATATAGAAATGAAATTGGTTTTTGTATGTTAATTTTGGTATCCTACAACTTTACATAATTTATTTGTCAATTCTAATAGTTTTCTTATAGAGTCTTTAGGTTTTTCCAAATATAAGATCATATCATCTGAACAAAAGGATAATTTGACTTCCTTCTTTCTAATTTGGATGCCCTTTATATCTTTCTGTTGTCAGATTGCCCTAGCTAGGACTTTCAGTACTATGTTGAATAACAGTGGTGACAGTGGGCATCCCTGTCATGTTCCAGATCTTAGAAAAAAGGCTTTCAGTTTTTCCTCCTTTAGTATGATACTAGCTATGTGTTTGTTGAATATGGCTTGTATTATGTTGAGATACATTCCTTCTATGTCCAGTTTTTTTGAGGGTTTTTTTTTTTTTTTTTTTAGGTGGAGTCTTGCTCTGTCACCCGGGCTGGAGTGCGGTGGCCGGATCTCAGCTCACTGCAAGCTCCACCTCCCGGGTTTACGCCATTCTCCTGCCTCAGCCTCCGGAGTAGCTGGGACTACAGGCGCCCGCCACCTCGCCCGGCTAGTTTTTTGTATTTTTAGTAGAGACAGGGTTTCACCGTGTTAGCCAGGATGGTCTCGATCTCCTGACCTCGTGATCCGCCCGTCTCGGCCTCCCAAAGTGCTGGGATTACAGGCTTGAGCCACCGCGCCCGGCCTTTTTGAGGGTTTTTAATCATGAAGTGATGTTGAATTTTATTAAATACTTTTCAGCATCAACTGAAATAATCATATAGTTTTTGTTTTTCATTCTCTTGATATGATATATCACATTGATTGATTTCCATACATTGAACCATCCTTTCATCCCTGGGATAAATCCCACTTGATCATGATGAATGATTTTTCTAATGTATTGTTGAATTTGGTTTGCTAGTATTCTGTTGAAGATTTTTGCATCTATATTCATCAGAGATATTGGCCTGTAGTTTTATTTTTTTGATGTGTCTTTGGTTTTGCTATCAGGCTGATACTGGCCTCAGAGAATGAGTTTGAAAGTATTCCCTCCTCCTCTATTTTTCAGATTAGTTTGATTGAGATTGGTAGTTCTTCTTTAAATGTTTTGGTAGAATTCAGCAGTGAAGTCATCAGGTCCCAGGCTACTCTTTACTGGGAGACTTTTTATTATGGCTTCAATCCTGTTACTTGTTATTAGTCTAATCAGGTTTTGGATTTCTTCCTATTTCAATCTTGGTAATTGTATGTGTCTAGGAATTTGTCCACTTCTAGATTTTCCAATTCATTGGCATGTAGTTTTTCACAGTAGCTACTAATGATCTTTTGAATTTCTGTAGTTTCAGTTGTAATGTGTCTTTTTTTATTTCTGATTTTATTTATTTGTGTCTTCTCTCTTCTTTTTTTAGCCTGGAATTTTTCAGCTCCAAGATTTTCACTTGATTCTTTTTTAATAATTTTAATCTCTCTGTTAAATTATCTAATATAATTCTGGATTCCTTCTCTGTGTTACTTGAATTTCTTTGAGTTTCTTCAACATGGCTGTTTTGAATTCTGTGTCTGAAAGGTTATATATCTCTGTTTCTCCAGGACTGGTCCCTGGTACCTTGTGTATTTCATTTAGTAAGGCCATGTTTTCTTGGATGGTGTTGACACTAGCAGATGTTCTTCAGTGTCTAGGCATTGAAGCGTTCAGCATTTATTGTTTCTGATTTGGGGAGCACCCTAAGCCCAGTAACACTTTTGCAGACTTGTGGAGGTACCACCTTCATGGTCTTGGACATGATCCAGGAGAATTCTCTGGATTACCGGTCAGAGACTCTTGTTCTCTTCCCTTACTTTCTCTCAAACAAATAGTCCCTCTATGCTCTGAGACACCTAAAACTGGGGGTTAAGTGACACAACAACCCCTGTGGCTACCACCACTATGAGTGTGTTGGATCAGACCTGAAGCTAGTATGGCACTGGATTTCACTCAAGGCCTACTGTAGCCACTCTCTGGCTACTGGCTATGTATAATCAAGACCCCAGGGCTCCACAATCAGCAGTTGGAAAAGCCGCCCATGCTTGTGTTTTTTTCTTCAGGGCAGCAAGTTCCCAGGGGCCCCAGGTGGGTCCAGAGGTGCAATCTGGGAGTTAGGAACTAGAGTCAAAACCCTTAGAAATCTACCTGGTGTTCTATTGTATTGCAGCTGAGCTGACACTCAAACCACAAGAATCAGTCTCTCCTACTTTTCCCTCTATTTTCCAAAAGCAAAGAAGCTTTACTCTGTAGCCACCACCACCTCAGGCCATGAAGAGTACTACCAGGCTACCTCTGATGTTCTTTTAAGGCTCAAGGGCTCTGAAATCAGCTTGTGGTGAATGTTGCCTGGTCTGGAACTCAATCTTCAGGGAAATGGGCTCCCCTCCAGCCCAGGGCAGGTCCAGAAATACCATCCAAGAGTCAAGTCCTGGAATCAGGGGTCCCAAGAGCCCTCTTGTTACTCTACCCACCTGTTGCTGTGCTGGTACCTAAGGTGCAAGACAAAAGTATGTACCCTTTACTTTTCCTTCTAGTTTTTTCAAGCAGAAGGAGTTTTGCCCCATGGACACCACAGCTGATAAGTGCTGAATCTCACCTGAAGCCAGCAAGTCTCAGAAGCTCACTCAAAGCCCCCTACAAAGTACCTGGGTATCATTGAAAGGACTCTTCAGTTAACAGGTAATGAATGCTGCCAGGATTGGGTTCTTTCTTTCAAGGCAACAGGTTCCCTTGTGGCCCAAAGTGTGTCTGGAAATATTGTCTGTGAGCTAGAGCCTGGGACTGGGGCCTAATGACTCTGACTGGTGCCCTATTGTGCTGTGGCTGAGCTGGTATCCCAGATGCAAGACAAAGTCCTACCCACTTTTCCCTCTCCTCTCCTTAAGTGGAGGGAAGGGATCTCTTTTGGAGTCACGAGCTTAGCTGTGCTTGCTGCGGTTAGGGGAGGTGTGATGCCTGTACTCCCTTAGCTTCCCCAGCTGGTGTCTCAGTATGTCATGTGCCCCTCCTCCAGTCCACTGTCTCTGGGCCTAGTTCAGCACTAGGACTAGACTAAGACTTGAAGTCCTTATGGCCTAGACTGCCTTTCAAGTTTAGTTAGCAATTGAACACACTTTAGCCCTTGGTGGCAAGGTTTGCAGGAACTCAAGTTTGGACCACTGGGATCAGTAAATCACCTCTGGTTAGAACTGGTTTAAGTGCTCCCTCCATGAGTGAATGTCAGTTGAGTTTGGTCTGGTTTTCCTTTCTGCTCTAACGAACAGCACTGAGTTAAACGCCTCACAATTGCTGTGTCCTCCTTCCCCCAATGCCTAGAGAGACTCTTTGCACCATGCTGCCACTGCTGGAGTGTGAGAGAAGGGTGGTGTTGGCATTTCAAGACTGTTTTTTTATCTTTCTATTGCTTCTTTCAGTGATTTGCAGTTAAAACCAGGTACTCGAAGTGCTCACTTGATTTTTGGTTTTTATGAAGGTGTTCTTTCTGTGTAGATAGTTGTTAAGTTGGTGTTCTTAAAAGGGGGACAATCAGTGGAGCCTTCTATTCCACCAACTTGCTGCATCTCCTAATTCTATAGTTGCATTTATTAAAGTCCACTCTTATTTTCTTGGTTGTCTAGCTGTTTCTCAACTTTATCTTTTTAAAAGACAAACTCTCATTTTTATTGATATTTTCTGTCATATTTCTGGTCTCTATTTCATTTATTTTTGCTCGATTTTTTATTGTTTTCTTGTTTCCACTACCTTTGGACTTAGTTTGCTCTTCTTTTTCTAGTTCCTTAAGATGTGAAGTTATATTGTTTATTTTGGATCTTTCTTTTTCTCTTAATGTAGGCATTTATTTCTATAAACTTCTTTCTTAGTGTTGCTTTTGCTGCATCCTATAAATTTTGATATGTTGTGTTCCTCATTTCATTTATCTCAAGATACTTTCTTATTTCTCTTTTGATTTCTTCTTTGCCCCATTGGTGTTCAGGAGTGGGTTTTTAAATTTTCACATATTTGTGAATTTTCCAAGATGTATCCTGTTATCAATTTCTAGTTTTATATCACTGAGATCAGAAAAATTAACTGAGATGATTTCAGTCTTAAATTCATTAAGACTTGTTTTGTGTCCAAATATATGACCTATCCTGGAGAATGTTACACGTGCCCTTGAGAAGAAGAATATGTATTCCACTGCTGTGAACAAAATGTTCTATGTATGCCTGTCAGGTACGTTTGGTCTATATTGTTATTTATGTTAGCTCTTGCTTTATTAATTTTCTGTTTAGATGATCTGTTGAAAGTGGGTTATTGAAGTTCTCTATTATTATTGTTTTGCTGTCTATTCCCTTCAGTTCTGTTAATATAGTTGTTCCTTGATATCTATGGGGGATTGGGTTCTAGACCCTCTGCAGACACCAAAATTTATTATATTAAAAATTTGTGATATACAATTACTTTATATAAAATAATGCAGTATTTGCATACAACCTGTGCATATCCACCTGTATACTTTAAATCATCTCTAGATTACTTATACTACCTAATACAATGCAAGTGCTATGTAAATTGTTGCTAGACTGTCTTGTTTAGAAAATCTTTAAAGGAAAAAATATTTGTTTGGACGCTACCTTTTATACTTGTGGGTTCCACATCCTTGTACTCAACCCATCATGGGTTGTTGATCTGCAGTTTGCTGAATTCACAGATGTGGAACCCAGGGGTATAGGTGGTTAATTGTATCTGCTTTACATGTTTAGATTTTCTGATGTTGGGTGCATATATAATTGTTATATCTTCTTGATGAATTGACCCCTTTATCATCATATACTTTATCTTGTCTCTCATGACTGATTTGTTTGAAAGACTATATAGTCACCTCTGTTCTTTTTTGTTACTATTTGCCTGGAATATCTTTTCCCATCTCTTCACTTTCAGCCTATGTGTATAACTAATGTAAAATTGTTCTTCTGTAAAAAACAACAGCATGTTGTTGGATATTGTCTTTTCCTTTTACCCATTCAGCTTCTCTGAGTCTTTTGATTGGAGTAATAAATGCATTTACATATATTGTGATTATTGATAGGTAAAGACTTATTTTTGCCATGTTGTTGTCTTTCGACTATTTGGTAGTCTTTTTGTTTTTTTCTTCTTCTCTTGTTGCCTTCCTTTGTAATTTGATATTTTTTTGTAATGGTATGCTTTGATTTTTTTTATTATTTTGCATCTACTGGAGATTTTTTTTTTGTGATTGTCATGGGGCTTAAATAAAATGTGTTATAATTTTCTATTTTAAGCTGATAACTCAATCATGTGCAAAAATCTTATACTTTTGTTCTCCACCCCTATATTTTTTGCTATTGATGTTATGCTCTATATTTTTTAGATTGTGTATGCATTAACAAATTATTGTAGCTATGGTTATTTTTTAATATGTTTGTCTTTTACTTTTATACTAGAGTTAAAATGATTTACCATCACCATTACAGTATGATAACATTCTGAATTTTACTATGTATTTTCTTTGAGCACTATGAATTCTCTTCCGTTTTGGCTTGTGAGGTTTCTGTTAACAGTCTTCTGGTGATAGGTACCTTATAGATATTTCCTAAGATATGAGACAAGTTTCTTTTCTCTTGTTCCTTTCAAAGTCCTCTTTCTTTGGCATTGACAATTTGATCTCAATGTGTCCGAGTATTCTTTTTTCATGGGTTCTACTTTGAATCTTTTGAACTTATAAATCTGGGTGTCCATATTCCTTCAAGTTTGGGGTTTTCAACCAGTTTTTCTTTAAATAAACTTTTTCTTCATTGTCTCTCTTATTCTGGGACTTCTATAATTAATCTATTCATGTGCTTGATGGTTTCCCTTATGCTTTATTCACTTTTTTAAAGTTCCTTTTTAGTTTTGTTCCTACAATTGGCTAACTTCAAATAATCTACTTTCAAGTTTGCCAGTTCTATTTTCTGCATGATTAAGTGTGCTGTTAAATCTATTGAATTTTTCAGTTCTGTCATTGTATTCTTTAGCTCCTGGATTTCTAATTGGGTTTTGTAAAAATGATTTCTAGTTCTTTATTAAGTTTTCATTTTTTTCATGCAGTTTTCCTATTTTTGTTTAGTTGCATTTTTATTACATCTCATTTAACTCTTTTAAAATGATGTTTTGAATTCTTTTTCAGGCATTTTATCAATCTCCCTTTCCTTTGGTGTCCATTGTTGGAACTTTATTAGTTTCCTTTGGTGGTGTCATGTTTGTCTGGTTCTTTTTCACTGATGTAGCCTTGAGTTGGTGTCTGTGAATTTGAAGGAGCAAACATCTCTTCCAGTCTTTAAAGACTGCTGTTGACTGGTAAAGGCCTTCCCCTCTTGAATCCCCAGGAACATGAGATTGCCTCTGGGATTGTAGTCAAGTGGGGTTGGAGCTGGGTCACATGACTGCTGCTGGGTTCACAAGTGGCAGGCTTGTTACCACAAGCAGGCACAGAACCTGCCTGGTCCCTGTACGGACTGGGTTGACTCCAGGATGTTGGTCATTAGGGCTGGTGCTAATGTGATGGTCTACTTCAAGGTTTGCAGATGGTGGGTCTACTATCAGGTGCGTGGTCTGTTGTGGTTTCCTCTGGGTTCCTGAGAGCTCTGGTTGTGTCACTGGGTGTGTCCTTGGGCAGGCTGTACTGAACCTAGACTGTGGTTAAGAGGGATTGGAACTGAGTCACAGGGCTGCTTCAGGGTCCACAGCTGAAACTAAGGCCTACAGGTCTGCTTCTAGGGACATGACCTTTCATATATCCCTCAGGATCCCTCAGTGAGCAGAATTGTTCTCAGACTGCAGTGGAGAGGGTCTGGAGCCAAGTTTCAGGGCTGTTTTGTCCTCCATATCTGAGATTGAGATTGGTAAACCTGTCACTAAATGTACGATTGGGCATGACTCCTCTTATGTCCTTTGGCAGATAGTTCTAAAAGCAGGATCAAGGCCAAGTGGGACTCTGACTTAGTCCACAGGAGGTCATTTCTGTGTCTAGAGCTGGGATCACAGTTAATGAGCCTGCCATCTGAGTGCGGTTCTGCCTTCTCAGAATAGCTCTATTAGTTCTTAGGCTCCACTGGGTTTTTGCAGTCTCCAACAAGAATCCCAAAGTTCCCACAAAGGAGGGACAAAGTTGTCCTTAGGTAGCTGCCAAACTATTGCTGCTGTGTGGGGATGTAAGTGGAGGCCTCCTATTTCACCATTTTTCTCACAGGATATATTTAAATAATGCACTAAATTCTGGTTAGACCTCAACTAGTTAGTGTTTGACTTGGAGACACACAAAGCTGTTATTCTCTGAAATGTCCTTGTTTCCAGTGCTTCTCATTTTGTGGTTATCAGTTGTAGTTAGTGCAATTCCAATGTTTAAAGCTACATAGTTGCTGTTTCAACAGAGCCCTCAAATGCAAGCCAACTACTTCATCTTGTCTTCAAGTGAACAAAAGCCATCTTTTTCAACACTGGAGAAGAATCTGGCTCTGCTGGACTTAATTAAATATATATACCAAAATAGCAGTTTTTAAGAGAAATTTTTAAAAATCGACATGACTTTTGTCTTATAGTCTGAGTAAAGTCTAACCATTCAGTGTGCCCCACTAATATTATTTTCCCTATTCCTAAAATGCAGAAACCAAAATCCATAAAGAAGAATCCACTTCCTCGAGGTCACACAGTAGATAAGGGCTGAGCTGGGTTGAGCTGGAATTTAAATTTGCATCCCTCTCTTCAAAACTTTGCTCTTCTATGCTTCCTCTTGGTGATTTTAGAACAAAGGTTGGCAGGTGTCCTCTGAGTGCCAGAGAGAAGAGAAACAATGCATAGGTTTTCTTGGAGTCTAATTGCAGCAAGTTGATGAAATGACTTAAAAACATTAGATTCAAAGCCGATGCTGGATTCATTGCATGTAAACTCTAAACTTTAATTTCTGCAAAATGATCGCTTTCCTCAGATATTACTATTTTGTTGATAAAATAGCTTCCTAAGGCATGTTTTTCTTTCCTTTAGGGAAGATAGTGAATTTCCTAGAAGCAAAATAGTCCTACCACTTGAAATGGCCCAGTGACTTAGAATAGCAGGCTTATTTCTGCAATTTGTCTTTCTCTTGTGTTCACTATGGTCATCTGAGCTCAATATCCTGCGTGGTGGGAAATGAAAGGCAGCATGTATTTTTCCTTGAGATTTTCAAATTTGAGTTTCCTGCTGTGAGCTCACTTGCTGCTCAGTTGAAATTAGAGCAGGATGAACTTCTTGAACTGTCACTAACTTGGCCACAGGCTGACTCCAAGACATCCTGCAGGGAAAGTTCCCTGAGGGACATCATGAAAAGTCTCTGCAGGAGAGATTAAATGGTTTAATAATGTTCAATTAAACCCACAGCTTTCAAACAAAACCAGGCTTTCAATAACACTTGTCACCCCAAAGTTCCTATTTAAGTGATTTTAATCTCAGATAAGGATTTTACCATCGGGAAAGAGGATACATGCTACATTATCACTTCTTAAGCTTTTTGGGGTGAGGTATGTTAACCTTTTGCCAAATTCTCATAAAACATGTTGGAATGGTAGCTTATGTGGACAAGAGGAGAAATGAGTGTTTGATGAATAAACAGGAGTAAAGATAATGAAATACAGTAGAAGGACAAGTCGAGCACCAATGATAGCAATATATCATAAACTAAGAACTTTGCTTCAATTCTCTGCATACAAATTTTTAAAAGGAACAAACAAGTGGAACAAAACAAGGAAACAAACCAGATCCCACCAGAACAGAACACACCCATGTTGTTTTCAATCCCATTAAACAGTTTCAAAGATAAGTGTGTAACCCCATCAGGGGAATCAGCAGAGAGACTCCAAGTCCAGTGTGTTTTCTTGTTTCAAAGCCTTTTGGATGATCCTTGCTCCTACTTTCTTAGAACTATTGGATTTCAGTTTTCTTTAAAATATTTTTCACACTCTTATTGTATTTAGATAATTTTTCAAAAATAAATATTTAATTTTAGAATGCTTTAGATTTACAGAATAGTTGTAAACATAGTACAGAGCATTTCCATATACACTACCCAGGATCCTCTATTATTAGAAGCTTACATTGGTATGGTATATTTGTTACAATTAATAAACCAATATTGATGCATTGTTCTTAACTAAAGACCAGAATTTATTCAGATTTCCTTAGGATTTGCCTAATGTCTTTTTCTATTTTAGGATTCCATCTAAGATGTCACATTGCATTTAACTGTCATGTGTGATTAGGCTCCTCTTGGCTTTGAGAATTTCTCAGCCTTTTCTTGTTTTTCATGACTGTGATAGTTTCAATGGTGCTGGTTAGGTATTTTGTTGAATGTCTCTCAATTTGAACTTGCCTGATGTTTTTCTCATTGTTAGACTGGGTTTGTGTGTTTTGAGGAAGAATACCAGAGAGGTAAAGACATTTTTATCCTATCAAGGGTACTTACTATCAATATGACTATTTTTGATGTTAACTTTTATCACCTGGCTGAGTATTTTTTGTCAGATTTCTTCACTGTAAAGTGACTTTTCTTCCTTCTCTTTTTCGTATTGTATTATTTGAAAATATATCAACATGTGGAGCCTACACTGAAGGAATGGGGAATTGTTTTGTTTCCTTAAGAAGAGTGTCTACATAAATTATTCGAAATTCCACATGGGAGATTTTGTCTTCTCCAAATTTATTCGTTCAAATACTTATTTGTATTTGTATTGATTCATCAATATTTAATTAATTAATTTATTATTATTATTTTTTGAGACAGAATCTCGCTGTGTCACCCAGGCTGTAGTGCAATGGAGTGATCTTGGCTTGCTGCAACCTCTGTCTCCTGGGTTCAAGCGATTTTCCTACCTCAGCCTCCTGAGTAGCTGGGATTACAGGTGCGCACCACCACACTCAGCTACTTTTTGTATTTTTAGTAGAGATGGGGTTTCACCCTGTTGATCAGGCTGGTCTTAAACTCCTGACCTCATGATCCTCCCGCCTCGGTCTCCCAAAGTGGTGGGATTACAGGCGTGAGCCACTGCATCCAGCCTATCAATATTTATTTTATACTTTGGATTATGTCTTAATTTCCTTTGTACTGCTATTATAGAATGCCTGAGACTGGGTAATTTATGATTAAGAGAAATTTATTGACTCACAGTTCTGGAGGCTGGGAAGTCCAATATCAAGGTGCTGGCACCTGGTGAGGGCCTTCTCACTGTGTCATCACATGGTAGAACAGCAAGAGAGGGCAAGAGACAGGGGGAAAAAGGGGTGCAAACATGCTTTCATAACAACATCAATCCTATCCACAAGGGTAGTGCCCTCATTGGTTAATCACCTTTTAAAGATCCCACTTTTTAATACTGTTACAATGGCAATAAAATTTCATCATGACTTTTGGAAATGACAAACATTGAAGCCATGGCAGGTTTCATCTACTATTACTTAATTTATTTTGTTATACAAACTTTTCCAGTTTTGGCCATCGGGAACTCTTTCAAGTGGCTTTTGTGCCCTTTTGACATATCTCATTATTAACTAATTAAAATTTGAGAATTTCCTTACTTTCTGGCACTATGGGATGCTCCATTCTCATTTTCTGTATTTCCTTTCCCAGTCCTAGAATCAAGCATTTCTACAAAGGGAAGTGCTGAAGAATAACACTAACCCAAGATCTAGATACTAGGCTTGTTCATTGCTACTGGGTTGTTGTCACTTTAGGCCCTATCAACTGACAGACTAAGGATATATTCATACGTAAGAACCAGTCTATACACTTATATCTATAAATATTTCTATGTGGAACTATTTGTGTTAAGCTAAACAGAGTTGTTACCAATGTCTCCAGCCCTAAAATATAAGCACACAGTTTACTCTAGACTCTTTCTCTTGCTAATTTGTAACCTCCAACTCCAACAGTATAAAGTGGCTCCCACTATCTTCCATTCATCTACCTAATTGTTTAATTTCTGTTTACATTTGTAATTGTATAAGAATTGAAAGCCAATACCTCTGTGGTAAACAACCTTATTCATCATACTACAATACTTAGATATAATTTCTTTTGCCTTTCCTCTTATAGACCTCACACACTTCTAAAGTTATTTAGATGACCACCTTTATTCTTTCATCTCCTTCAGTGAAGTTGTTTTGTACACTTGTAGTACTGTCATAATGTTTTCCCACATTCCAAATTCCATTCTTGGATTCCAAAATATTTAGTTAAAAATTAAAATTATTGATGTTCACTGTGTTTTAAAATTCAGTGGATTTTTGACACAAGAGTATAATGTATCCATCAGCACAGTGTCATTCAGAATAGTTCCACCGCCCTAAAAAAGATCTCATCATTCATTCTTCACCTGTGCAATGCTTACCTCTCCCATCTTCTCTCTGAAATCTGACCTTTTTACCACCTCTATAGCTTTGCTTTTTCCAGCATGTCGTAGAATTGGAATCATACAGTATGGTATGTAGTCTTTCTCCATTGGCTTTTTTTACTTAGCATTATACATATAAGGTTCATCCTTGTCTTCTTGTGACTTGAAAGCTCATTTATTTCTATCACTGAATACTATTCCATTGTATGGGTCTACCACAGTTCGTTTATTCATTCACCTTTAAAAGACATCTTGTGCAAATTTTTGTGCAGACATAGACTTCAACTCATTTGGGTAAATATTTAGAAGCATGATTACTGCATGGATGATGATATGGTTTGGCTGTGTCCCCACCCAAATCTCATCTTGAATTGTAGCTCCTACGATTTCCATGTGTCGTGGGAGGGACCCAGTGGGAGGTAATTGAATCATGGAGGCAGGTCTTTCCTGTGCTGTTCTCATGATAGTGAATAAGTCTCATGAGATCTGATGGTTTTATAAAGGGGAGTTTCCCAGCACAAGTTTTCTTCTCTTGTCTGCCACCATATGAGATGTGCCCTTCACATGATTGTGAGGTCTCCCCAGCCATGTGGAACTGTGAGTCCTTTAAATCTCTTTTGTAAATTGCCCAGTCTTGAGTATGTCTTTACCAGCAGTGTGAAAACAGACTAATACAGATAATAAGACTTTGCAGAAAACTCAGTTTTGCAAGAAACTGCTAAACTGTCTTCCAAAGTGACTGTACCATTTTTCATTCCCACCAAAAATGAATGAAAGTTCCTGTTGTTCTACATCCTAATCAGTAATTAGCATTGCCAGTTCTATGAACTTTTGCCATTCTAATATGCATGCAATAGTATTTCATTATTGTTTAATTAACAATTCTTGGTGACATATAATTTGGAGCATCTTTTCATAAGCTTACTTGCCATTTATATATCTTTCATGAGATGTTTGTTAAGGTCTGTGACCCATTATTTAATCAGGTTGCTTACTTAATATTGAGTTTTAAGTGCTTTGTGTATTTTGGATAGATGTCCTTTATCAGATATGTGTTTTCCAACTTTTTCCCCCAATCTGTTGCTTATGTTTTTATTCTCTTGCAGTATATTTTGCATATCAGAAATGCTAAATTTTAATTAAGTCCAATTTTTTTTTCTTTCTTGAATTGTGGTTTTGATGTTGTGTCTATAACATCATCACTAAACCTAAGGTCACCTAGATTTTCCTCTAGAAATTTTATAATTCTAATTTTACATTTAGGTTTGTAATCTATTTTGAGTTAATTTTTCTGAAACATGTAAGGTCTGTGTCTAGTACTTTCTTTTTGCATCTGAATGTCCAACTTTTCAAGCACCGTTTTTTGAAAAGACTATCCTATACTTTTTAATTTAAAAAAAATTTTTTTTTTTTACCAAATTGCCTGTGTTCCTTTGTTAAAGATCCATTGATTGTATTTGTTTATGTTCTTTCCCAGGTTCTTTTCCAATGATATATGTATTATCCTTTTACTTATGTCACATTGTCTTGATTATTGTAGTCTTATATTGAGTCTTGAAGTAGAGCAATGGGAATCCTCCAAATTTGTTCTTCTTTAGTATTGTGTTGCCTTTTTCAGATTTTTTCCCTTTCTCTATAAACTTTAGAATACACTTGTCAATATTTTTAAGAAGAGACTTTTGGATTTTTGATGGGATTATTATGAATCAATAGATCAAATTGGGAAGAATTAACATTTAAAATGCATTTATTCTTCCAATGCAGGAGCATGGATTATCTCTCCATTTATTTATTCTCAGATTTCTTTCATCATTGTTTTATAGATATCTGCATAAAATTTCTGTCCATATTTGGTTACATTTGCATGTAAGTATTTCAGTTTTGTGCTATTATAAATGGTATTGTTATTTTAATTTCAATTTTTTGTTGTTTATTACTGAAATATAGAAAAGCAAATATTAAAATAATAGCTTTGCATGCTGTGACATTGTTTCACTTGCATAGTTTTAGGTAATTTTTTGTCAATTATTTGGAAATTTCTGCATAAACAATTATATTATTTGTGAATAATAAGATTTCTTTTTTTCCTTACAATACACATACCTTTTATTTCTTGTCCTTATTTTAGTGCAGTTGCTAGGATTTTCAGTGTGATGGTAAACAGATGTGGTAAGACAGAACACATTTTGCCTTATTTCTGACTTTAACAGAAGTATCTAGTTTCTTAACATTAAATATGATATGAACTGTTGATTTATTGTAGATAGTTGAGGAAGTTCCCTATGCTCTATCTTTCTGATAATTTTTATTATTAATGTATGTTGGATTTGTCAAATGCTTTTCCTGCATCAATTGACATGGTCATATGATTCTTCTGCTTTATCTTGTTGACATTGAACCACCCTTGCATACATGGATAAATTCACTTGGTTGTGCTATGTAACTCTTCTTTTATTGTTGGATTCTATTTGCTAACATTTTGGTTAGAACTTTTGCATAAATGTTTATTGTGACATTTTGGACTGTAGTTTTTCTTTCTTGAAATGTCTTTAGTTTTAATGCTAAGGTAAAGTTGGCCTCAAAGGATGAGTAAATACGTGTTCCTTCTGCTTCTCTTTTCTGGAAGAGATTGTGGAGAACTGGTATCATTTCTTCCTCAAATATTTGTTAGATTTCACCAGTGAAACCATGTGGTAAATATTTTATTTTTTGGAAGGTTACTAATTATTGATTCAATTTCTTTAATAAATATAGGCTTAGTCAGATTACCTATTTCCATTGGTGTTTTATAGTTTGTATCTTCAAAGAAATTGGTCCATTTCTTCTACGTTATCAAACTTGTGGACATAGAATTATTTATAGTATTCCCTTATTATCTATTTAATTTTCATGGGCTCAGCAGTGATGATCTTTCATTTCTGATATTGGTAATTTTCTTCTTCTTTTTTTCTTGTTTACCTTGACCAGATGCTTATCAATTTTATTGAATTTTTCAAAAAACCAGCTTTTAGTTTCATTGATTTTCTCTTCTGTGTTCCTAGTATTAATTTACTTAATTTATGCTTTAATTTTTATTATTTATTTTCTTCTTTTTTCTTTAGGCTTTAATTGCTCTTTTTTATCTAGCTTCCTAAGGCAGAAATTTATGGCATTGATTTTAAATCATTCTTCTTTTCTAATAGACAGGTTTAATGTTATAAAGTAGTTTCTGATAAATTTTGATTTGTTATATTTTTATTTTTATTTAATTGAAGAAGTTTTCTAATTTCACTGTGATTTCTTCTTTGACCTTTGGGTTATTTAGAAGCATGTTGTTTAATTTCTAAATACTTGGGGATTTTTCAGCTTGCTTTCTATTGTAGGTTTCAAGTTTAATTTTTCTGTTGTCTAAAAACATATTTTTTTGCATGACTTCCATTCTTTTGAAGATGTTAAAGTGTAGTTTTGGACTAGGTTGTGGTCATCTGGTGAAGTGCCATTCTAACAAATTTCTTGCTGACTTACTGCCTGCTTGATCTATCAACTACTACAAGAGAGATGTTGAAATTTCTAACCATAATATTAGATTTGTCTCTTTCTCTTTTCAGTTCTATCAATTTTTACCTCTTTTGTTTTGACACTTTGCTGTTAGGTGCAAACACCTTTAGAAATGTAATGTTGTTTTCAGATAATTGATTTCTTTATCATTATGTAAGACCTCTTTTTATCCCTGATAATATTCCTTCTTTTGATGTCTACTTTGTCTGAAGTTAATATAGCTACTCTAGCTTTCTTCTGATTTGTTTTAGCATAGTATGACTTTCTCCCTTTTTAAAATCGGAGTCTTTTTATTTAAAATGGTTTTCTTGTACGTCTCTTAGAGTGGATATTGTTTTTTAAAATCCATTTTGGCAATCTGTCTTTTAATTAATATATTTAAAACCTTTTATTTAAAAGGTTGATGGAATAGGTGGATTTTTATATTCCATGTTTGGGTGTTCTTGTGTCTAAGTGTTCCTTGAACACCATTTCTATTTCCCCCACTATTTCTATTTCATCTTGTTTCAACTGAGTATTTTATATATTTCAATTGTATCTTCTTTCTCAGCAATTGATTATGCTTCTTTACGATATTATTGTAGTGGTTACCCTAGAGTTTCCAATTTACATTTTCAGATGATCTGGAGGGTTATTTCCCCAAGGTGGTGAATTAGAGGCTTTTCAGCATGCCTCAGCTACTTGGAAATAGCAAGATAGTGCATAAAGATAAACTCTGTGAGCTTTAATTCAGTAAAGAAAACTTGAATCCACTGGAGTCATGAAGGGCACCCTAAATTCCAGGGAGAAGAATGTGGGCAAACAGGCTCCATAATGGTGTCTTGCTGATAAAAAGATCCTGATACAGGGACGCTCTCTCTCCCTCATGCCCGGGTAGACCTCCAGGCATTCAGATCATGCACACTTCTGTTTCAGCAGCCTGAGCCATCCCACCATTCCTGGACGTACCTCATGCGCAGCGAGACCCTCTCCACCCCCAGGCAGATTTCCAGGCATTTGGAGCACCAGCTCACCTAGATCAGCAGCCTGAGCTGCCCTATCCTTCCTGTGCAGAGATCCTGATGCAGGAGGGCCCATTCTACTCTATACCCAGGCATCAGGAGGACTCACTTTCTTGGATTAGGAGTTTAGGCCACCCTCATCCCCATGTAGAGAACTTGGGGCCAAGGAGGTTTCCCAGTCTCATGCCAGAAAAAGAAAGAAAAAGAAAAAATTCTACCTACATGAAACAGTTACAAGACTTAGAAGTGCCAAAATCTTCAGACGAGGATAAAACAGCACAACAATTCTGGCACAGAGTTGGTTTTCCAGCTCCATACTTAGGCACACCTCTGGGTGCTTGGTGGCCATCCACTGGATTCTCCTTCAGCACTAGTGCTTGTGCCTGCCATCAGGGTACTGGTGGCAGTTCCCTGATCCTGTCTTGCTCATTGTGGCTCCCTCTCCAAGGCAAAGCAGGGAGTTTGGACCATTGTGCCCTCTATGAATCAGCACACTGTCTGAAGCAACAGAGAGCTTCTTCCAGAAAACAAAGGTTATGTATATATAACCTTTATAGATATGGCTGCAGTCTGCTCTTACCTATAAGTGCCATCTACTGGCTTGTAGGTTAAACTGCACAGTCCAATATATAATAAAATCATCTGACAGAAGTGCTTAGGGCGAGAGAAGCAAAGCCAAAAGAGCATACTTAGCATTCTCTACAGTCGCAATCCCTAGGGAGGGGAGAAAAGGTAAAAAGAAATAAGAACAAAAAATAATATTATGGGGAAAGAAAGAAACAAAAATTCTACCTGCATGAAAACAATATAAAAATTAGATGTGCCAGTGTCTCCACATGAGAAGGAACCAGCACAAGAATTCTAGCACCATGAAAAATCTGAATGTAGTTACAGCAACAAAGGATCACATTAGCTCTCCAGCAATGGTCCCTAACCATAATGGAAAACTCAGAAGTGACAGATAAATAATGCAAAGAATGGATTTCAAGGAAGCTCAGTGAGATCCAAGACAAGGTTGAAAATCAAGAAAAGGAAACCTTTAAAGCAATCCAGGAAATGCAGGAAGTGATGAACATCTTAGAAAGAAATCAATCATAGTTTCTAAAACTGAAAAACTCACTTGAGGAATTTCAAAATACAATTGAAAGCTTTATCCATAGACCAGACCAAGCAGAAGAAAGAATTTCAGAGCTTGAAGACCAGTCTTTTGAACTTACTGAGTCAGACAAAAATAGAGCAAAGAGAATTTGAGAAAAAAGAAACAAGATCTTTGAGAAATATGGAATTATGTAAAGTGACCAAACCTACAGGATATTGGCACTCCTGAGATATAAAAGGTAAACAATATGGAAAAGATATTTGAGGAACTAATAAAAAACAAACATTAATCTTCTAGAGAGGTAGATATCCAGATATGAGAAATCCAGACAACACCAGTGAGACACCATACAGAACGAACACCACCAGAGCAGACTCTCCAAGGTCATTGCTAACGAAACATATCTTAAAGGCAGCTAGAGAAAAAGGTCAGGTCACGTACAATGGAAAGTACATCAGGCTAACAGAAGAATTCTCAGCAGTAACCTTACAAGCCAGGAGAGGCTAGGGGCCTATTTTCAGCATTCATAAAGAAAGGAAATTCTAAGAATTTCATATCCCACCAAACTAAGCTTCATAAATGGAGGAGAAATAAAATATTTTCCAGGAAAGCAAGCACTAAGGATATTCTTTACCACTAGACCAGGCCTTACAAGAGATCCTTAAAGGAGTTCCAAACATGGAAATGAAAGAACTATACCTGCTACCACAAAAACATACTTAAGCACTACATAGCCCACAGACCTTATAAAGCAACCACATAATAGAAACTGCAAAGAAAACAGCTATCAACTTCATGATATGATTAAAACCTCACATATCAATATTAATCTTGAATGCAAATGGTCTAAACACCTCACTTAAAAGGTACAGAGTGGCAAGTTGGATAAAAAGCAAGTTATCCATCTGCTGTCTTTAAGAGACCCATCTCACATGTATCAGCATGTAACCACATCCATAGGCTCAAAGCAAAGTATCAGAGAAAGATCTAACATGCAAATAGAAAAGAATAAAGAGCAGGGGTCACTATTCTCATGTCAGATAAAACAGACTTTAAACAAACAACAGTTAAAAAAGGACAAAGAAGGGCGTTGCATAATGATAAAAGGTTCAATTCAACAAGAAGACTTAACTAATATATATATATGTGTGTGTGTGTGCGTGTGTGTATGTATATATATATACCCAATATTGGAGCAACCAGATTCATAAAACAAGTAGTTATCAATCTACAAAAGACTCAGACAACTACAGAATAATTGTCGGGGACTACAGCACACCACTGACAAATTAGATCTTTCAGGCAGAAAACTAGCAAGTAAATTCTGGACTTAAATTTGGCACTTGACCAATTAGATCTCACAGACATCTACAGTACCCTCCACCAATCAACCATAGATCATACTTCCTTTGCATCTGCATATGTAACATACTTCAAGATCAATCACATGCTTGGCCATAAAGCAAGTTTCGATAAATTTAAAAAACACTTGAAATCATACCAACCATGCTCTTAAACCACAGTGAAATAAAAACAGAAATTAATACCAAGAAGATTTTTCAAAACCACACAATTACATGGAAGTTAAGCAACTTGCTTCTCAATGACTTTGGATAAATAATGAAAGAAGACAGCAACAAATTATTTGAAATAAAAGGCAACAGCAACAAAATATACCAAAGTCTCTGAGTTGCAGCAAAAGCAGTGTTAAGAGGAAAGTTCGTATCACTAAATGCCTACCTAAAACACTGAGAAAGATCTTGAATTAATGATCTAAAATCATATGTAGAGAAACTAAAAAATAGTGAGCTGACCCCAAAGCTAGTAGAAGAAAAAAAATTGCTAAAATTAGAGCAAAGCTGAACAAAATTGAGACTCCAAATTGAATACAAAGGATCAAAGAAACCAAAACCTGCTTTTTTTTGAAAGGATAAACAAGATCGATAGACTGCTAGCTAGATTAACCATGAAAAAAAGAGAGAAGATTCAAATAAGCACAATTAGAAATGACAAAGGTGACATTACAACTGATCCTACAGAAATATAAAAATAATCCTAGAGACTATTATGAACATCTCTGTGCACACAAACTAGAAAATCTGAAAGAAATAGATACATTTCTAGAAACACATAATCTCCCAAGATTGAATTAGAAAGAAATCAAAACCCTCAAGAGACCAATATTGAGTTCTGAAATGGAAACAGTAATAAAAACCCTAACAACAACAACAACAACAACAACAAGCCAGAGACCTGACTGGTAGCAATTCTACTGAAACTATTCCAAAAAATTGAGGAGGAGGGCATCTTACCTAATTCATACTACAAAGCTGGTGTCATCCTGATACCAAAACTTGGCAAAGGCACAATAAAGATAGAAAAGTACAGGCCAATATCCCTGAAGAATTAGATGCAAAAATCTTCAACAAAGTAGTAGCAAACTGCACATGAAAAAGTTAATTCACCCATAGTAAAGTAGGCTTGATTTCTTGGATCCAAGGTTGGTTCAGCATATGCAAATCAATAAATGTGATTCACTATGTAAAGATAATTAAAAACAAAAACCACAAGACTATCTCAACAGATGTGGAAAAAGCTTTCAATAAAATCCAACATCCCTTCAAGGTAAAACCCTCAAGAAACTAGGTATTGAAGGAACATACCTCAAAAGGATAAGAGCTATCTATGGTATGCCCACAACTAACATCATGCTGAATGGGCAAAACTGGAAGCCTTCCCCTTGAGAACTGGAAGAAAACAGGGATGTCCACTCTCACCAATCCTACTCAACATAGCACTGGAAGGCAAAGCCAGATAAATCAGGCAAGAGGAAGAAATAAAAGGCATCCAAATAGAAAAAGAATTCAAACTACCTCTGTATGTGGACAATAAGGTGCTATACCTAGAAAACCTTAAAGATTATGCCAAAAGGCTCCTTGAACTGATAAATGACTGCAGTAATGTTTCAGGACACAAAATCAATGTACAAAATTCAGCAACATTTTTATACATGAATAATGTTCAAGAGTAGAACCAAATAAAAAATGCAATCCCATTTACAATAGCCATACCCCACTACAAATACCTAGGAATACATCTAACAAAGGAGGTAAAAAAATTATGCAAGGAGAGCTATAAAACACTGCAAAGGAAATCATAGGTGAGAAAAACAAATGGAAGAAACATTCCATGCCCATGGATTGGAAGAATCAATATCATTAAAATTGCCATAGTGCCCAAAGCAATCTACAGATTCAACACTGTTTTTATCAAACTACCAATATCATTTCTCACAGAACTAGAAAAAATATTCTAAAATTCATATGGAACCCCAAAAGAGCCTGAATAGTCAAAGCAATCCTAGGCAAAAAGAGCATAGCTGAAGGCATCACATTACTCATCTTCAAGCTATATAATCAAGGTACAATAACCAAAACAGCATGATACTGGTACAAAAGCAGACATATAAACCAATGGAACAGAATAAAGAACCCAGAAATAAAGCTACAAACTTAGAGCCATCTGATCTTCAACAAAGTCAACAAAAATAAGCAATGGAGAAAGTATTCATTATTCAATAAATAGTGCTGGGATAACTAGCTAGCCATATGCAGAAGAATGAAACTGGACCACTACATTTTACCATATACAAAAATTAACTTAATGTGGATTAAAGGTTTAAATGCAAGACCTCAAACTCTAAGAATTCTAGAAGAAAACCTAGGAAACACTCATATGACTATCGGCCTTGGGTAAGAATTTATGACTAAGTCCTCAAAAGCAATTGCAAAAAAAAAAAAAGATTGACAAGGGGGACCTAATGAAACTAGAGTTTCTGCACAGAAAAAGAGACTACCAACAGAGTAAAAAGACAATCTACACAATGGGAGAAAATATTTGTAAACTATGCATCCAAGAAAGGTCTAATATTCAGGATTTATAAGGAACTTAAACAATTCAACGAGCAAAAAGCAAATACCCCTATTAAAAATGGGCAAAAGACATGAACGAACACTCCTTAAAAGTAGACATATGAGCAGTCAATAAACATGTGAAAATCTTATCACCAATCATCAGAGAAATGCAAATCAAAACCACAATAAGATAACATCTAACACCAGTCAGAATGGCTATTAATAGAAAGTCAGAAAACAATAGACACTTGCGAGGTTGCAGAGAAAAGGAAATGCTTACACACTGTTGATGGGAATGTAAATTAGTTCAGCCACTGTGGGAAGAAGTTTGGAGATTTCTCAATGAATTTAAAACAGAACTACCATTTAACTCAGCAATCCAATTACTGGGTGTATATCCAAAAGAAAATAAATTATTCTACCAAAAGAGACATACACTCAGGCTCCTTGTACCACTATTCACAATAGAAAATGACATGGAACCAACCTAGTTGCTCATCAGTGGTGAACAGGATAAAAAAAAATGTGGTACATATGCACCATGAAATACTATACAGCTATCTAAAAGAGGAAAATCATTTCCATTGCAGTAACATGGATGGAGCTGGGGGTATTACTCTAAGCAAATTAACACAGGAACAGAAAACAAAATACTGCATGTTCTCATTTGTGAGAGCTAAACATTGGATACTTGGATACTCATGGATGTAAAGAAGATAGTAATAGACACTGTGTACTACCTGAAGGGCGAGAGTGGAAGTAGCATATATATGTATACACACTATATATACACACACACACACTATATATATACACATATATGGTATTTCAGTTTTGGATATGTTATGTCTTTTGAAACTTCCCCACAGTTCTTGGATATTCCCTTTTTTGTTTTTTTTTTAAATTTTTTGTTCTCTATGTATTTTAGCATAAGAAGTTTCTGCTGATGAGTTCACTTATTTGTTTCCTTGGCTGTGTCTAGTCCATTATTGAGCTCATCAAAGACATTCTTCATTTCTGTTACAGTTTTGATGTTTTTCCACTCTAATAACTTCAACCATTCTAATCATTTCTGTGTTTTTAGCAACAATTTTTTTGAAATAATCACAATTTTAAACATATGGAATCTGAGAAATCCTCATGTACAAAGGCTTCTCTTCAGTAATGAGGACAGTGAGTTGCTCAAGGTCACAGAGAAGAGCAAAGACAAGACAAGGAACTGGTCTCCCATTCCTCTCTTCGTGAGCTTTCCCCCTATGTCACAATCGTAGAAATATGGTTCTTTACATTACATAGCTCAATTATTCATTTTTGGTATATATTTCTTTCTGATTTTATAAACTGTTTTGGGCTGAATTGTCCATATATTTGGACACATTTATATGTTGAATTTAAATTTATATATTGAAGCCTTACTTCCAAATTACTGTTGTATAAACCACCCAGTCTGTGGCATTTCTTCGTGTCAACTACTATGCCTTGAATATGTCACCCAAAAGGTCATGCGTTGGAAACTTGGTCTCCAGTGCAGGAGAGGTAGGACCTTTGAGAAGTGATTGGATCATGAGGGTTCTGTCCTCAGGAGAAGGTCAATCCACTGATTGACTAATGGATTAATGGGCTATTGAGGGAGTGTGTTTGTTATCATGAAAGTGAGTCTGTTGTAAAAACCAATTGGCTAGCCTTTTGTGAGTCCCCCTGGCATGTGATGCCCTGTGCCATCTCAGGACCCCGCAGAGTCCCTACCAGCAAGAATGCCCTTACCCTCACCATATGAGACTCCCAGACCTTTGACGTTCCAGCCTTCAGAACTGTATGAAATAGATTTCTTTTCTTTATAAATTACCCAGTCTCAGATATTCAGTTATAGCAACGGAAAATGGACTAAGACAACAACCCTAGCAAACTAATACAAAAACCATTTTCTTAATCACATTTTTAAAAATGAAAATTTGATTAAAGAAAAAACATTACCATAAAGTCATCACCATAGAATAATGTTTTTCTTTTTACAATTCCCTTCTAGTACTTCCTATGTATACGCGTTTTACACTGTTCACTCGCTTCTAAAACAACTTATTTGTGTTGGACTCTATTGCTCTTAAGCACCCCCTTAAAATATTTTTTGTGCCTCTGACTATTCTATTTTGTTGGTTTCTGCTTATGCTCTGTGTTCTGTTCATTTCTCTTCTGTAGATTCTAGGAGAGTGTCATTGTTGTCCCCTGACTGCTATTTGGGCTTGAAAGTCCAGCTCCTGAGGTATACTAAATATGTACGTTAAGTTTCTGCAGTCTCATAGTCCTAGAAGGCATAGTAGTCTTGGACACTCCTAGTAGTTCCGGGACTCCCTGTCTATGAATCAGAATATGAGAATGTCCATAAGATTCTTGTGCAATTTGAATTTGTAATAAACTTTCTTCCACATATGATATACACAAATTGCAAAATGTGACAGAGAGAGGATTTGCTCAGATTTGAAATACTGAAATGTTAACATTCAATAAGTCTACCATAATCTTAGATACCTTTGGCTATAGCTGTTATTATGGATAGGGTGTATTCCCTGGAAAGTAGAATAAAGATATTAAAACAAATCATTAATATTAATAGTTTATTTAAATCTTGAATAATTACCTTTTTGTTGTATTTTGCAAATTGCTTTATATGTTACACAGACATGATTTATTTATGATTCAAACTGAACAAAAACTTTCCGTATGCCTCATATTTCTAGGACATGCATGCGCACACACAGACACCTGCAGACAACAGTAATTCTCAAACTTGGGTATGCGTCAAAATTACCTACATAGTTTGTTGGAGCACAGATGGCTGGGTTCCACTCAAGAGTTTCTGATTTAATTGACCTGGGTGGGACCCAAGAATCTGCCTTTCTAACAAGCTCCTAGATAATGCTTACGTTGGTAGTAGGGAGAACCACTGATTAATAAAAATCCATTGAAAAAAATGCACTGGGGTGATGGGAAAAATCAAGAATTATTTCTCCCTCCTTCCCTTCTTCCTTTCCCACACCAGCTCTTCCTTCTTCTCCTGTTTCTATGTCTTTCTTCTCTCCCTCTCTCTCCCCTCCGGGTTTTTGTTGTTGTTTTGTTTGTTTGTTTGTTTTTGTACTTTAAGTTCTGGGGTACATGTGCAGAACGTGCAGGTTTGTTGCATTGGTTTACACATGCCATGATGGTTTGCTGCACCCATCAACCCATCACCTACATTAGGTATTTCTCCTAATGCTATCCCTCCCCTATCCCACTCCCCAATAGGCCCTGGTATGTAATGTTTCCCTCCCTGTGTCCATGTGTTCTCATTGTTCAACTCCCACTTATGAGTGAGAACATGCGGTGTTTGGTTTTCTGTTCTTGTGTTAGTTTGCTGAGAATGATGATTTCCAGCTTCATCCATGTCCCTGCAAAGCACATGAACTTATTTTTTTTATGGCTGCATAGTATTCCGTGATGTATATGTGCCATATTTCTTTTTCCAGTGTATCATTCATGGGCATTTGGGTTGGTTCCAAATCCTTGCTATTGTGAATAGTGCTGCAATAAACATACATGTGCATGTGTCTTTATAGTAGAATGATTTATAACCCTTTGGGTATATACCCAGTAATGGGATTGCTGGGTCAAATGGCATCTCTGGTTTTAGATCCTTGAGGAATCACCACACTGTCTTCCACAATGGTTGAACTAATTTACAATTGCAACCTTCACCAGCTGGAAATAATTTGGCATGGCGATTACTGCCAATTTTTGGTGGTTCTTGCTAACAAGAAAGAACAATATGCTTGATTTTCGTACCTCAACCTGCCTTTTGCCAGGGTCTCTGCCTGTTTCTTTGTCTTCAGTCTGTTTCTCTGATCCTTTCCCTACACAGCTTCCAGTTGCTGTCTGGAAACAGGTCATTTCTCAAAACTTCTAGTGACTTCCACTGGTACTTACAGTGGAGCAGGAATTCAGACTCAGCTTTGACTAGGTTTGAAGCAAACTGCCCTTTTAACTACTACCCGTCTTCCTCACATGTGTGAACAGAATGGATAACTAAAACATAAACCCCCTCTTCTTAGGAAATAATTTCAATCTTATTCCTCATTTTGCTCTTAAATTCTGACCAATAAAGATATTGTTTGGCTGAAGTCCATAAATATTTAATACACCTCTGTGATGGACCCAGCACTGTGTGGGTTGAGTTTTCTTTCCTACTCCCTGAACGTGCCTTTGGGTTTGAATAATGGCATGATCAAACAAAATATCAAAAATCCAAAACCAAACAAACAAAAGCCCCCAAAGCAAAAAGCAAAGCACAAGAGCTGAAGAGCCAAGTTGAAGAAGTGGACAAATATGGGACAATCATTTACAGATGGGACAATCATTCATAGATGGGGGCTTTTTGCCCCCAGAGAAAAAGCAAAGCACAGAGGGCAAAGAGCTAACTAGAAGAAATGGACAAAGATGGAACAATTCTTCATAGTTGGGGGCTTTTTGCCCCCAAAGCGAAAAGCAAAGCATGAGAGGGTAAAGAGGCTGAGGCAGGAGAATGGCGTCAACCCGGGAGGTGGAGCTTGCAGTGAGCTGAGATCTGGTCACTGCACTCCAGCCTGGGTGACAGAGCGAGACTCCGTCTCAAAAAAAAAAAAAAAAAAAAAAAAGGCTAAGTAGAAGAAATGGACAAAGATGGGACAATTATTCATAGATGGGACAATCATTCCCTGAGATTACGAGGAGTCAAAGTGCTTTTTTTTTTTTTTTTAAATAATTTCATTCATCATGTCTCTGAAAACCCAGGTACACCTACCCAAGGAGAAACTTAGGAAAACTAGAAATTGTATCATCATAGAAGTAACCCAAGTTGTAGGACCAACTCTTCCAAAAATTGTCTGTGTGTCTTTGACCAATTCACTTTATTTCTCTGAGCCTCCATTTCCATAAAATGAAGGACTAGGGCCAGGTGATTTCTAGAGTTTCTTCCAGTGCCAGTATCCCAGGGTTGCAAGATTCTGTGGAGAAACATACAAAGCAGTCTTTAATTATAAGTTTGCAAACTCATCTAGGTGGTCAGTTCCATATGCTCCTGGAGTCTTAAACCTTTCCTAATTGTTTGTTTCCCAAGGCCAGCTCTATTAGTGGGAGGGGGAAGAGAGGCAGAGAAACTCCTTGGACCATAAGCCTTCCACTTCTGGTTTCTTACCACAAAATGTTCCTCAGGACTTGGGAGCCAGATGGCAAGACTTTTGAAGATGCACTAAGGATTTGAATTCTGGTTCATATTAAATATCACATGTAAATTATTAATCTGTAGCAAATGTGAATGTATATTATTACACTCTATTAAATATTAATGTTGCAAAGACCATCCTGTGGAGCACATGGAGATGTGGGGAAACCACCACTGGTCCTCCATTTTTAAATGCCAGATTTAGAATCCAGGTGGCTTTGTCGAAAGTCTTTAAAAGGAATCTTTCTTATTAGCGTTATATACAAAAATATAAGCCTTGCTCCAAAATAAATGATAATAATAGCATTTAGTGTACTTTATTATGGGCCAAGTACTTTTCTAAGTGGTTTACACACACTGATAAATTTGATCTTCCTAATGACTCTATAAGGAAAGCATTACTACTTATAATTGTTTGGAAACAAACAACCTTCTTTAAGCACCAACTACGTACCAGAGATTGTGCTAGGCAGTGGGAATAAGGAAACAACATAAAACATTGTCATGATTTTTATGGAACCTACTTTCTATTGAAATGTGACAGACAATATGTTTTAGACAATATGCCCCAAACAAATAAATTCACAAAATAATCTGAGAGAGAGGTAAGGGCCATAAAGTAGATTCAACAGTTATGTGGATGAAGGACTGGAAAGGGGTTGTTAGAGAGTGGCCAATATGGGGAATCTTCTTGGAGGAAGAGTCACTGGGCTAAGTGTTCTAGATCAATTCAAGTCACAGCAATTTCCTAAAAACAGCTTGACAGATACCAATTGTTTAAATGACCAGAGTATTGATACATCAATTTGTCAAAAACTTGTTTTAATCAACTATCTATAGTTTTATAGTATTTCGTGTTTATCCAAGATCACCTGATGTACAATATGTTTTTAGAATGACAGTTTTCTGAATACTGTGACTCTTAGCTGTTATGCATGCCACCAATGACATGACTATTATAAATAGTTGGGTGAGTTTCTGGTTTCCAAAGCATTCTCTATCCAGTCTACAGCTTCCCCACTCTTCTTTCACTTTTCATCTTTGTTTGCATTATTCAATTTTTCTATTTTGCTTCAGCTTGTCTATGGATGGTTTGAAATAATTTGTGGAGAGGCAAGTGAGGCAACTGCAGTGTAAAATGAATGTAAATTAAGCAGAATAGATTTACTATCTGGAAGTAGCTGCTGTCACTCTATCTTTTCTTCAAGTCAGTTCAACCCCTCTTCTCCCAGGCAGGCTGCAACCAGGAGAATGACCTTGTTAGTTTCTCTTAAATAGCACCATCTTTAATCTCTCTGTCTCTCTCTCTCCTCTTTTTGGGGACCCTTTCCTTGCATCCACCTCCACCTATCTTAGAAACCAGTCAAGCCCCTATTCCAGGTATCCTAAATTTTTATCTCTCTTTATTTGATAACTACTGAAGATCGAGGGCTATATGTTTGTTGCTTCAACACTCATTCCAATCCATATGGAATTTGCTTTCCTTTATTATAGAGACTGGATAGCTAAAACTGACATTGCTCTAACTACTTTGTAGCTGGGGTACAGATACATGATCTAGGATCTGCCAATCAGAAGACTTTGGAGGTGAAGATAAACAAAGGAGTAGTATGACATGGAGACACAGACATTTCTAACAAGAGTAGTGGGGGTGATGTCGAAGGCAGCCATGGTGGCATTGCTAGCATCTCATCCAGGGTGTTACACATGCAGTAGTAGCAATGATGGTTCCTCTAGGATGGTTCCGTAGTAGAGTTGAATGTATCTTCTGGGTGCATTTTTTACCTAGCTCAGTCTATCCTGGATTGTGTACCATAAATCTGGTAATTTGGGCTTCACAGAGATTCTATGGGTCATACATATATTTTACTAAATTAATTTATGCTTAGGCTAACTGGAGGACCTAACTATTTGGGAGGCCGAGGTGGGAGGATTGCTTGAGCCTGGGAGATCAAAGCTACAGTGAGCCATGTTTGTGACACTGCACTCCAGCCTGGGATACAGAGTGAGACCCTGTCTCCAAACAAACAAACAAAGAAACAAATAAATAAATAAATAAATGTTGTGTAGCATTTGTTAGTGTCATGAGGGAGGAATTTTTGTCTAGGATAGCACTGGAGATGTTGATATCTTCAGTCTAGGAAAAAGGAACAGGGATACGAAATGACATCTCCCAGAATCAGGTGTCAGGAAGACAAGAGGGGTTCTGTGAGGCTGGATTTCAGTTAGGTAGAGTGGGGACCAATGAAGGGGTACAGCTCGAATAACTGTGGGACTGGAGAGTGAGGTGGGGGCTGGGTCACAAAAAAATTATAAGCCCCCTTTATAATGAGGCAGCCTTGGTCTCACCTCCCTCATCCCAGCTGAGGTAAAAGGACTTGCCTTCCTCCTTCTCCAACTTACTTAGTCACCTTCAATTTTCTGTCACGTGCATAATACCCTGTTAGGTACTTGAGGGTAGGATACTGATCTAGTGATCTAATTCTTTTCTCCAAAACACTGATGAGATTGTTCTAAATGTGTGCTAAGCTTATGACAGACAGGAAGAATTATTTTAAAAACTCTTTGGAAAATGAAATTCTGGTTCACTTGACCCAAGAGATTGGGTCACTTGAGTTCCATATGTGTATACACTCAGTAGCTTTGTTCAAAAACAAAACTGAATCTTTCTCATGCTAGAGCCAGAAAAGCCAATATTCTACTCAATAATGCATTGATTTTTCATGTAATAGTTCTAAAATTTCTTCTCTGCTTCCACTTCCTTTTCCTTTGTTTTTTCTGTCTTTCTTCTTCCATTTTTGTCTTTTCATTAAATCCAAGTTGTCTCATGAGGTTTGGAGTTCGAAATATCGATGTTTAATCCAGAATTACCCCCATTGGTTTCTGGAAATAGTCTTTATTTCAGCTGATTTACAAGGAACTGTTGACTTCATGGGTTTTTTCGAAACTGACACTTGCCTTGCCTTGTAGAGTCTGCCAACTCCTTGCAACTGCTCAAGCACTGTTAGCATAAAGAATGATTATTTTATGTAAAATAATAAGAATATCTTTAATAGTCATAGGTCAATGACAGGAAAAATGGTAATTTTGGGGAATGGGACTGGGGCAATCCAGCAATGATTTTTATTTTATTTTGTTTTAAAAAAAGTGTTAAAACTGAAAACATATTTTGCCAACCACCTCCTCCCTTGCCTTTTTGAAAGTCCATATGTTCTTTAGGGGAAAATTGAATTCAGCTTCATTTGAGTCTTTGCAAAATTTCATAAGTGTTATTTGATGTGCAAAATTTCTAGGTCTTCAGAAATCAGACCTAAAGTCAACTGCTTGGATGAAGTTCAAACTGCATTTTCTCAACACTTTGAAAAAAATATTTGAGTAAGATTCAAAAGTTCAATCCATTTCTACTGCTAGTTGGCAGCAGATTCACACACTGGGAGAGTGTATTTACACATTGCTTATTTTCTGGTAGGTGTTGGGAGGTCATAAATTTTGTTCATAACTATTTTTATTCAGTATTTAATAAACAAGTTTTGCTTTGAACCAGCAATGGCATGTTGTAGCTTTTGTGATTCCTCTTTCCCACAGGTGGAGTGGGTTCATTTTCTTAGTAGGAGAATACATTGCTCTATGTTTGTTAAGCAACTTTGAGAGAAAATAGCCAATTGAAGGTTGTCAAGAGGAAAAGAGCCTCGGAAAATCTATTTTTACTTATTTTGAATTCGGCAAGAACCTGATTATCTCAGTGGTTGAGTCCAAATTAGGATCCAGTTCAACAGGATAAGGCAAGTTTGCTGAACAGGGGGAGGGGGACGTTGGAATCTAATCCTTTCCCTTTTCACTATCTTACTGTGTGACCCTCATGAAGGTGTTTCTTTTTTCCTCCTTGGGCCAGAGTTCTCTCATTTGAAACAGAAGAAAATAGACCATAGCAGTGTTTTCAAGCTAGGTTCTTCAGAGCCCTGTGGTTCCAAAAATTGCTGTCTCCAGAGTTCCACAGCTTTTATATATAAAAGATTTGCAAGAAAAAAAAAAAAAAAGAAAAACAGAGTAAAACGATTCTGTGGCTACAAAGAAAGATAGAACAACTTTTAATCAACTGTACTGGTTTATAAAAGTTTTTTTTTTTTTTTTAACTTAGTATGTAATTACTAATTCTCATCATGGGTTTTAAATGACCTATAGGAACTAATACCTGGACTTGAGCTGTGGAAATAGAAGTTTGATTTTACTTGTTGACACTGATCTCTTACATCCCAGGGATACTAGCCTTAAGTTGCTCCTCTGCTGTTTAAAACATACTACTGGGTTTTAAAAGTGGCCTATGTAATAAGCATCTTGGTCAAATCAGGTAGCAGTATCTCCTACAGCTGAAAATGTGAATAACTTAGGACTAGCAATTCCACACTTACATAAATGCCTGACAGAAATGCACATATATGTACATCAAAAGACATACACAAGAATGTTCATAGCAGCGCTATTTGTAATAACTCTCAATTGAATAATACCTAAATTGCCACCAAGAGCAGAATGGATAAATAAATTTGTGTTGCATTCTCACAGAGGAAAATTATTCAGCAATGAGGATGTTGAATCTACAACTACCCACAACAAAGAGAAAATAATACACCCTTATGAATAATTTAGAAAATGCAAAATCAGGCAAAATTAATCTATATTATGGGAATTCCCGATTATGGATACTCCTGTGGGAGGAGATGAAAACGTGGGAAAGGTTAATGAGTAGGAGCTTTGGGGATACACATAATGTGCTGTTTCTCAACCTGGTGCTGGCAACATGTGCGGTCAGTTTTTGGAAATATATTAAGCTATACAAATGTGATGTGCACCTTTCTGTATGCAGATTGTATTTATTAAAATTTAAAAAATTCCTCTAGATTGTCTACTAAATTCTGCTTTCCAAAATTAGCTAATTCAAAAGAAAATATTGTTATCAGTGTTGGTACTATTTTATTTTTATATCATGGGCAAAAGGGCATGAGTTAAATATTAAGGTATTAAGTTGAAATAATAGTGGGCCAAAGGGGTTTACCTAATCATGTAAATGATTACCTGCCACCTTTGATCACAGTGTTTCAGCCATTTGTAAGCTTGGAAGGTGCTGGTTGATACTCTTACATCACTTGATACATTTTCCTTTCTTCTTATTGACTGTTTAAAACTCAACTCCTAGAGTTTTCTGTCTCTCCTCATGAAGGATAAACGGCTACAGAAATTTCCCTCATGCCATAAACAGATATAACTGAGAAAAGTATATGAACTAGTAATTGGCAGGCATTGGACAACAGGCAATACTAGACTGTGATGCGTAGGAGAAGGGAAATACACATGGTAAGCCCTATGATTGTCTCAGTTTACTCTTTAAAAGGAAAAATTGAAACAGGATCAGTGGCCCTACTGAGTTGAGGAGACAAAGGTTGTTGTTCAGAGGTAATGAGGTAGCTAGAATTTGAGGGGCAGAGTACTGGAGAGGAGGGAGATGGAGGGAGGGAGGGTAGGGCATAGAGAGAAACAGAGAAAGAGAGAGAGAGAGAGAACCTGAGACCTACAAAGTGGCTCCTCTAGTTTGAATGAGTACTAATATGTATATATATGGGAAGAAAATGCCTGAGACGAAAAAAAAAAAAAAAGAACCACTGGAAACTGATTGGCTGAAAAATTTCTGAAGGTCATACAGGGTTGAGAATAATTTGTATTTCCACAAGTCATAACTTGTTATTCTAGGGCTTGTGGTAGAGTCTTCAGAAAGATCATACCTTAGAAGCCCCAGAATAAAGGCTGATCTGGACCTGACATAACAAAACTTAAAGGCAAGTGTTGTATGATTAAATTTCCTCTTCAAGTTACTTAGATTGGGTGCTGTGGTAGGTTGAATAAAGGCTCCCAAATGTATCCATGTCCTAATCCTTGGAAACTGAATGTTACTTTATGTTACAAAAAGAGACTTTGAAGATGTGATCATGTAAAGGAGTATGATATAGGAAGATTATTCTGGATTATTTGGGTGATGCCTAAGAGGAATATTTTACTACAGAAGAGAAGAAGGCAACATACTGATGAAGTAGAGATTGTAATGATGTGGCCACAAGCCAAGGAATTCTGGCAGCCATCAGAGGCTAGAAGAGGCAAGGAGTGAACTGTCATCTGGTTTCTCCAGAAGGAACCAGGCTTGCTGACATCTTGACTCTAGCCTTGTAAGAGTTATTTTGTACTTTGACCTCCAGGACCATAAAAGAATAACATTGTATTGTTTTAGCCATAAAGCTTGTGGTGATTTGACACAGCACCAATAGAAAACTAATACAGAGACCAAAAGAAAATTCAGCAGTGTTTAATGGAACGATAAAAAAACAAACAAACAAAAAAACAGAACTCAACAATGTAAGTCACGATGTCTAGCATCCAATTAAAAATTACTAGGTATAAAGAAACATAAATATATGACCAATAGCCAGGAAAAAGTAAATCAATCAATAGAACATATCCCCCAAATCAGAGGATGATGAAATTAGTAGACAAGATCCTTAAAACAGCCATAAATCTTCTAAATATGTTAAATAATATAAAATTTTTGAAAGCTTGAATATGGTGAGAAGAGAGAAAATAGACAGAAATGGAACTTTTAGAGATCAAAAATATATCTATAATGAAATACTCACTAGATGGGCCAGACAGCAGATTAGATATTATAGAAGAAAATATCAGTGAATTTGAAGACATGACAATAGAAACTACCTAAATTGAAGCAGAATGAGAAAAATGGGGAAAAAAGCTGTCCCACAGTGAGCTGTGGAAAAATATCAGGTGAATTAACATACATGTAATTGGAGTCTCAGAAGAAAAGGAGGTCAGAAAAAATGATTTGCAGAAATAGCAAAATGTTTTCCAAATTTTATTAAAACTATAAACTCATAGATCCAAGAAGCTCAAAAAACCCCAAGCAGAAAAAATATACTAAGAACCACACCAAGTTATATCAAAATGAAACTGCAGAAAATCATCAAGAAAGAGAAGAATCTTGAAGGCAGATAAGAAAAGATGACATATTACACCCAGAAGGACAAAGATAGGAATGACAGAACACTTGTCAGAAACCATGCAGTGCTGAAAGAAAAAACTGTCAACTAGAATTCTATGCTAGTGATAGCATCTTGAAAAATGAAGGCAAAATAATTACTATTTTCTGACCCTCAATATCTGAGAAGTAATTTATCACCAGCAAATCTGCACTATAAGAAATGTTAAAGAAATTCCTCAGGCAGAAGAACAATGAATACAAATTGAAGTTTGGATCTACAGGAAGGAATAAAGAGTGCCAGAAATGGCAAATATGTGGTTAAATAAAAAATATCTTCTTTTGTTCTAGAATCTTTTAAAAAAATAATTAGTTATTTAAGAGAAACAACCAACCAACCAACTTCCAACTTGAGCCACTTGGACATACATTATGAACACATTTCTGCAAAAGAAGGTGTTCCAGCTACCTTGGTTGAGAAGATGGATCCAGCTTGGTAAGTACTGTATAGAGCTGCTGTGTGAATTGCATGTGAGGAAAATTAGCTCCTGTGCTTCTCAGATCCTCTAACTATTGGTGCCACACAATGGAGCCATCAGTGCTCAGAATATCTGTGCCAGGCTTCTCATTAAAAAGCTACTATCTATTACTGTTCAGTCGTGTTTCTGTACAAACAGTGTCCACGGGGCATGGCTGGGACCCTATCTGTAGCAGGAATGGAGATATTCATCAGGTTGAGAGAGAATAATGAGAAGTGATGCCCCAGTGGAGACCAGGCCTTTGTAGCTTGTCTAAAATGAAGTCACCAAAGACCACACATGGCCAAGGCAGAGAGGAGCTGATAAGACGAAAGATTCAAAAGTCTTGTTAAATATTGATAGGGCTTGGAATTACTTCTGTTTGGAAGAGTAGGTAGCTATGGTGACATTTTATTTGGTTTCTGTGGCTGCTACTTGGTGTCAGGAGAATTTAAAAGGATACCTTCTATTCTACAAAATGTAAATTAATTTATGGTGATGGAAAGAAAATCAGTGGTTGCCTGGGAATGGTGGTAGGTGGGCAGGGAAGGATCGGAGGAAGTCGCTTCAATGAGGTATGAGAAAGCTAACTTTTGGGGGAATAGACATGTTTGTTATTATCCTGATTGTGGTGATCATTTCTCAGATGTATACTGATATCAAAACTTATCAAGTTGTGGACTTTAAACATAGACAGTTTGCTTTTCTTAATTATATCCCAATAAAGCTGTTTGCTTTCTTATTCAGTTTGCTTAAGTAGTTAATATTCTATCCCAGAGTTGGCTGTTTATGCTTTCATTTCATCTTCATGCAGGGTCCACTGTTCTGGAATCACACTTGGTATCATACTGAAAGTTGCAAGCATTCCAGATGGTGTAACTGACATGAGAGACAAATCAGTCATTCAATTTAGGGATGTCAGTGAGTTCCAAAAGGTGAGGGGAAGTTTGTTTTTCAATGCTTACATGCGGAAAGGCAGCATCGTATGTCCAATTTTCTGGTCAGGTCTCTATCCAGAACTCTTCGGGTACTCACATCCTCATGTTCTCAGCATCCAGCTGGCTAGATCTCACCTCCTACTCTCTACTCTTTGTTGAACTAGAATGAACATATGCAAATCACAAGCAAATGAAGAACATGTACACATTTAATTATTTTACGGTTGAAGATGGAGCTGTTTAATTTTTGTTTATTTGTTTGTTTGTTTGTTTGTTTGAGGCCGGATCTGTCTCTGTTGTCCAGGCTGCAGTGTAGTGGTGCAATCTTGGCTGACTAACCTCTGCCTCCCAGGCTCAAGCTGTCCTCCCACTCCAGCCTCCCTAGGACCTGGGACTACAGGCATGCACCACCACGCCAGGCTAATATATTTTTTTTTTTTGTATTTTTTTGTAGAGACGGGGTTTTGCCATGTTTCCCAGACTGATTTCAAACTCCTGAGCTCAATCAGTCCTCCTGCCTCTGCTTCCCCAAGTTCTGGGATTACAGGCATAAGCCACCATGCCTAGTCCTGTTTAATTTTGACAAGATATTGCAATAATAAAAAATTTCACAGTTGAACTTAAAATTCATTTGCCAGAATAACATCTTATTATTAAAGCATTCATTCTAACAAGGATAGGGTTTTTTTTTTTTTTTTCTTTTTAATCCATATTGCTTAGTCTCTGCAGAATGTGAAACATTGAAAAAAGGCGGGGACTTTTAAATCAGATAGGCTAAATTCAAATCTTTCACAGGCAAAATCTGTAATGGGGCATAAACTGTTGAAATTTTCTTCCCTGTAGTTTCCTTAAGTGTGAAATGAGATAATGATAGCTTTCTTACAGGTGTTTTTGTCTGTTTCTGGTGAAGATGAGAGATAATGTGTGTCAAGTGTCTCTAGCACAATGCCTGAATGGACACAATAAACAATAGTGGACTGTTTGTAAACCCAAGCAGATTTCATGGCTTTTTGAAAATCAGTTTTTAAAGATAAAATTAGACTAGGCAATTTGATTCCTGTTTTTCCTCCTGCCCTCCACTCAGTCCTAAATTCATACCTATTACAATTTCGTTAATTCTTTGTCGCTTGATGAGTGAGACATTAATTTTAACTTTCCTGAAGTTAGATTGTTCAGAGGGCGTCAGAGGGCGAATTCTCCCTCTGTTCTCCTCCTCCACTCTAAAGGTCTCATTTTCCTTTCCTTTGTTTCCAAGCTAAGACAAAAATCTTAGCTATGGGAAGTATTTATTGGGTGCCATTTAGGCAAATACAAGAATCCGATTGAATACGCTCCATGACTGTCGGTTGAAACTAAACACGGAGTTGCCATGGATACTGGTTGCTTGGCCTCTGCTCCAACACATGAGAGCCTTTTTAGTTCAACAATGTGCAAACCACAGATGTTACCATGCACTGTATTCATAATCAGCTTGGATCTCTTAGCAGAACAATATCTTGGGTTTGTTGTAGCAGGGAGGATCCACATTCTCAGATGGAAAACAAAGTGCCCTGTGCCCTGCATGATGTCTCCAGGTATAGGTGATAACTTCTACAGGCACAGTTTTCATCTCTCCCTCTGCTTCATTTAACCTAGATATTCTTGTTTTGATATTTATTTGGAAGGAGAATCTCTACTGCCTATTTTCTAAAGCACTACAAGGGCATCTGCTAGAAAAATTATACATAGCTTTGGGTACAGAATTTAAAACAAGGCACGATCAAAGAAGAAAGACTGCAAGAAAATCCCAGGTTCCGTTTGAGACCTGGAGTGGAGTCACAGCAGACAGATCCCAGGTTGACACAGAAAGTTCTGGCTTTGCCACTCATTAGCTGTGTGTCCTTGGGCAAATTAAACAGCACAAGTCATAGTTTCCTCGTTCTACTGGCTCTTCTACTTGTAAGGACCCTTGCAATTACATCCAGCCCATCTGGATAATACAGGGTAATCTCTCTAAGGCCAGTTGATTAGCAAGTTTAATTCCATCTACAATGGTAATTCCTCTTTGCCATATAACAAACTCAAATCTTCTGGGGATCTAAAGATGTATATGGACATCTTTGGGAGGGAAGAATTACTTTACAGTGCAGTGATGCAAAAGAAGTTTTGCTTTTTCTTGCTGCCACAAATGCCTGTATCTTGTTCATTAATTCCTTTCCCACTGTTAGCAAACGGGGCAATTCTAATGACCTATTTTGGGTTTTTTCAGTCTCTTTTGATAAATGTTCAGTTGAATCACACCCAGGGCTTTTTTTCTTCCTTTGGAGATTGATTCCTTTCTTTTTATACTCTTGTTTAGTATCTGAGCATTTATAAGTTTGAGTGACTTCATGATGGCATGGACATGAGAATGGGTGTTTGCCTCTCAGGGAGACAGTGCTGAAGGATATCGGCGAGCCCTTTCCTCTACCCTTTCTCTGTACAAACACTCAACACAACTATATTTATTCTGCCCAGGCTGCCTAGCCTTACTACAACTGTGAAACATTCTCCTCTCTTCTAATGCATATGATGTGTTAAAATAAATTTATACTATTGAGCATTAACCTGTAAAAATGCTTCTAGAAATAATATGGTCTTATCAGGAAGACATTTAAATATTTTTTGCATAGAAATATTTTTTGCAAGAAATACTTTCCTTGCTCACTGCCATCCAGTTAGAGCTTGATGCCTAGGGTCCACAATTATAATCTTTTTTCCTTAAGCCTTCTCTAAAACACCAGATATTTCATGGCTAAAACAATGATAAGATTTTTTGCCTTGTTGCTGCAATAGAAAATTATGCAAAACTGTACAGTATTTACAGAAAAAAATGCTTATTCTCCTAAATAAATATTTTGGTTATTATAAAGAGAAGGGATATCTAATTCTTTCATTGAACTTAAGTGATCACAAACCTACTGGAAACAAGATAATCCAAACATCTCTTTCTACCCATTTTTGGTTGTCAAGAACAATTGTAAGTAAGGGAGTTGCCTCAGCAGTATTCTGGAGCACTCTTATTTGATTTTTATTCCCTGTTTAGCTACTTTGCTGTGAACAAGGCATTATTTATTGCTATCTATAGGCATACCTCACTGTTGGAGGAGAGGTGAACATGAATATATTTGTAAGCCAGTCCTGGGTAAAATATGTAGTGAGCAAAGTTTTCTGCTTAGTGGCTCAGGTTCTCCTCCTCTAATCCCCATCTAGTGATGAGACAATGGTCAAATTTGAAGAAGAAAATGTTATTGTTGATTTCAGCACTGGGACAAAGAGGCAGTGATGGTGGTGGAGGTAGTGAGGGGAGGATGAAAACTAACCTTTCCTGAAGCATAATAGTATGATGTGTTAGACTCTCTCACAAGTAGGCTTAGTTTATCCTCCCTATAACTCGGTGACGGTAGTAGTGCTATTATGGACATGGTGATAGTGACTAGCTCTTTCTCTTTTGTATACTCCCAACATTCAATCCCTTGCAAGTTCTTATGATTTCTGTGCATTTCTAAATACACCCCTATAGTCAAAGTCACTATCAACTCCTACCTGGACCGCTGTAATGACTCTTCTGACAGCTCTCTCTGTCCCTCTGCTTCTATTCTTTACCCTTTCAATTTATTTACACATATTTAGAGACATTAGTTATATCATATCATGTCTTTAAATTCCCCCAGTGTCCTTTTACAGAACTAAGTATGAAATATAACTCATCAGTCAGGAGAAGTTAATTTCTTTAAAAATGTTTATCTTTCTCTCATGCTGTACATCAGTTGTGGGTTTACTTGGGGGCTCTGGTCATCATTGACTCTCAGGAGCCTCGACTGATGGAGGCTCCATTTGGACCTGGACTGCTGTGATCTCTGAGGCAAAGCAAATAGATGAGGTGAATCCCATGCTGGCTATTGAGAGGCTTCTGCCTGGAAGTGACTCATTTCTTTGGAGTCTCAGTTTTGATTGGTCAAAGCAAGTAACATGACCTCACTTGCATTCAGTTGGGTACAGAGAGCTATCATGTCACATTTCACTGAAAGAGAGAACTAAAAAATTGTGAACAGTCTCAATGACCACCACAGACATCCATTATCATAATTGACAAGGTTTTATTTTGCTTTGATGCTCTCCATTTTTTGGATTTCAGCTTCTTTCATCATCCTTGCGATTATGGGTTGAGGTATTTTCACTAGCTGTTCCCTCTGCCTGGAATGCTCTTTCCTGCAGTTCTTGGCTTGACTAGCCAGACACAAAAGGCTGTGTATTCTAGGAGTCGATCCATGTGAAATGTCCTGAAAAGGCAAATTTGTAGCAACAGAAAATGTATGAATAGTTGCCAGGAATTGAGGTTAGGAGGGAATATGGAATGACTGCTAATGGGTACAAGGATTCATTTTGGTATAATGACAAGGTTCTGGGATTAGACAGTGGTGATGGTTGCACAATTCATGAAAATACTAAAAACCACGGAATTGTACATTTTTTAATGGTGAGTTTTTTTAAGGTCCAGTGAATACTTTTATTGTATGCTTGGGATTTACAATGATCAAATCAAACAATGTGAAATTGTGTCCTCCTTTTGGTCTTTTCATTAAAAGGACTTGAAAAAATAATGATGCATCAGCATTTGTGTTATATATAATACAAATATAAAAAGTCCATTCAATGAGTTTGTAAATTAAAGCCAGGAGATGCTTACTTTACATTTTTAATAACCCCCACACATCTAACACCTCAAACCAAGACTAATTTGCAACAATGAAAATAGAATGTTTTCCTATCTAAACATAAAGAGTAATAATCGTGCTATATTGGCATCCAGGTAAGATTTTTCCCCTATAAGGTGTTTGAAATAAGTACTTTTCTTTTCTTTTTTTTTTTTTTTTGAGACAGAGTTTTGCTCCTGTTGCCCATGCTGGAGTGCAGTGTCGCGATCTTGGCTCATTGCAAACTCCACGCCTCTGGGTTCAAGTGATTCTCCTGCCTCAGTCTTCCGAGTAGCTGGGATTCCAGACACCCGCCACCGTGCCCAGCTAATTTTTTGTATTTTCAGTAGAGACGGGGTTTTTCTATGTTGGGCAGGCTGGTCTCAAACTCCTGACCTCAGGTGATCCATGTGCCTTGGCCTCTGAAGTGCTGGGAGTACAGGCATGAGCCACCACACCCAGCCGTAAGTACATTTTATTATGAAACTCTTGGCAGTGTTTGAGTGAGTCTGGTGGGTTTCTATGTTCATGATTTTTACTTTTCCAAATTGTCATGAGGCCCCCTTCTGCTTGTCTCTAACCTCAGCCCCTACCAAGTATCCCTTCCTGCTCTGTGCTTCTGCGACCCTAGACTGTCAGTCCCTCTGACCTCCCAGCAGGTCCCTTGGGCAAGGCTTTTCAGAAGACTTTGCCTCCAGGCCCCTCGTGACATGCAATTTCTTGTCTTTCAAAATCCAGTCCCCGATGTCACCTCCTTACTGAGGTCTTCAAAACTATACACAGTAATTATTGTCCTCCCCTACCTCTGCCTCCTTGTCTCATTTTTTTTTTTTCTTTCTTTGTACCATGTATCACCATCTGCAATGATCTTGCTTATTAGTTCATGGACTGATTTTCCATCTGCTCTCAACAGAATGTTTGAGAAGGCCAGAAGTTTTGCCTTTCTTACTCCTCTATCTCCGGAAGCTTGAACTCCACCCAGCACTTCAGAGGTCTCAACAGATATTTGTGGATAAAGTTATTGAATAAGTACACTAAACAGCATATACTTTGTTAAATAGTTAGACATTGGTTCAATCTCCAACTCTACCACTTACTTGAGATGAGACCCTGACATTCAGCCTATAACTTTACTTCTTTGTGACTCTGTTTCCTATATTTAAAATGGGCACAAGAACAGTACTATTGTGCAATTTAAAAGCAACAGTGACTATAAAGTAGTTGGTAGTGCACCTATCAAATAGTGAGCCTTCAGTAAGTGTTATCTATATGGCAAATCATATTATTAGTTTTACATCATTTCCTTATAACTCTTAGCTCTGACTAATGGGACAACTTGCTCAGCTTTGTAAATAGCCCTGGATCATATATAATGTGTAATTTTGCCACATGTCTATTTGGGGCTTAGAAATGTAATTAGAAAGTTACCTTTTTTAATATTCCCTTAAGCTAGAAACAGTTTTGCTTTAGTTTAAGTAGATTTATTCAATTTGATTTCTATTTTGATTAAATCAAAAACGTATTAAGAATGCCAGATATACATGCTTACTAATTGGCTTCATCAAAGTTTTTTTTAACACCTAAAATTTTTTCAGCTTGAAATAACTCTAAGTTCGGACCCATGCCAAGATAGTGATAAATACCTTTTGACATAAGGATGTCTAGTTGTACATATTTTTAATACTCAAAACATTCCTTGGAGGGAATTATGAGATGTGAGATATTTTGAAGGAAATAGAAATTAACATTAGCACTTGTATTAATCATTTCCCTCTAAATAAATAATAGAGAGGTGGTAATATATGCCCAAAGAAGAGCTAAGTCATTGTGAATCAATGGAAGAAAATGGAAGAGAGGAAAAGTGACACCTGAGTACTCAGGGGATATGTCTGGATAGAAACATTCAAATACAGTATTACAAAGACCTAGAAGATGCTCAAAGCAGAATAGACAGGGAATCAGAGGACTTGAACCTAGCTCAACTTGGCCACTAGCTGGCTTGTGACCTTGAGCAGCTCTAAATAACCTCGCTGTCATAGTTTTTCTATATATTAAGTAGGTTTAATTCTATCTACTTTGTCTTCTTCATAGGGTTGTGATGATAAAGTAAAATAACAATTGAAGAATTTAGAAAAAGGAAGTTCACTCTATGGACACAAAATGCATCTACTACAAGTTGTAATATGTGTTTGGAATAAAAGTAACATTTATTGATTCAGTGTTGATTTATGCTAATTGAATCTCTATACAATCCTGAGAGAGGTATCCCCTTTTATGGATGGCAAAACTGAGGCTGAGGAAGGAAAAGCAATTGTAGCAGCTACTAAAAGGCTGAGTCAGGATTCAAGCCTTTAGGCCTGATATGGTTTGGCTGTGTCCCCACCCAAATCTCATCTTGAATTGTAGCTCTCATAATCCCCACGTGTCATGGGAGGGACTCTGTGGGAGGTCATTGAATTATGGGGATGGGTTTTCCCATGTAGTTCTCATGATAGTGAATGAGTATCACAAGATCTGATGGTTTTATAAAGGGCAGTTCCCCAGGACATGCCCTCTTGCCTGCCACCATGTAAAACATGCCTTTGCTCCTCCTTCTCCTTCTGCCATGATTGTGAGGCCTCCCCAGTCCTGTGGAACTGTGAGTCCATTAAACCTCTTTTCCTTTGTAATTTACCCAGTCTCAGGTATTTCTTCATAACAGTATGAAAATGGACTAATACAAGGTCTGTCTGATTTTAAGGTCCATGTAACTTTCCAAGACATTATCAGTCTCATAAAATAAAACAATAATGGAGTGGAGCTATTACCATCTGTATCAGAGTGCCAGTACTTCCTGGGTGGGCACCACTGCTGTATACTGAGGGAGCGTTTTAAAGAAAATGTACATCTCATTATGAATTTATTTTTCATACATATTAAAAAATTAGAATCAATAATACTTTTTTTTTTTTTTAACAATTTAGCAAAATCACCTTCTAGTTTTCTTAGGGCTCACACCGAGAAAGATTGCATTCTGGTGTGGTGTACAAAGGGTGGATATTATTTCACTCCATTTATTTCTAAACCCTTTCTAATGCTGCCTAGAATTTGCCAATCTTTTGGGGCTTTGTTAGTTATTGGATTTTTTTGTTTTTACATGAAGATGTATATATCCTTGATTTCTTATGTGTTGTTTTTGTGTCTGTTCCTTGATCTTCCTTCCCTAAGTTACTTCGTGAATCTGAGTTTTGGTTCTGCTTTGTACTTGGGTAAAGAATGCAGTAGTGAGTGACGGTACTCCTCAGGCAAGCAAGTCCTACTTCACCTTGCAGTGAGTGAATGTGAAGAATTCATTTACAAGGTCACACAAAAATGTGAATTTGGGAAATTCTAGAAAGCAGACATCAGGAAACATATTCTTAGCAGAACATTAAGGGAAAGGAAAGATGCTGGAGATGTACCCAGCCAAAGGGGGCTCACAATGGGAGATAACACTTAACATTCAGAGATTACAAACCTATTGGACCAAGAATAGAATTTATTACCTCTTTCCTAATCATAATGAATGCAAAAATAAATATGAATCAGCAAGGTAGTATGTGTAAAGGCCGGTGAAAAGTTGGGCTAGGAAATATAAGGTATAGAGATATAACAGAAAACATCCTGTATTTGGAATCGAAAGGCAGGGTTTAAGTCTTTGTTGCTGCCTGTGATCCTGCCTGTGATTTTGGTGAAACTTAATTTCTCAAAGTTCTCCTCTATAAAATGGGGATAACAATAACTCTCCTTTATTTAATACTTACTAAATGCCAGGTACTGTGCAAAGTTCTCACAATAACCCTATGAATTCAATATTATTATCTCCGCTTTACAGATGGAGAAACTGAGGTTCAGAGAGGCGAAGAAACTTACTTCAAAGTAATCAGTTAATAGCTAGCTGGCCGGGCGCGGTGGCTCAAGCCTGTAATCCCAGCACTTTGGGAGGCCGAGACGGGCAGATCACGAGGTCAGGAGATCGAGACCATCCTGGCTAACACGGTGAAACTCCGTCTCTACTAAAAAATACAAAAAAACTAGCCGGGCTAGGTGGCGGGCGCCTGTAGTCCCAGCTACTCGGGAGGCTGAGGCAGGAGAATGGCGTGAACCCGGGAGGCGGAGCTTGCAGTGAGCTGAGATCCGGTCACTGCACTCCAGCCTGGGAGACAGAGTGAGACTCCGTCTCAAAAAAAAAAAAAAAAAAAAAAAAAAAAAAAAAAAAAAAAAGAAACAAAAAAAACAAAACAAAACAAAAAAAATAGCTAGCTGAGAAAAGATCCTAGTCCAGCTTTTATTTTGAAACTTTATACTTTACTGTTCTATCCTGCCCAGAAGGTTGAAGGAAAACAATATTTATAATTGTGTATGAAAAGTTTTCAGACATGAAATTCGAACTATTATTATTCACCCCACTGTCCAGTCTCATATGAATAAAAATGGTTAAAATATTAGGAAATAAAACACACAGCCAGTAATTTCCATTGTTGTTTTTAATGTCATCAGTTTACTAGGGAAGAAAAAATCTCTAGGGAGGAGACTGAGCTTTTTCTGATCGACACCATCTTTGGGTTGAGCCATTGGTGTTTGGAAAAATAGAAATCATAAATATTCATGGCTCAGGGTGCATCAGCATTTCCAGGGCAGCCAAGTTCATACAGCACAGCCATAACTTCCTGATGAAAGGATGGGATCCAACTTCTGCTGCAGTGAGTGGTGAAGCCACCAGAGTGTGCAGGGCATGGTCAGTAACATTGTTACCCACATTTTCCTGTGTGAGGTGTAGACCAGCAGAGGAGACACCGGGCCTTGTATTCACAGAGGAAAAGGCAGACTGATTCTATTTCTCATCATTCTCCTCTCCTATCATGTTGGTTCACAAGGTTCTTTTCTGAGTCCAAAGCTTAAAGCAATTTACATGCAAGTAAGCCAGCTGGATAGGACAGACCTGGCATCACATACTAGATGCACAATTCTTGAAAATGCATGAATGTTACCCGAGCCCTGGTTTTTTCATCTGCACCAAGGGCATGATAACATCTTCCCAGGTGCTTGGGAGGATTTGGTGAAACAAAAATGTGAAAAGGATCCGGCATGTAGGCCACACCCAATAGTCAGTCACCAGTGACAGCTGCCATTTTTGGCTGCTTGGCATCTATCTTTCTATTTTGGGAAACATCCCACCTGCCCCATCTCCATTTTTAAAAACTGGAGTAAAAACCATACATCCTTCCACTACCCGGTAGCAAGAGTTTGCACAGATAACCTAGGCTGAGCCAATCTGATGCTTCCATTCAGGACTTCGAATTGGAAACAAGTTCCGCAAAGACCAGGAGAGTTTGGGAGCCATGCAAAGTGGGATGGTGGTGTCTGTAACGGGTGAGTAGACAATTCTTGCTAACAAAATGGTCATCGTCATTTGCGTTCTTGGCCCCGCGCAGGCCCCTCCTTTCCTGCTACTTTTGAAGTCTGTTTTTGTTGTTGTTGTTGTTTGTTTGTTTGTTTTTAAAGTCTGTTAACGATTGTTCCGTCACTAAACTTCGAATACCTATTTTTCTTTTGAAGATAGCCAATTGTTTTCTGTTTCTTGCAGCCAAGAACACTGATAAACACACTCTACTCTCAGTAGTGTTATATACATACCAACTGCACCTCAAGTAATGGGGATATTTAATGAATCACAATTGCCTTTTCTCCACCCTGTAGTCTGTTTTATTTTGGAAAAATATTGGCCAATGACACAAAGATTTTATTCCATTGTTTTATTTAATTATAACTATTCTTTTTTTTTTTTTTTTTTTGAGATGGAGTCTTTCTCTTTCATCAGGCTGGAGTGCAGTGGTGCGATCACTTTTCACTGCAGCCTCTACCGCCCAGGTTCAAGCAATTCTCCTGCCTCAGCCTCCAAAGTAACTGGGACTACAGGTGAGTGCCACTACGCCCAGATAACTTTAAATGAGCTACCAACAGGAAAATCTTGGTTTGAGGTTCCATTCAGTTGAATTTCTCTTCTCTTGACAGTAATAACTGTGAGCATTTGCATTTTACTTGGCATTTTCTAGCGCGTTTGGAAACACACTGCTAAGGCTGGTACTTACCTTAATTCTGTGAGATGAGTGTTCTCCTGATTATCCCAAGTTTAGAGATGGGGTTCCTGAGCTCCGGGAACTGGCACAGGGTCATGCAGTTTGTGGTGGAGCCAGGATTCAAGCCCAGGTTTCCTGATGACAAGCCCCAACTCTTCTAGTAATATTATATTTTTAATGACAGTTATGAGACTTTGCATAACTAAAACCATAGCCTGAAATTTAATTTAATCAGGGGTGCCCATTCTGCTCAGCAAGCTGGTTCATATTCAAGGAAAACCATCTACCCAGGAGCGTGCATCTAAGCACTGTGGAGATTGTGCCCAGACAACCTAAGACTGGAGTGTGGATGCTGTCCTTGTCCTATACTGCATGCCTCTTGTGAGCTTAGACGAAATGAGTTAGACTGGTAAAATGCTTGCTAAAACTCATAGTTGACTGATGGCTGCCTCTCCCCTCCCCCAACCATTAACCCTGCCTAAGGGAATTTGCTCATGGAGCTACAAATGACTGAGTGGCAGGCTGGGGAATAAAATGGAGACATCCACAGAACCAGGCATCACTAGGTAATTTTTCTCATCATGACATGGCTTGTGCCAGGTGGAGGGTGGATGTGTTTTTATCTCAATAATTTCCTGGTGACATTCTGCTCTGCAGGAAGAAATGCCTGATGGACACACTGCTGTGGCATGCATACAGGGTTGCTGAACCAGGTTAACTGTTTCCTAAGATTTCTGTATCAGGGTAACAGCAGTTTGAGTTGATCTGGGAAGAAATCCCTAGCGATGCTCTCGTTAATTCCAGCTAATCATTCTTCAGCAGGAGCACCGAAGGCAGGCTTGTTCCCTTGGTGGGACTTAGATCTTTAAATGCTTGTGACTTCAAGTACTAATGAGCTAAAGGAAAGCTGCCCTACACAGTTTAACCTACTGCTTCTTAAATGACAATCCTCGGGGTCTTTCCTTCACATTCAATCTCTGATAAGCTATTTTATAATTTCCCAATGACAGTTAAATTGAGTCTCCTCATTGGCACAGTTATCCAATTTGCTTCTGACAATTCTGCCTTAAGAAACTTTTGATGAGGACATTGCAAGGTGGCACCTCCAGCAGTCCCCATGGGGACATCATGAAAATGAAATATCTGGTTTTTAAAACAAAAAGGAAAGAAATAGGGGAAATTTTTTTTTAAGCTTGTCTCTAAATCCTGGGATGGTTTCCCAGAATTCTATATGATTAATGAAAAGTCAGACAGCAGATGACATTTACCCTGCTAAGTGTTGATGATTAAGAAGGAAAAGGTTATATCCTGCTTTTTTTACTTCTGGAGCTTTCTGCACAAGGGGGTCAACTGGAATGTCTACGTAAAAGGAATTGCCTGTTTGCGAACAACCGGAGACCAACTCCAGTATTGTTACAATTGTTCTTGATGATGGTAATTACTTTGTGTCCCCCCCTGGGTATTCAGCCTCCCGGTCCCCAATAGCCAGCTCCCTCCTGGACACATGCCAGCAGCCCGTAATTAAAGTATTTTCTGAAGGGAGCATCTCTGTGTACTACCCATTGTGAATGATGTCCTTGGAGTCTGGCTGTTGTAATTGAAAAGAAATGAGACCTTTCCAGTATGTCCCTCTTTCTGCAGCCTCTGCCCCGCCCCGTTCCCCAGACAAAAACATTGTGAAATGCCACACAAGAAGGAAGGATTCATTTTTGTGAATTTGAAAGCTGAAGCACAATAGACTCCCATCCCCCACCCCCAGGAGCTGATGTTTCAAGTGTAACCTTCCTATTAGAATTATTCTTGCATGATTAAATAGAGACTGTCCTTCTATTATGCTCTTTGTTGATAGATTAAATGTTCCAATGAGACATTAGACCGTATTATAATGAAGCATTTCTGGAGAGTCAAATTGTAAATTAGGTATGTCTTTGAGGATTACCTTCAATGAAATTTGATTATGTGACTGTTAATTCTAAATAAACATTATCAGCCTTTTCATATATATAATCTCATTCGATGCTGACAATAATTTTGTAGGGTGATTAGCACTGGAATTGTAAATCCAGTATTTTAATTGTGAGAAAACTTCAACTCAGAGAAGTTAAATAGCTTTGTCTAAATCCTTTTACTAAATCCAACTTACTAAATCCTAGTAAGTGGAAGTGAACTATGAATCCAGATTTCTTGATTTCCAAAGTGGGATTCTTTTCATGGCATCCTAAGATTATTTATAAAGACAATGTACAGAACGTATATTTTGATTTTCACAAAATTCTGCAAATGTATCTCCAAATGCTAAAGCAATAATATTGAAAAATTATAATGGTTTTCAGAAGAGAGAGGTTTGACTGAGTTGTACTGTCTTCTACCAAGTGGCCCAAATGCACAGAGGGAGAACAATTATATTACCAAACTCCATTCTCAACAATGTAATTCATATACAAAACTTGGAAGGAAATTAAAGAGGCTTGTTGGCTTCTGTTCCACAACAAACATGGGAAAAGAGATCCGTGTTTGCTTAATGGAAACCTTAATTCAAATTTCTAATTGGGTATAATGAACAAAGGAGAATGTCCCAAATGCTTGAAAACTGTAAACAGTACAGTGTTCTCTTAATGATCAAATACTGATTATCTTAGTGAATCTAAATGACATGGGTCTGAGTGCTGCTGGGGAATGCATAATTCCTTTCTTTGTGTTTCCAGTAAACTCTGAGTTGTCTTGGTCAGGGAACCTGGGGTGGGGCATGGCAGGGTGGGTTCTTGCTAGGAGGACAACCACTTTTCAAAGATTTATAATACAGAAAAACCTGAAATATGACTTTGATTTAAAGATATTGACTTTTAAAACTTATATAGAGAAAAAATTATAGTTTATGTTTAATGGTCTTCAGAGACTAAGCCACGAATTTTACAGATGCTGAAGATTATTTTTGGAACCTATATGAGGGGCTGACCTTAGAGTTTATATTGATTACTTTTAACTTCTTTGGCAGTTGCAAATTTGTCCAGCTTGATTTTGGAAAAAAAAATTAATACTGTTTCAAATCATATCAGTTCTGATGAATTAAATAAGGGAGTGATTGAGGGGGGCAAGCCCACTTGGGGTCAAGATGAAGTATAACAGTGTATGAAGAATCATTTTCTTGTGTGCTTTGTTTACTACTCCTGAGGGAAATTCTAGAGGAGACATTGGAAGTACTTTTGGTGGTGGAAGCATCATTGAAATAATGCCACTCAGCAGATTTTTTTAAAAATAATTTTTTTTTGGTCAGGCACAGTGGCTCATGCCTGTAATCTCAGCACTTTGGGAGGCCAAGGCAGGTGGATCACCTGAGGTCAGGAGTTTGAGACCAGCCTGGTCAACATGGTGAAACCCTGTCTCTACTTAAAATACAAAAAATTAGCTGGGTATGGTGGTATGCACCTGTAATCCCAGCTACTCAGGAGGCTGAGGCAGGAGAATCGCTTGAACCCAGGAGGCGGAGGTTGCAGTGAGCTGAGATCGTGCCATTGCACTCCTAACTGGGGGACAAAAGTGAGACTTTGTTTCAAAATAAAAATAGTCTTTTAATCATTATAAAATTTATATATATACTCATACATATATATATATATATGCATACCTATATATGTATATATGCATATGTGCATTTTGGGGTAGAAAATTTAGAAAGTGTAGGTATGTGGAAAGAGGAAAACAATCACCAGGATTGTCAAGTGCCACTACCCGCCTAGTGTGTTCTGATTATTTGCACAGATACACATATACGTGTTAGAGAAGAAGTAGAATATCATGTTTGTGAGTTTAGGTGGGAGAGTCAGGGGACTTAGGTTCAAATCCCAGCTTTACAACTTCCTAGCTTTGTGATTCTAGCCAAATTACTTAAACTCTCTAAACTTCCCTTTTCTCATCTGTAAAATGGAGTTAAGAGTTGTACTAAACTTGCTGGGTTGATTATTAATTATTTATGTATTTATTCATGTATTCAGCAAATGTTTATCAAGCACCCCCTCTGTACCTGGCTCTGTTTTAATCCTGGGACCAAAACAGGAATAAAAACAGTAGGAGTCCTGAGCTCAGTGGATACACTAGAAGGGGGATGTGGACAAAACCTTATAAATAAATTGAAACATGTTATTACAGTGCTTGCACCAATCCTTGATTACCACTGGCAATGCCAGCAAGGACGGAAAGTGCCTGCACATGCAGTGGCTTGCATTACAGGAGAACAATCATGAGTTTAGGCAATTCTAATCTTTCATAATGGACAGGAAGCCCGCCTGAACTTTGTTCTAGGCAGAGACATTATTATCTTTATTGTGTAGGACAGCAAATACACCTACCTTTTACTATCTTCTGAGTAGTAAATATATACTTGTATTTAAGTATAAATACGTCCTTGAAAAGTGGTCCACAAAAAAAGGAAGATAGTGCCTCTGCTTGCAAGATATACAGAAATACAAGAGACTCATAGAAAATTGTCCCAAAACACTTGTTTGAAATGAAAAGTTTTCGACCCCATCTAGACCTATGGGAACTGAAACTCTGTGGGTGTGAAACTCTGAACAATTTGTGTTTTATCAGGCATTGAAGTGATTTTAATGCAGCTAAAGTTGGAGATCCATTACCTGGGGAATGGACTGAAGTCTCACTAAGGAAGTTGGGTAGAAGTGGATGGCAGCTCAGTAGGTCTGTCTCCTGGGGCAGCGTCAGCAGTAGACAGAGCAGCATGTGCCTGGGCTCCTGGTCATGGTAATACCACAAGGTGCAGAGGGTGTGGGTAGGACTTCGAGAGGCAGTATCAATTTATAAACATGAACTAACCTAGAAATCAAGACACCAGGTTTTAGCCATCACCTTGGCCTTGTGAACTTGAACAAATAATCCCATTTTAAAGACTTACAATTTATTTTTTTAAAAGTTTGAACAGTCATCTAGTCCTAGGATTCCAAATAGGGATTTATCTCTTTGACAGCTCCAATCCCCTGATATGCAGGGTTTTGAGGGATTTGCAGGTGTCTGCCGTGGAGGAGGGATGGATGTGACGATATTCTTACAGTTGACGTATTTAATCCATCCAAATGCCTTATTTTTCTTTAGGAAAAGAAAGGACAAGCTGTCTATCATTTGCTAGTTGTTAGTTTTCTGTTCTCTATCTTATTATCAGGGACCACTTCAGCACCAACCTTCTTTCATAAGCCTAATTTCTGTTATAACTTTGAAATGTTTGATGCGTCATCATTAGACTACTAAAAAAGTATAGGGCATTTGGACTTTTAGGCTATGATTTTGTATTACAATTCAGCCCAGATCAACAAATTGTGAGGCAAAAATCTTTGTCAGGTTACTTTCTCTGAAGTCTTGCTTGTTCCCAAACCAAATGGATTTCTTAGTGCCTTTGCAATCAGCAATAACTAGAGAAAGGAAAAAAAATGCATTTTGAAATAGTTTCCTGAATATCAGTTCAAAGGTTTTAGCAAGTTGGATATATTATTAATTGCCACGTAAAGCCTTAAAACAGCTTTGGAACTCTTAGAATCTTAACTGTTTTTAGATTTTTAAATTAAACATTTTTAGTCAGTCAAGCACATTGGACAAAGTACAATTTTGATTCAAATTGCAGAAATTTCTTTAAGGTGAATCTTTAATTTTAAGTGGGGCTAACACTTCAAATGAAATTAAACATTAGTAGATAATGATTTTGATCTGTTTCCAAGAAAAAATAATTTATAGCAACAGATTTGTTATGGTACTAATTAGTCATTGCATCAGTAATTGCAATATTCAGAAAGATGAGAAAAAAATACCAAATAGTAGTACCAGTAGTGCAGAAAACAAGAGAAAGGAGTAGACAGGAGAGAAGAAGAAGTATGGAGAGAAAAAGGAAAGAGAGAGAGAGAGAATATTTGAAAAGTAGTTGTCAGCCTCTTCTCCCTTGACCCCACCCTTGCTAAAACAGTGTAATTTCCAAGGGGCGAGGAGCTACTTTTCAGTTTTAAGCTAATGCTTTCCCAGAAAATGTTTTCTTTGTTCCCTAAATTATTGATTGGGCTATTAAGGGTCTAAAATGAAACTTTGACTCATTGTTTTAGTCTTCCCAGAGTAACCTCCTGGAACATACTGACTGAACTGCTACACTGCCACCTGCCTGGTTGAGAAGTGCCTGAGAGCAGAAAGTAAACGCCCATAGACAGCAGTGGCCTGACCTCTCGGCACCTCCTCTTGCACGCCTCGCTTCATGGGGGTAGGGAGGTTGCGAATTTTTCTACAGTATCTTTTCTGGTAAGGGGTACAGAGTCCTTGCCATTACAACTTTAGCAGGGTTGGAAATTGTCACTGGCCTCTGCTTAGGGGTCGAGAGCACCTAGCTCAACTCATCGTCACGTCTAGTCACTAAGAAACTGGTGTCCTAGAGGCAGAGGGTACTGAGTTATGAACCCATCAGCCATGGAAAATTTCTGAAAGTATGGGAGGTGGGCGAATTCTGTATCTCTAAAAGAGATAGTCTTTGATACCAGATTCTAAATTTCCAGATTTAAATTCTTTGTCTCCCTCTTAATGGCAGTAGTCCTGGAAAAGGTAATTAATGTCTGTGCTTCTCAGTGTTATTGTTTGTAAAATGGAGATGATGATAAAACAGTGGAGCCATCATGTAGAGAAGATATAATGTAAATAAAGTGCTTAGTCACTTGCCAGGTAAGCACTTCAACCGATTTGTCATTATTTTAAAAAATTATTTATGTTGGCCGGGCGCGGTGGCTCAAGCCTGTAATCCCAGCACTTTGGGAGGCCGAGACGGGTGGATCACGAGGTCAGGAGATCGAGACCATCCTGAGCTACACGGTGAAACCCAGTCTCTACTAAAAAATACAAAAAACTAGCCGGGCGAGATGGCGGGCGCCTGTAGTCCCAGCTACTCGGGAGGCTGAGGCAGGAGAATGGCGTAAACCCGGGAGGTGGAGCTTGCAGTGAGCCGAGATCGCGCCACTGCACTCCAGCCTGGGCGACAGAGCTAGACTCCATCTCCAAAAAATAAAAAAATAAAAAATAAAAATTATTTATGTTGTCATCATTGTCAGAGACAGGACTGTAAGATCCAGCTATTAGTTCACCACATCAGAAGCAAGTCAAAGGATCTGGGAAGAAGGATGTGTAGAAGGGGATCAATGAACCAAATCTTGGGGAAAAGATAGGCAGAGTATAGAGACCAGAACATTAAGCTGACATTTAATTATCACCAATACCAGTATGTGTCATTTATTGCTAATTTATCAGGTGCTACTCTCTTCTATTTTGCTATTGTTTCCAATCCTCATGTCTACTGTATAAAAAAGAAATATCATTTTCCTGTTTTAACTGGTAAGATAAAAGTGCTCAGAACATTTATGTATCAATTGAGGACCCAAATTCTCATTCTAAGGACTGTGACTTTCCAGTGCACCCCCACTTCAGGTGAATGCTCTCTGGGTCACCAGAAATATCTGTGGGTTTGGGTGTCTTTTCTACTTTTTTCCTTCTGTATTTGTCATTATTAGGATTTTTAGCCTCAGAGAGAAAAATTCAGAGGCGTGTTCCTCACCCCTAATCTTCTTATCTTTTTCCTCTCATTTCCCTTTCATTTCCTGGCTCTGGTTTTATTTTGCGGTGTTGGTGAATCTTATGGTACCTCTGATTTTATTGTGAAGAAAAAATATTGAAGTGTGTTAGTTGGATATTGAGTGTAGCAAGTCAACCTCAAACAACCATTTCCTGTTGTTCATAATCTGTGGGTTGGCTGGGGACTGGTTTGTCTAGGCTGGGCTTGGCTGCCGGTGGCTCTACTCCATGTCTCTTATGCTAGAACCATCAGGCCAGCCTAGACATGGTGCAAAAGAGCAAGGGAAGGCACACAGGACTTCTTTAGGCCTAAATTCAGCACAGGCACACCTCACTTTCATCTCTTTCTGTTGGTTAAAGCAAATCACATGGCTGGGTCAAAAGTAAATGAGCAGAGAGTGCCCTCACTTATGCCGAATGGCCCTACGAAAGTACAGTATGTGGCAAAGGACATGGAAATAGGGAGGGGTGGGGAATTAGAGCCATTGATGCAATTTATCACAAAGATGTAACAACCAAGACATCATTTTGAGAATTACTGTTGCCTAGTCGTTTCTCTTTCTCTATGTGACACTGACTTGTGGGTTAGCTCTCTTTTGAGTCCTGACAATCTTGGGAAGCAGATGTCTCCCTCAGGCATAGTTGACACTGAGTGTTGCTTTTTCCAGTGTCTCACTCTGCACTGTCTCCTGGTGAAACTATAAGCCTTAGGAAAGAAACAGTATCTTCAAACTGTTACATCATAAAGTAGGACATATTTGTGAAGTAACTGTGATTTTTTTCTTTGACCCTCTAAACAATTCCCTTAAAGCACTCTATTTCCTGCAGTAAGTATAGGTAGAAAAAGTTTATCAGTGGGTACATTCATAACATAACCTGGTATTCTTATATTTTAACTGGTATTATAACTCTGTAATCCTTCCCTTGGTATTATTGTTCTTACTGAAACTTGGCAAGACACAGTGTCTTTTGTTAATGGAAGAATCTTAGGCAAAGAATATTCTGACTGGGTAATAGCAGGGCTCTGAAATTGAAATTGGGTAATAACAGGGCTCTGAAATTAAAATTACCTCCTATCCTTGAGCATGAGTCGCGATCATTACACAGAGCGGGTGCTCGTATGTGATGACACTGATTGACTTAATGAATAAAAGTCACTCTTATTTTTACTCTGCAAGATTCTATCTTTCCAAGGCAGGAATCTGAAACAACTTTGTCTTGAGTGTAAACCATAGGGAATTTCTCTCAAGTTGCTTGCAATCAAATATTGACAGGTTTATGTGAATTGAGATTCTAAGATCAAGTTTCCAAGGCCAACAAATCACAGACACTGAAGGTAGAAGGAGGAGAACGGACTTTTACAGAATACCCACTATATGCTACGTACAATGTGCTGGGCTCTCTAGGAATACTTTCTTATAAATTTACATCAAAAGAGATGGATAGCATCACTTTAATTTGAAGAGAAAGAAATTGAGGCTAAGTAACTGTCCATAGGCACATAGCTCATGAGTTTAAGATTTAGGCCCAGGTCTTTCAGATTCCAAAGTCTGTATTTTTTTGCTAGGCCAAGCTGCCTACAAAAATGAGATTGTGATATTGTCCAAAGTCAGCTAAATTGAGTAGATCTTTGACTCTTTTCATTCTCTTTATGGGTTATAACACTACCTTTATAAGCTCTCTTATAAATCACCTTATGTGAAACCTGCTTTTCACAGTCAATAAATAACTGAGTAGTTTAGACTTGGGTCCTTTGTTAATTATTATGGTTATGTTTAAATCCAAATAAAGCTTCATGATAAGATAAAGAGGCCAACTGAATGTGGGTTGACCATTAAAGCTGGAAGCATTGATTTCTGACATAATTATGGAGGAAATAAATTCTTATCAGAAACTGAGTTAGCAATTGACAGGGTTGTCCCTATACTAAACCTGTAGCCTTTCTTCTCGAGGAAGCTGACCCTCTGGGAGCATGTTAGACCCACTCACAGAGATTTCATTTCAGCGTCGATCATTGCCTTTTCCATTTCAGAGGCTCATCCAACAGTTTACTAAATGGTATCCCCACCATGGCCTCAAAGAGCTCTGTCTCCTTGTGTGAGCCTTCTCTTTCCCAGGAAATTGCTTCAGTCCTGGTGGAATACTGCAGACTGTAAAAGCTCCTCAACTTCCTGTGTTCTAAAAGGTATTCATAACAATTCAAAATTAAGGGGTGGCACAGTGGAATGGTAGAAAAACACGGAGCAAGGCAGACCTAGGTTTGAATTTTGGGTCCTCTGCTTAGTAGTTATGTGGACATGGGTTAGTTAGTTAACCTCTCTGGTAGTCAGTTTCCAGATTTGGATAGATCTCTAGAAAAGAGGGTGACAAAATCTACCTCAGAGGTTTGTTGTGGATATTGAATGAGGTAAAGTATGTAGAAAATCTTCAGTGCAATAATGCAATTATAATCTATTGATGTAGGCCTACCATGAATGACTACAGGCTGCACACTGCTTGACTCTAGGGCGTGACATTCACACTGTGCTCAGTGCCATGCAGTGAATAATCTTTATAACCATAGTCATCTTACTGAAGAATTTACCATACTGCCCAGTGCAAAGAAAGCATATATATAAAAAAGCAGTCATTATCATTATTATTAGCCCTCCAGTGAGATTTTCATACTGGTTACTCACTCTTGTTTTTTCTTTTTAAATTTTTTACTATATTAGGCAATCTACCTAACTAGAGTTCATTTTCATCCAAACTGAACAGTTTCTGCAATAGCCTACCACCATTTTGGACACAGCAACCTATAGGCAAGTTCTGATCTGGACTCCTGGATATTGTCCCCAATCCTGGAACTAGAGATTAGCCTTTTCATTTGCCTAGTAAACAGAATCAAAGGTCATGAAGGAAATGCATGAACAGAGTTTAGGAGATGGAGAACCTGCTTTTCGGGGTGAGGATGAAAGTTGCAGACTATCAAACTTGAACTTGAAAATCGTGGTGATCTTCTTGAACATCTGTTTCCTAATCACAGGAGAAGAAAAAAGTATTTAAAAGTGATGGCAAAAAGACTTCAAGGATCAATAGAACTTCTCACTAGAGAATTTGGCACTTCTTTGGAGAAGATCTCTGATAGCTATGATCTATAATTTGATTGTCAAGCATTAATATGAATTTATGAATGCTGAACTTTAGGTGCAACCAAGTCCCATTTTTAACTGCAAGATGATCATTTGGTGGACCTTAAACTGCATTGATTTTAAATAACTTGAAACCACACCTGCATTTTTAATGTACTGCTTTGCTCTCACTTTATAAGGCAATTCTTACCTAAACTAGTAGATGCACTATTTGCTCTATCCCTGTAGAAGTACATCGGGGGAAGAAAAGGGAAGAGAAAACTGGGAAATTACACCCATTCAGAAATCATGAAGAGGCTGGGCTTTTGCCCTTTGTATGTGATTTTTTTTTTGAAACATGATGTTTGAAATGATTTAAAACATAAGTTGTTGTAGGTTTGAATTATACAGCTCAAGTGAAGGGGTGTAGGATGTATGTGGAGGGTAAGTGATGAAGGTTGGAACAATTACTGTTTGTGAGGTCCAAGCTGTTCGCGTATTTGTTTAATTCTCATAATACTTCTGTAAAATTAGGGTTATTGTTTCCATTTAACAAGGAGAAAAGCCAGACTCTAAGAAGAAAATTAATCTGCCCAAAGTCATAGCTTTGTTCTCTCCAGAATAAAACCTTTACTTAAAAGGTAAAACTATAATGTTATTTTCTTTACTGAAGATATCACAAATGGTATATTTCTAAAAGGATAACTTCTTTGCCATTTGTTTATTTACTTATTTTTACCTGCTATACAGAGGCAGAGAGACGGGGAAACCTCAAATAGGATGCTAATTAAAAAGGTGGAGTTCAGGTCCAACAGCTTAATATTCTGGTTCAGAAATCTTACTGCAGTGGTTCAGGCTAGAGATAATGAAAGTCCAAATTGACGCAGTAACTGTTAACAGTGGCAAGAAAGGGATGAATATGAGAGATTTTTGGATATAGAATTGGCAAAAAGTGGTATACTAGTTAAAGGTCGTTGTAGATGATGATAATAATGACTTTTTTTGTGTGTGTGTGTGGAAGATAACAGAAACTGACTGGTGGAATTAAGAAGGAAAGATTTATCAGAAGGATTCCAGGGTAGCTCATCCAATTAAAGAAAGAACTGAATATTCAAATTTTGGAAATGCAGAAATCAAGGGCTCTCTAGGGAACTCAGCAGTGAGCCTCCACATAACTTTTTTCTAGAGTATTGCCATTAGGGTTATTGACTTGTAATCTATGGTTAGTTACTTTTATTAATGGTCTCAATTAAAGACTTCATTGTATCTATGCCCTTTGCTCTGTAACTCTGTAGCCCCCTCTCATGGTGATTCTGAAATTGGTCATGGAACAGTAGTGAATATGGTGTCAGCAAAAACTTGAATAACACTCGCAGAAATAGTTTGGCTGTGTGTCCCCACTCAAATCTCATCTCGAATTGTAATCACATATTGAGAGAGGGATCTGGTGGAAGGTGACTGGATCATGGGGGCGGTTTTCCCCCATGCTGTTCTCATGGTAGTGAGTGAGTGCTCATGAGATCTGATGGTTTAAAAGTGTTTGGCACTTCCCCTCGTTCTCTCTGTCTCTCCTGCTGCCATGTAAGATGTACCTTGCTTCCTGTTCACCTTCTGCCGTGATTGTGAGGTTCTTGAAACCTCCACAGCCATGCAGAACTGTAGGTCAGCCAAACTTCTTTTGTTTTTAAGTTACCCAGTCTCAGGTAGTTCTTTATAACAGTGTGAGAATAGACTAATACACTTTCAGATTTCCACTTTCTTGGTTGCTCCCTGTCTTTGCCATGAGAATATGCCTGGGCTAGCCTAATGGATGATGTGGCACAAGAAGTGGAGCTATGACATCCCAGATGTCTGGGCTGAACCCCCAGCTATGAGAGCAAACCCATATGAAAACTGCATATCCAACCCACAGCTGACTGCAGACACATGGGTGAGCCCCACCAGACCTAGTTCAGATCAGCAGAACTGTCCAGCTACACACAGGCTCATGAGAAAAAACAAATTGTTGCTCTAAGTAAATTTTGTGGGTGTTTGTTACACAGCAACGGCCAACTGATATATGACCTCTATGTCTCTGAATTCAAATTTCAATTTCTTGAATAAAAGAATTTGTTTGGTTCAGCTTGGTTCTTATGTCATAGCTCTGGATAATTTAGCTGTGACCAGAGGGCAGTTGGCATGGCTAAAAGGAGAAAAATTTGTGAGTTGGAAAAACACCCCACCTGGTAATTTATTACATACGAGAAGGGTTGAGATAAAATGGAGAGTCAAAACTCCTGGAATATTTGTGATTAATCCCAAAGATTCACCAAACTCATGAGAAGAAAGGGAAATTAAGAATCAGCATTGGGGAAATTGCTTGTTCATAAGGAGCCAAAAATGACAGGTCTAGAACTATGAAGGATTTGATTGAATGGAGATCATAGAAAGGACACTGTTTTTTTCACTTCTGCATCTTCAGTGCCTAGCAAAGTGTAGTACACACTCTCCTTCCTCTAGAGGAGGAGAAGGGCATCAAAAGACGTGTTCAAAGTAAAGTATTAGCTGTTGCTATTGAAAAGAGAGGGGCCAAATGTTGCTGGTTACAAATATATCAATGCATGGTAATGAGAAGCCTACATTGTATTAAACATTATTAAAAGTAAGAATCTGTGCCAGAAACAAAAACATTTGTATTATCATATAATACACTAACATTTTTTTAGGCAACCAGCTGATGAACCACCTCCATGTGGTGTGTATCTCACTGTGCTTACATCTTGCTTGCCATAATCATAGAATTTTAGACCTGGAGGGCACTTAAACCCTCTGGCTAGAGAGGTTATGGCACAATCCCAGATATACTCAGTCAGCACCTAATTACTGAGCTCAAGCCATGTACCTTGCACACACAGAAGGTGCGAGCAGTAGCAGTTCGAGGAGTCAGGTACTTATTTTGACTGGTTAGTTAGTGATTAATGTGATCTTAATCACATTAGTCAATTTCTTCATTTTCATTTCTTATATTTCACCATGCTCTGCTTGCATATCTGGGCTCAGTCTCTGTACTCTCACTGCAAGCCTGAGAGGAATGCATTGAGAGGATGGCATGGGGAAGCACTTTATCCTATGTGAGGTCTTGAGGTTAGTTGCATTTAAACTCTCATCTCCCTTCTTTCCCTCCCTTATTACATCTCTGTCTTTCTGTTTTCCCTCCCTACCTCCCTCTTCCTTCCCTTCTCATCCCTTCTTTCTTTTCCTCCTTTCCTTTCCTCCCTTCCTTTCTTTGCTTGCCTTCCTTCCTTCCTTCCTTCCTTCCCTTCTACACTGATTAAACCCTGGGTTCAAAACGTGGTATTTATCACATGTTCTCACTTATAAGTGGTAGCTAAACATTGGGTACACATGGATAAAACCATGGAAATAATAGACGCTGGGGACTCCAAAAAGGGGGCTGGTGGGAAGGGAATGTGGGTTGAGAAATTACCTGTTGGGTACAATATTCACTCTTTAGGTGCTGGGTATCCTAGAAGCCCAAACCTCAGCATTATGCAGTTTAATCCATGTAACAAACTTGCACATGTACCCTGAATTTAAAATAAAATTAAATGAAAGTGTCATGTAGTAAGGACGCCTTTCCAGACTCTGATCCCTCATGTTGGCCAAAATCTAGCATACATGGTTTTTTTTTTTTTTTTTTTTTTTTTTAAAAAAAAGACATTTTACTCAGATCTGAGACAGAAACAATTATGGAAAACTGTGGTTTCTATATTGTTCTAGTTGTTGACATAAAATCTCATTTAATCCATACAGCAACTTTACAAAATAGATATTATTATCCTGATTAGTAGATAATAGAAACAAGGCTCAGAAGAGTAGGTAGTTTCCTCAAGGTCACATAACTGAGATGTGACACAGCTGGGATTTGAGCGCTTGTTCTGAGAGTTATGACTACAAAACTTGTGCTCATTTTTCTGCACATGGCAACAGATCCATCACCCCTTAGTCAAATTCCCACTCATAAAATGAGACATAGTTTCTGTGTGATTTAGCTATTGCTATAATAGAGCTGCATGACAAGCAACCCCAAAACTCATTGGCTCATAGCAGTAAACATTTATTTTTCTCACACATGAATCTGTAAGTTGATTGGTATTTGACTTATTTCAGCTGGACCTGGATGGATTCAAGTAGGTTTGGCTCTGCCAGGCAGGTTGGATGCAGGTCTATTCCAAATGTCTTCTCAATTTCCTTCTACCAGAATCCTAGACATCTTGTCATAGTGATTGATAGGAGTGCAAGAGAGCCATCCAAGTCATGGGAACCCTCTAAAGCCACTGCCCACAGTAAAATGTTCATTAACATTTTATTGGTCAAAGCAAGTCACAGGGCCAGCTGAGCTCAGGGAGTCAGGGAAGTGTAGTCCACCCATGTGGTGAAGAACTATGAACTATAAAGTTATATGGTAACGTGTAATTCTATAACCGAGAGGGAGTGAAAATGTATAATTCTATAACTGAGAGGGAATGAAAAGCTGGGAGCAGCAATTCAGTCTACCATAGTCCCAGACCCTCAAGACGGCCAAGTAAGTGTGTGCGTTGGGCATCTATTGGCTTTGTCACTTCCTGTCCATGAAGCATTTTACCCAATATGCATCTTTTCTGAGCCTTCATCTGTGATGGAATGGTCACAATAATCCCTGTTCAGTATTCCTCACAAGCTTACTGTATGGGGCCAGGTGCAGTGTCTCACGCCTGTAATCCCAGCACTTTGGGAGGCCGAGGTGGGCGGATCACAAGGTCAGGAGATTGAGACCATCCTGGCCAACATGATGAAACCTCATTTCTGCTGGAAAAAAAAAAAAAATGAGCCAGGCATGGTGGTGTGCACCTGTAGTCTCAGCTACTCAGGAGGCTGAGACAGGAGAATCGCTTGAACCCGGGAGGCGGAGGTTGCAGTGAGCCAAGAAGGCACCACTGCACTCCAGCCTGGGAGACAGAGTCTTACTCTGTCTCAAGAGAACAAACAACAAACAAACAAACAAACAAAAACCAAACTTACGTATAGCTCTGAGAGATCAAATTGAACTTCTTTATGAACTTTATTTCAGACTCAAAGTTATATTGCCATGTATGTATTATTTTTATTATTACTATTATTATTATTATTACCGTTATTACCATTATTATTATTAAGGGTAAAAATACCCTTAATTAGGATATTTTTGAAGTTTTGTTGTGTGCCACCTGGTAGTCTACAGTTGGAGAACCCACTGGTCTGTAGGCTGTGGCATTAACGCTCATAGATTGTGTGATAGCATCGATGGTTTGGTTTCAGGTATTATTAAGTTATTTGTTTATGATATTTAATAAAAGTAGGCACTGTTTTGTCTGCAGCCCATCAGAGGCAGCACCAGCATTCCATTTCTTAGGGTGTGGTTTTCATTTGGGGCAGCCCCGAGTGGAAATGAGGGCGTTTGTTAGTTCGTGGGCTCCGTCTATTTCACCTAAGTGGTCTGCAGTCTGCCAGAGCTTGAGAGCCCTACTTCCTGTGAGTGCACTGACTCCCAGGCTGAAAGCATTCACACAATTTCTATTGCTTCATAATGGGCTGAATTCTCTCTCCATCAGACAAACACAAATAGTGCTTGAGGTGAGCCAGAAAGTGCAATAGGTATCCTCTCAGAGCCAACTAGCTGCAAGAGTGGATGAAAAATAATATCTCCCTGAAGAAAGAAACCACAACAATGAAAGGGGGAAGAGGGAGGCAGAAATTGCTATTATAAACTGAAAATAAAATCCATAAGATAAACCTAAACATATTTTTACAAGGTTTGCATATTTTTTCAGTTCACTTCAAATCTATGAAATTCAATTCTCTGCAACTCAATCTTATCAATATTTGTTGAGACTAGTATCAGAAACACAGGGATGAGCTTTAACTACAAAATGAATAATACATGAACTCTGTCCTTAAGAAACTCTAGACTGGGTGCGGTAGCCCATGCTTGTAATCCCAGCACTTTGGGAGGCCGAAGCAGGTGGATCACGAGGTCGGGAGTTTGAGACCAGCCTGGCCAACATAGTGAAACCCCATCTCTACTAAAAATGCAAAAATTATCTGGGCATGATGGCAGGTGCCTGTACTCCTAGCTACTCAGGAGGCTTAGGCAGGAGAATCACTTGAACCCGGGAGGTGGAAGTTGTAGTGAGCTGAGATCTAGCCACTGCACTCCAACCTGGGTGACAGAGCTAGACTCCGCCTCAAAAAAAAAAAAAGAAACTTCAGCCAGTGGTGAGCACCACCCCACCCCCCACATTCCAGACACACACACATGACAAGTCAGCAGGTAGGAGTGAGGCAGACTGTTGCTGAGTTCCTGGAACAAAGTCTTGACCTCACTGAGTCTGTTTCCTTATCTGTAAAACGGGGACAATATTGTGCATCTCACAGACTTCATCTGATGCCATTAATTTATTTTAAAAATATTAACTAAGCCCCTGTTTTGAGTCAGGAGATGTGGCAGCCTTTCAGGATCCCACAGACTTACACAGGAGGCATATATTAAACAAATAAGCACAAAGCAATGATTCCTAATTTTAAAAGTTCTGCCCTGACTATATTCAGGGTATGTGGGATAGATGGGTATGGCGTACAGGGTGTTTAAAGGACTTACTGTAGGCTAGACAGTCATACATTGCTTCCCTTTTAACACACATAGGAAGCATGCTTGTAACTTTGCAAGGCGTACACACAGCGTGGGTGTTGGTTGGGTTGAGGATGTGGGAATATTTCAGGGAGAGGGAACAAGCAAAGAGGCTCTGGTGAGAGGGAGGATTGCACCCCAGGAAGTAAGAGAAGTCAGCATGGCAGGAATGTAGCGAGAGGGCTGCAGGGATAGACATGGGCTACAAATTGTAATGAGGGTTTGGATTTTGTCCTAAGACCACTGTGAAGCTATCATAGGGATTTAAATGGGGTGGTGAGGCTAGGATTTGATGGGCTACAGTACGAGCAGCGATTGGGAAGAAGGCAAAGCAGCTGTGGGGAGACCAGTAGTAAGTCTACTGCGATCTTCTGGGAGAGAGGTGATACTGGCCCCCTACGTAGTAGGAGTAGGGGTCAAGAAAAAGACAGTCTAGAAACAATCTTAAGAGGTCACCAATGTCAAGGCCACTACTGATCTACAAGTTGTTGCAAAATTCACTGGTCAATTTTTTGCTCTCCTGTTGCTCTACATTTGACACAAGCTGATTATATTGATTATGTCCTTCTTGAAGCATTTATTTCCCTGTGTTTCTGGGATATCACCATTTCTTGGAGTTCCCCTAATGCACTGGCTACTTCTTTGTCTGCTTTGCTGCATCTCTTGAATATTCAAGACTTACAAATTGTTTTCCTTTCTTTGAGTCACTGCCTACCAAATTATTATTTCCATTCTAACTTCCTCCTGATTTGTATACCCAGTTGCAAACTCCATTCAGATATTTAAATCCAAAATGAAGCGTTAATTCTACTCCTTGTCTTCTAGGTCTTAACGCTCCATTACTCCAGTTGCTTGGAGCAAAAGCACTTCGATATCACTCTTGACCCCTTTTTTTTCTCATAATTCACATCTAGTCCCTCAAGACACTCTGGAAGCTTGTTTTAGGCTGATTGCCTTCATGACTTCAAGTAATGATGTCCCTGTGTCCACATTCTTTGCAGTGTGGCTTTTCAGTTCCTCCGATCAACTGTGGAGTCTATTTCCCCACCTTTCAATAGGGGTTAATTTTGTGACTCACTCTGCCAAGAGAGTGAAAGTCTTCATATATGAACGAACACTATCCAGACTGTATATAAAAATAGACCCACAGCCAGCAGCACCCAGCCCAGGAAAAGAAACAATAACTTTCATAACCATTGGCCACAAATAGTCAGGACTTGATTAATAACTGACAACTTTCCTAATTTTTGCCCCTGCTTCCAAATTAGAACCAACTGGGTGAGGCTAAATATGCACCCCCAACCAATCACATAAGATGCCCCACTCCCAGTTAGCTCACCTATAGTTTCTCCATGCAACAACCTACAATTGCAGCTCACCTGAGGCCTTCTCTTTTTTTCCACTAGAAAGCTTCCCACACCTCTTCCTATCTTTGAATCTCTATCATATGCAAATAACAGTGGCTGACTTCCTTGTTCTATCAAGCTCTGAATAAAAAGCCTTTGCTTGTCCTTATTTGGGTAGTCTGCCTTTATTCCCGGAAGACTACAGTAGTAACAATGTGCCCATTGTATGTTTGTGTCTCAAGAAGCCTTTCTGACAGTTAGCAGTTCTGCTCTTCTCTCTTGCTTTTTGCTATCACCACGAGAACAAGCCAGGCCAACATCCTGGGAGTTCAAGGGCTTGCTGGAGTTCAAAAGACTATTTGGAACAGGGTCAGATGTACTTTTGTAATAGACTAAACTTTGCAATAGAGCCACCTGAAAGTAAGAAGCCAAAATAAGGAAGCAGAGAAATTTAGAAGGTTAATACTGCAGTTATTTGGGTGATAGGAAGATATGCAAAGTATTTAGCTTCCCAGTTAACAACTGAGCTGGCTGGGGTTAGTGATAACTTGGTTTTCTCTTTTGGTGACTACAAGAAGTGGAGGAGGCAGGCTCACTCCAGGAGTCTAGGCTGTGATGCTGCTTGCAGGAGCTACCGCTAAAGCCCCAAGCCAATCAGCTTCTATTTCATGTTGATCTTTTGAGGGTGGAAACCTACTGGAGAGGAGCATGAGCAAAGCCATTGTATTTGCTGGGGCGTTTTAAATATTGCTGAGATAGGAAATACTGTGTTTTACAGAGACATGAATGAGTTCTTTGTGTATTTATAAATGCTTAACAAGCACAGTCATGCATGGATTAACAACGGGGATACATTGAGAAATGGATCCTTAGATGATTTGGTTGATGTGTGAATATCATACACTATACTTACACAAGCCTAGGAATTATAGTCTGCTACACACCTAGGCTACACGGTGTGGCCTATTGCTTCTTGGCTACAAATATAGACAGCATGTACTGAGTACCATAGGCAACTATAATGCAATGGCGAGTGTTTTGTAGCTAAACCTATCTAAACATAGAAAAGGTACAGTACAAATATGGTATAAAAGATTTAAAAATAGTATACCTGCATAGGGGACATATCATAAATGGACTGAAAGTTGCCCTGGGTGAGTGAGTGCGTGAGGGGTGAGTGAATGTGAAGTCCAAGGACATTACTGTACACTATGGTAGATTTTATAAATTGTAAACTTAGGCTACACGAAATTGATAAAGAAATTTTCTTTCTTCAATAATAATGAACCTTAGCTTATCATAACTTTCTTACTTTATAAACCTTTGACTTTTTAGAACATTTTGACTCTGGTAATAATAACACAAACACATTATATAGCGGTAAAAAATATTTTCTTTCTTTATATTCTTAAAGTCTCCTAAAATTTTATTTATTTATTTATTTTACTTTTTAAACTTTTTGTTAAAGGCTAAAACACAAATATGTTAGTGTAGGCCTACACGGGGTCTGGATCACCAATATCACTGTCTTCTACCTCCACATCTTGTCCAAATGGAAGATCTGCAGGGGCAATAACACACGTGGAGCTGTCATCTCCTATGATCACAGTGCCTTCTTCTGGAAGACCTCCTGAAGGATCTACTTGAGGCTGGTTTACAGTTAACATCTTTGTTGTTATAAACAGAGCATTACACTATGAAATAATGAACAAAAGTCACTGCAGTAGATTTGTTTACACCAGCCTTCCTACCAACATGTGAATTATGTACTGTGCTGTGACTTGTAACAGCTATGCTGTCACTAGGTGATAGAAACTTTTCAGCTTCATTATAATCTTATGGGACCACTGTCAAATATGCAGTTGGCAGAAATATCCTTATGTGGAACATGACTGTTCTGAAAAGGACTGTTCTGAAAAGGAAAAACAAATATACATTTAGCCTGGGAAGCCTTCTAGGTATGATGAGCATAACAACATCCCTGATTTGAGATTTCTGTTGTAGAAAGCTGCTTCAAATAAGCCTTCAGGAGAACTCAAAGGTTTGCAACGATGACTAGCAAAAAGCCACAATTTGCATTGTCCAGACCACAGCTTACTGAAAACATAAACACGAAACTCGATATGAACCATGTGGCCTAGATTTTTAGCTATCAACATTTTTTCTTTCTCTTTCCCCCACCTTGTACAAAGAGTACTTTGATTTCTTCCATCCCATTTATTTTCTTTGCAACTTATATCAAACAGAAGCACCATGCACATGTACTTTGTTTGGGATCCAGTGTTCCTGTCTTTACAAGTCAATCCCTGAGAATGGAGAGGGAGCAGCCAGTTGCTGAGTGCAAGAGCTTTCTTTTTCCCTGTGAAGTTCACTAAGAAGTACCCAAGGGGCTGTCTGCAGTTCATTATTACCTGATAGGGCCTGACTGGTGACCTTTCACTTCTGACCTGTGAATCTAACTCTAGCATTGTTTTTAGTGAGCATGCAACAACTTGGGGATCATCTGTATCAACGGATATCCTCAGAAGATTTGGTTTGTTCTCTTTCTGTCGAACAAGCAAAGTGACAATGTTGATGTCTTGTGAAAGTCTTTGTACCATTGTTTATCATTAAAATAGCTATGTCTAAAATCTTGTGGGCTTACATAGAAAATAATTAAGTGTAGCCAAACACATATCAGGCATTCCAGGTTCAAATCCTAGCTAGGTGAGTTAGGGTAAGTTGTTCACTGGGCTACAGTTTCTTTGGCTACAAAGAGATGTGGTTGCCAAAGTCTCTCCATCTCTAATGTTGGATAACAGCAACTATGTGCAAATTATAAATTTAGAATTCTACAGAAATCCTAAATTCCATATTTTGAGTGCTTATTATATGGTTAAGGGATTTTAAGACAGTCATTTAACAAACACCAACTGCCCTCATCCCATGCACTGGGCACGCTTCTAGGTGCTGGAATAGGACAGGGAGCAAGACAGACATGATTCTTACAATCCCTGGGTAAATGTGCTGGTGGCAAAACTGGCCTAAAGTCCCACCGTGATTAATTAATAAAGCTAGTTTTGAACCCAGGTCTATATGATTACAACATGCTTGTTCTTATTCCCTAAGCTTTATTGTCTCCTGACATTGAAAGACCTTGACTTTAGGTCCCTGGCTTTGTCTTACAGGGACACAAATGTGGTGGTGATGGTTAGGAGGGCCTTTTCATTCTTGAAGTTTAGCCCAATAGGAATTCAATATATTCATTGAAAAAGCATCTATTGACTGTCACCATTATTCTGGGAATATGGGAAATTGTAGCATGACACTGTATTTCTATTTATACCTTCCTCATATCAATGTAGAGTTAATATTGAGTCCTATTTTCCCAACATTTATGCTACTTCCCCTGTACTTTACCTCTGTAATAGGTCTGCTGTTAAGATAAGTGAGGACATTACGAATTCTCCTGAAAGAATAGACTCTATAAAATTAAATATTTCTTCCACTTAGTGTCAGATCAGTGTGGTCCTCAGCAAAGATGTCACACTCAGAATAAAAACCAGCAACAAAAGCAACAAATGAACAGAACTCAGCATTAAAATTTACCAGCCTTTTGACTTTGGCTCACACAACTTATCTGATTCCCTATCACAGAATTTTGTCTGTTTGTACCTAAAATAAGACATAATCTGTTAAGTGCCTAGCATAGTGTCTGAAGCTATTAAAGGTATTCAGTAAACACTCGTTCCCTTCTCTCTCTGGAAGGGAAGGGCACACTGTATTGCCAGCCTGCCCTCAGTCACCTGGAGGCTTACCACAAAAAGAGCTGAGCTGAGGCTTTCAGCCTTAGGCAACAGCTAGGTAAGTTAAAGATAGTTTCACTTCAGGATGTGATTTCTATACATTTATTCACACTTTTATACCATACCCATTTTATAGATGAAGAAAACTAAGGAACAAAGAAACTTAGTTTACCCAGCATCATCCTGGTTAGGGCTAGAAATATTAAGCCCTACAGTAATGAATTGGATGAAAGGTGTTTGCAGCCACCCCTGTTGTTCTCTTCATCATAGGCAGATATCTACCAAAGGGAAAATGTGTTTATTGTGAGTTTTCCGTCCCTTTCTCTGATGTCACTGTAGAATATATCCAGGAAGATGTGGACAGTTCCTCAGAATGTGGTACTAACCGAGCAGGGACAACTATCTCTTTCTTTGATCAGAGGTCAAAGGGCTGATGTGCTATCTATGATCCAGATACCAAAGAAAGGACCAAGGTAAATGCACTATGTAGAGGCTGGGGGACTTTTGATTCCTCTCCATACATCGGCAAGAATGGCTTACATTGTGAAAACAGGACATTTGTTGAAAAGTGGCTTGATACATCCAAATTAAGACATAGTAGAACTGGAGTAAGAACAATTTGTTTCTCCATTAATGATCCTAGATTATCTTAAAACCAAAATATTATAGGTTTAACAAATTTCAGTGTACCAGACACTTGCCTTTAAATTACTTCCTTTATTCATCTGAACAGTCTTGTAAAGTAAGACAGGCATTAGCACATTTTACTGATGAGAAAACAGAGTCTTTGAAGCTTAATTTGCCCCAAGTTGCTCAGTTGGTTAAGAGGTGAGCTGGGTATTATGAACCTTCTCTTAGCCATGAGTTACCTAATTTCAGGTAGCTTAAGCAACATGTCCATGAAGCTTGTCCTTCGGATCACAAGTCCAGTGCCTTTGTGGCAGTGGACGAGGGCTAAACTCTCAAAGGTTTCCAGAATTAACCTGTGGCCGTGTGTTGAAGTCTGGTGGAATGAGCTGAGTCGGTGCTCCATCGGGTTTACTCTGTGCCCTTGTTCCTTAAGACCAAGAGAGGATGTCCCCTCCAGTCTGTGCCATTCAGTGTCTCAGTCTGGTGGCTTCCCTGCAGTTGCAGTGACACCTGTGGTTGCATGATCACTCCCTTCACCCTCAGGCACCCGTTAACTTCTGACTTTCCCTGAAGATTTACTCCATGGATAACCTGCTGTCCAGACAGCCTGTTTATAGGAGGACAACCCCACATTGTTTGTATCATGAACTGCCAGCCATTGTCCATCTTCCCCCACATCTCATCTGTCATTTGGACTTGTGTCAAAAGCAGGGTCAATTAACTTCCTACAGAGATGTTAAAATGGCAGACACAAATTGATTTATTTGTTTTAGCCAGGCCAGTTTTTGCCATGAGCATCCTAGGTAGAAGGGATAGTTGCTCCTGGAAACTACATGTCAAGATTGATTGCTCTTTTATTCTGGAAGAAATACAACGTAAATAGTAGATGTGGGCAGATGGAAATTTGTCTGATAGATTGGTGCCGTCCAAAGCCTGAATGGATTGCTTCCTCCTTATGGTATTTCTGCTTTACAGCATCAACCTCCACTTCTCCATGCCATCATATTTCTTTGTAAGAGAGCACCTGCTCGATCTTGGTTACTGTTATCCTTGCTATTTATCTAATGGCTCTATCCAGAAACAAATTGTCATCCTTATCAACCTTCTTTTATAAACTATCCTTTTATCAACCTCCTTACTTAATCTAAATGGTCATTACATAATGTTGGTTCTACCTCTGAAATTGTCTCTCCTCTATACCTTCTGCTACCTCCTTTTCCACTTAGCCATACTTCAGGCTACCATCTCTTCTACTGTGATCATTGCTATCACCTTCTACAGGCCCTGCAGTTTGAACTTCTCCAATCAATTCTCCAGTCTAGTCTTGATGGGAGGGCAGACTTAATCATATTACTTCTCTGTTTAAAAGCCTCAATGAATCTGCTGCCTACAGAATGAAATCCCAAACAGGCCAGATGTGACAGCTCATGACCGTAATCCCAGCACTTTGGGAGGCAAAGCTGAGTGAATGACGAGCCCAGGAGTTCAAGGCCGGCCTGGACAACAAAGTGATATCCTGTCTGTATAAAAAACAAACAAACAGCATGAAGTCCCAACATTTATGCGTTTCTTATAAGGCTCTTTATCGTGGGGAAAGGACTCCCTATTCAACAAATGGTGTTGGAATAACTGGCTAGCCATTTACAGAAGAACAAAGCTGGGCTTCTACTTTCACCATACACAAAAATTAACTCAAGGTGGATTAAAGATTTAAGTGCAAGACTTTGAACTGTAAGAATCCTAGAAGAAAATCTACGAAACCCTATTCTGGACCTTGGCCTTGGGAAAGAATTTACGATTTAGTCCTCAAAAGCAATTACAACAAAAACAGAATATGACAAATAGGACCTAATTGAACTAAAGAGCTTTGCACAGAGAGAAAAGACACTATCAACAAAGTAAACAGACAACCTACAGAATGAGCACAAATATTTGTAAACGAGGCATTGGACAAAAATCTATAAGGAACTTAAATATCTGAACCAGCAAAAAATAAATAAGCCCATTAAAAATGAACAAAAGGTATCAACAGAGAGTTCTCAAAAGAAAACATACATGTGGCCGAGCATATGAAAAATTGCTCCACATCACAATCATCAGAGAAATGCAAATCAAAACCACAATGAGATACCATCTCACATCAGTCAGAGTGGCTGTTATTAAAAAGTTGAAAAACAACAGATGCTGGTGAGGCTGCGTAGAAAAAGAATCACTTATGTGCTGTGTGTAGGAATATAAATTAGTTCAGCCACTGTGGGAAGCAGTTTGGAAATATCTCAAAGAACTTCAAGCAGACTACCATTTGACACAGCAATCCCATTACTGAATATGTACCCATAAGAAAATAACTAGTTCTACCAAAAAGACACACGCACTAGTATATTCATTGCAGCACTATTCATACTAACAAAGACATGGATTTAACCTACATAGTCATAAATGGTGGACTGGATAAAGAAACTGTGATACACATACACCATGGAACACTACTTAGTTACAAAAAAAAAAAAAATGAAATCATGTCCTTTGTGGGAACATGGATGCAGCTGGAGGCCATTATCTGAAGCAATTTAATGCAGGAACAGAAAACCAAATACTGCATGTTCTGTTTTAACTGAAAGCTAACCAATGAGCACTAATGGACATGAAGATGGCAACAGTGGACACTGGTGACTACTTAGGGCTGCGGGGGCGAGGATTGAAAAAATAGCTATTGGATACTATGCTTAGTATTTGGGTGACGAGATCAATTGTACCCTAAACCTTAGCATCATGCAATATACTCAGGTAACAAACCTGCCCGTATACTCCCCTGAATCTAAAATGAAAGTTGAAATTTTTAAAGAAAAATAAAGCTGTCCATTATACAAGCTCTGTGTACCTATGCAATCTTTTTCACAGTCATTCTGTTCTTTGAAGCAATGCCAAACTCTTACTTTTCCAGAAATATGCTACAATATTTTGTGTAATTATATCTTTGCATATGTTCCCTTTGTCTGAAAGAAATTTTCTTTTTTTGTCCCTTGGAAAACTCTTATTCATCCTTCAAGATCCAATTCAAGTATCACACCTTTAGACCAGTCTTTTATCCCTAACTTGAACTTACTAACATCATTTTCCTTACACTCTGCCTCTATTGTAGCAAGTGTCCCACTGAATTACATTTAGTTACTTAAATGATTGTTCTGCTACTAGCTTTGAATCTTCAAGAAGAGGAAACATGTCTTATATATCATTATATACCTATCACTTTGCAAGATGGTGATGCAGATTCTCAGTAAATGTTTTAGAATTATATGGTGATTACCTCCGATCGCATTGCCAATAAAGAGTTAGTAAGAGCTGTTTCAAATGCAAAGAAATTACTTACTCCTCCTATGATGCTTTATATCTTTGATTCTTTGCACACATTTCCTCTGCTTGTGACCATGCCACTTGTCCCTTAAAGAAGTCTTATGTACTCTTCTTAGCACAAATACCATTGCCTTCTTGAAGCTTTTCTTTACTTTCCTAGGTAAAATTAATCATTCTTTCCTTGGGTTTCTCACTGTACAATCTATATGCTGATTTCATTCTTTTATTGTAGTTAGCTCAATGTTTTTCTAAATAAAACTTTAAAAAATCATGAAGTGTAAATTAGTTCAATCATTATAGAAGACAATGTGGTGATTCCTCAAGGATCTAGAACCAGAAATACCATTTGACCCAGCAATCCCATTACTGGGTATATATCCAAAGGATTATAAATCATTCTGCTATAAAGACACATGCACATGTATGTTTATTGCAGCACTGTTCATAATAGCAAAGACTTGGAACCAACCCAAGTGCCCAACAACGAGAGACTGGAATAGAAAATGTGGCACATATACATCATGGGGTACTATGCAGCCATGAAAAAGGGTGAGTTCATGTTCTTTTCAGGGACATGGATGAAACTGGAAACCATCATTCTCAGCAAACTAACACAGGAACAGAAAACCAAACACTGAATGCTCTCAGTCATAAGTGGGAGTTGAACAATGAGAACACATGGACACAGGGAGGGGGAACATCACACACTGGAGCCTGTTGGTGGGTGGGAGGCTAGGGGATGGATAGCATTAGGGATAGCATCTATGTAATGTAGATGATGGGTCGATGGGCACCGCAAACCACCATGGCACTTGTATACTTACGAAACAAACCTGCACATTCTGCACATGTATCCCAGAACTTAAAGTATAATAATAATAAAAATAAACAAAATAAAATCAAAATCATTATTAAGCAAAAAAATGCCCATTTCCTTCATTCTACCAGAATTAGTTGTAGCTTCTTTTGTAGGTTCATAGCATGTATTTCTAAGCCTTCCATATAACTTGTCTTAGAGCATAATAGTTATTTGCTTATGTATCTGTAAGATGTTTAGCTCCTTGAGGGAAGATTTTTGCTTTATTCATCTTACTTTTCTTATTGCCTACCAGGACACCTGGCACATAGGTGCTAAGCAATTACATATTAAATTGAATTGAAATGAACAAATGAACAAAATGAACAAATGAACAAAACTATAAGATGTTTGAGAATAGTGATTTTACTTTACTCCTTGATTTTACAAAAGTAGCCATAGGAGGAAGATTTAAAAAAAAAAAAAAGAAAGAATAGATTTTGGTTGTGCCTATTTGACAACTGGAAACATTTCTGAAATAAAACAAGAGCCTGTATTATTGTTGACTTGTCACTAGAATGTCCCTAACGTTTAAAAATAAAGTTCCCGCCGGGTGTGATGGTTCATGCCTGTAATCCCAGAACTTTGGGAGGCTGAGGTGGGTGAATCACAAGGTCAGAAGATCGAGACCATCCTGGCTAACATGGTGAAACCCCGTCTCTATTAAAAATACAAAAAATTAGCCAGGTGTGGTGGTGGGCACCTGTAGTCCCAGCTACTCGGGAGGCTGAGGCAGGAGAATGGCGTGAAGCCAGGAGGCAGAGCTTGCAGTGAGCAGAGATGGCACCACTGCACTCCAGCCTGGGCGACAGAGCAAGACTCCATCTCAAATAAATAAATAAACAAATAAATACATAAATAAAGTTCCCTCTATTATGGCTCGTGTGCTGGAGCTACATGTACTCTGCAGTGGGAACTTACAGACAGATCTTGTTAATGCGTTTCTAGTAAAGTGAGTTAATGGCTATGAAAAAACAATGTTGAATTCAAATATTCTAAACTTCTCCAGACCAAATACTCAAGACATGATCTTAGGATGTAAAATGAGTCTTCTATTAAAATGTTCATTTGTCTCTTAAGGTGGCTCAATTAGAATTAACCTGTGTTTCTTTTTACTGCAGGTAACCCATCTACCTGCAGTAGTTGGTTCTTTGTTTTTTTGAGACAGAGTCTTGCTCTGTCACCCAGGCTGGAGTGCAGTGGTGTGATCTCGGCTCACTGCAACCTCTGTCTTGGGTTCAAATGATTCTCCTGCCTCAGCCTCCCAAGTAGCTGGAACTATAGGCACATACCACCACACCCGGCTAATTTTTGCATTTTTAGTAAAGTCAGGGTTTTGCCATCTTGGCCAGGCTGGTCTTGAGCCCACCATCAAGAACCAACATAATTTAAGGTTAAGGTGTAATTGTAACATATAATTGCTCAGAGGCAGCAAAGAATAGTATTTAAGAAGATGGGCCCTGGAAGTAGAGGTTCTGTGTTCAACTCTCAGTGATGTTGCTTTCTAACAGAGTATGCATTCCAAGTCTCCTAACTACTTTTCCTCATCTACAAAAATGGGTCTACCTTAGTGGGCTGTGCATAAAATATACATGAGTTACTGTCTGAAAAATCCTTAGAACAGTGCCTTGTACGTCGTAAGAAATGCTATGTAACTATTTATGAAATCACTTCCTTCCCTTGAGTCTTTTGGGGCGTAATTTTCCGCCTAAAATTTTCTTATTCATGCTCTTTTTCTACTTAAGGGTTTATTTCTAGTTGCATTCTATTTCAACTTTGAAGACTTTGATGATCAATCCTGCCTCAGTGACATTTTCTAAATTTGAATTATACCCCAAACACATGGTAAATTCCTTGATACTCTTTACTCCATTACTGTCTATTGGGTGTCAAACAGTGACTCAAGGGACAACTATTGGGGGCTTAGCTATGTGTCAAGCCAAACCCATGGAATTTTCTAATTAAAAATCTTGTGTGCAGAGAAGTTCTGCAGGCAGATGGTCTAAGAACAAGGAAGAACTTACAAAATTCCTCAAGAGAGGCTCAAATCAATTACTGTGTGTGCAGATGTGTGCCTAATCCCCCCAGATAGCAGGAACTCTCTAAGACCACAGGAAATTCTCATTACTTTGGACAAAAAAAATTCAAAACCTTTTAAAATTTAAATCTTTAAAAATTTTACTAGTAAAATTAAAAATTTAAAGATTAAAAAAATTAAAGTATTCATTCAGTAGTCCTATGTGGACTTTGTCTAAGGCAGTGAAGAACTAAAGTAATCCTGACTCTCAGGGGATTGTGAGAAGGTCCCAATGACCTAGAGTGGAAAGTAGAGGCATTGTTTGAATGTAGGAGAGAGATTTGATTAGATTGAGAATGTGTGTTGTCTACTTGGACTGTTTGAGTCGACCTGCACAGAGTGGATGAAATTCCCTGTTAGTTTTATGTTTATAGTTTATATTCCTTCAATTTGCAATGTCCAGTAGAGTAGACTAGTCACATGTGGTTTCTTCTGAGCACTTGAAATGTGGTCATTCTGAGTTGAGATGTGTTGTAAGTATAAAAGACACATTGGGTTTCAAAGACTTAGTATGAAAGAAAGAAGATAGAATATCTCATTAATGTTTTTATATTGATTACACATTAAAATGATAATATTGCAGATGTATTAAGTTACATAAAATATATTTTAATAATTTTTTTCGAAGGTGGCTACTAAAACATTTAAAATTATACATGTGGCCCACATTATATTTCCTTTGGACAACTTTCCTTTCAAGTATGATTTTGAAAGGCTATAAGAACATATTGAGTACATATAATGTGCTAGGCCTTGTGCAAGTTGTTTGCAATTAAAAGATAAATCAGATGAATCTCAGTTTGAGATGGAAGCAGATGTGTAAGCACCTATCTACGATGCAAGGTAATGAATATGCACTTGGGCAGCAGTATTGTGTGGAAAAAAGGTATGAGGTTGGGTCATATGGGGCTGAATTTGAATTCTAGTTCTTCTACCTGCTGGTGGTATAAAGGAGACATTCATTTGACTCTCTGATTTTCAGTCTTTTTATCTGTATAATGGTAATGATTATATCAGCTTATTTTATTTGTGGTTAGTATTTGCATAGATCTTAACAGGTGTTCAATAAATGAGTTATTGTCATTTGGTTATATGATCAAAGTTCTTTGGTGCTATGGGAAAAGAGAAAATGAAGTGCCTAATGACTAATGTTGAGAAAGTGGAATAGGTGAGGCCTACAGAAAAATGTCGTTCATCTGGAGTGTTAGATGATCATCAGGAATTTAGAGAATGGATGGCAAAATCAGGGACAATAATAAAAAGGAAACTTACATGCTCATATATTTCTCACTGTTCTAAGTATTGTACCTGTGATAGCTCATTTGAACCTTTCAGAAGTGCTATGTGGTAGGCACTTTAATTATGTTCCTATTTTGCGGGTGAGAAGAATGGGCACAAAGAAGTAACTTCTCCAAGGTCACACAGCTAAGAAGAAGCACAACGGAGGTTGGATCTAGGCACTTAGGTTCCAGAGTCCATGCTCCTAAGCACTCTACTCTGCTACCTGAAGAGGAACCATCCAGAGCAGGGCAGTGGGAGAACCTAGCAGACTGTCCGTCATGGTTGGAATACATGAGAAGGGTACCATGGTGGCATAGATAAGGGAAGGGACCTGATGAGTGAAGATGGAGATTGCCTAGAGGTGAGACTGAAGAGGGTAATAAGGGTTTACTAGTGAGGGACTTTGGTTACCCTAAGGAATATGGACTTTATTGTATAAACCGTGAAGAGCCATGGAGGATTTCCAAATCGGGTAGTGGTATGAACAGGGTTTTATTTTAGAAAGAGAATTCTAGTAGCAGGATGGAGATTAGGAAGGAGTAGATAGAGGATAGAAACAAGGAGACTGCTTAGAAGAACACTAGAGTATTGAACTAGTCCAGGAGAGACATGTTGATGGCTTGAGTTAGGGCAGCAGCCACAGGCATGGATCCAAGAGGTAGAGTCCATAGGACTTGCTTGTAGGAATCACATTTTACAGATGACGATAGCTTGTTATGATTTGTTTTTCCTCCATTGTCTGTGCTTCTTTTTGTTGACATGTGTTCCCTAGTTAGTCCAGATTGAGTTTTTCTTTTCTTTTTTTTTTTTTCTGTTTTTCTTTCTCAAATTGTCTTTACACTTTTATATTCTGGGCATTGTAGCACATGATTAATTGTTATGCTTCAGGTTAAAGCTCCATGAAAAATACAGTGTGATTATGGTTCATCTGTATTTTTTCTTAATGCTTAATGGTATATTTTTACTGGGCAAAATAATCACCTAATTGTATGTGGTTATTGAAGTCACATACAATACTCTGTTAAAGATTACCCTAATTATGAGGCAAGGTTGTTAGATTCTTTGTTTCCCTAGTTTTAGGCCTGTAGAATTTTCAAAAAGCAAAAGGTTGAATAGGCATTGAAATCTTAATACTATCCCATTCAGCTCCCCTCTCATTTGGCTGTTGGGGCAACCTATGTACACAAATGGGTTGACTCCAGTCACACTCCCTGCTTTGATGAGACCAGGCAGCATGAGCCCTGAGCACACTGGGGAAACCATTGTTGTCTAAAATGAGGACTGTCTGATAGGATATAAAACTCTTGTGCTTTTGTTTCTAGTTAGATTTTCTAACCATGAATATATTTTTCCTCTTGTATTAGCTATTTCTATGTTCTTGTTCAAATGTATACCTTATAGGTATCTTATTTTTAAAAAATAATTTTATTTAATTAGATTTTTGATAATGTTTCTGGCATTCAAAATGATAGGAGCAGTTAGACCTTCCATTGATTTAGTGAAAATTTGAATGTAATTGCATTAGTGGAAAATGTAACTGTCTAGAAGAATGAATTTGAAAATAGGCAAATAATTACAACACACTTTTTTTTTAAATTTTTTGAGATGGAGTTTTGTTCTTGTTGCTGAGGCTGGAATGCAATGGCATGGTCTTGGCTCACTGCAACCTCTGCCTCCTGGGTTCAAGTGATTCTCCCACGTCAGCTTCCAAAGTAGTTGGGATTACAGGTGCCTGCCACCACACCCAGCTACTTTTTTTTTTTTTTTTTTTTTTTTTTTTAGTAGAGACAGAGTTTTACTATGCTGGCCAAGCTGGTCTTGAACTCCTGACTTCAGGTAATCTGCCAGCCTTGGCCTCCCAAAGTGCGGAATTACAGGTGTGGGCCACTGGGCCCAGCCACAACACTTTCTATGGATGGAATAAGCTATATCCTGAACTAGTGTTAAATTGTGCTTGTTACCCATGCCCATTCACTCACAAGGTCATTATCACACAGAAGGCATCCATTGTAAAGTTGCAGATCACACATTGCTGGAAGGAGAAGGAAATAGTTGGGTTATCAGATTAAGAATCCCAAAAGACCTTGACAAGCTGAGGCAATGGATTCAAGCTAAAATATCATCTTAAGATGCTTTTATTTGGTTCCAAGAAATCAATCACACAAGTATACATTTGGAGATAAGAGCCTGGGATGCCATGTATAAAGGAAAGATACAAATCCAAACCATAGAGTTTTAGAGAAGGTGACTACTTTAGTATTTTAGGAAAGTGGTAGGTAAGGGAAGAGAAAAACGGGGATGGTAGTTCAAGAATGCATATTCTTTTGCCTTCTATGAAAGCACAGAGCTGTAGCTATATGCTAAGAAGAGGGAGAGGTTGGATAGTGTGGGATTGCAGATGCCAGAACAAGGAGATCTGATTATCTTGAAGGTGGAGAGTGAGACTCAGTGAGGAAGAATGAATGAGGTATTAAGGGCATAGTTAGAGAAAGATTAGTCTGGGAAGAAATGAAGGTTGTATCTCTTCCTAGACAAGAGGGATGGAGGTAAGCCTACTGAAAAAGAAGGCCACTTTAAAGTTACAAGCGTCGTGATGAGATGGAGAGAAGAGATGGAAATAATGAAACTGGGGAGCTTCACCCTTCTCAGAAATGGTAGATGAAGTTACCTGCTAGATGTGAAAAGGTGACATTCTCAGAGATGGAGAGCTGTGAGACAAGGAACTGCAGATGTAGTCAATGCCAGTGCAGAGTGGTTCACTCAAAGCTTAAAGAAGTGAGGGTTTGGTTTGATATCATACCCTTGATGTGATATATTGTATCATATCTTGTCGCTCCCTTGATTTAAATGCTATCATGGCCACTCACTGCTTTTGGGGATAAAGATAAAAATTCTTAGCTGTTGTACAGTCCCTCCATAATCTGGGCTGCCCTCCTTACTGGCCTCACCTTGTTCTGGTCGTCAGTCACTGTGTTAAATGTCCTTTGTTAGTGCTGCCAGCCCACCCTGTGCTTTAAGCTCGAGGGCTCAGCCTGCAATACAGTCTCCCGGCTCTTGGCCTAGTTAGCACCTGCTCCTTCTTCAGAACGCAGAGGAAATCTGACTTTCTCAGGAATGCTTCCCTAATCTATCTGACTAGTTTTATTCCCCACTCCTTGCATAGCACCCCTCTCTTCCTTTATATTTTATCCCAAATGTAATTAAATAAATCGTTGTAAAGATAAATCAAGAGAAGTTAGGGAGAGAAATAAGAATAAGGCTATGTGAGTGCAGGATTGGCAGTATAATTTCTATGTCAAGGTGCAAAATAAAAATATGTGTCTTGTTCAAAAATTATTAAGAAATTCAAGACAATGACAACAGAGCATGAAACCAAGCACAGGGATGTCTGAGCGTGAAGGTTTATGTGACCGCCTGGGTCATCTACCCATGAAGCAGCCCTGTGTGAGCTTCTCCTGCCACAGACAGGGACTATGAACTCCCTGGATTTAACCCATGAATTGGCTGATTGACTTAATGGGAGTTTAAGAGTTAAGGCACTCTGCAATGCTAGTTATGACAATGTTGAAATGATGAACCACTGTGCTTAGAACAGAATGGGTTACAACAAGAAAGTACAATGAGGCTGACGGACTGGCTGAGTAGGAAACAGAATGTCAATGCAATAGAATTTTGGAGTGAAGGACACAATAGAATAGAATGTCCATGCATTATTTATTAGTGCATCAAATTGGCATTTAATTTGTTAGTTCCTACTTTGTGCTGGGGGGAGAAGTCATTGACTTTTTTAGTACATGACATAAAGGAGGACCTTGAGAAATTTTAGAGTCAGGCACAGAGTTTGAAGTTCAGCGATATGGTTTGGCTGTGTCCTCACTCAAATCTCATCTTGAATTGTAACTCCCATATGGAAGGAACCTGGTGGGAGGTGATTGAATTATGGAGGATGGGTCTTTACTGTGCTGTTCTCATGACAGTGAATGAGTCCATGAGATTTGATGGTTTCAAAAAGGGGAGTTTCCTTGCCCAAGCTCTCTTCTCTTGTCTGCCACCATCTGAGACGTGCCTTTCGCCTTCTGCCATGATTGTGAGGCCTCCCCAGCCACGTGGAACTGTAAGTCCAATAAACCTCCTTTTTTTAAAAAAATAAATTCCCCAGTCTCAGGTACGTCTTTATCAGCAGTGTGAGAATGGAATAATACACTGAGGTTTACTGTTTATCAGCTCTGTGACTTTGATAAGTTTCCAGCTTCTCTGTGTTTTAGATTTTTTTTTGTTTTTTTGGGGAGATGTAAAATTGGGATGATGTTAACATGTCCTATGGTTGTTTGAAGGACCAAATGAGTGAACAAAAGGTGCTGGGTTTATAGTAAGTTCTTATAATTTTGCACTTGTACACAATTAATTTTCTCTTCAATGCCATTTTCTTTAAGTAAGTTAGTTGAATTCAGTCACAATATCACCATATATTATAAATAGCTAAAATTCATGATTAGACTTAGGAGGATGCAGAGAGAATGTATTCGTGTGCTTTATGAAACTTGTAATGGCAATTTTTGAGTAAAAGGAGCAAAATGTATAAGCGAGCTCATCTGCATTATAGTAAGTGCCAAACACATATCTGGAACACATCAGCAAATTAGTGTTTAACGTATTTCAGTGAACTCCAGCATTTTATATCTGTGTTTCTACAGTCAGAGGGATTTCTCTTGGGTACCTCAAGGTAATTACCAAGTGCTAGAAATTGTGGGAAACAAAGGTTAATGATCTATGGTTGTGTCTTCAGTTTTAGTAATTCATGTAAGTAAGTATCTTTTATTTATTAAGCATAAAGTATGTAGGGTTTTTTTAGTTTACAATTAGGGTGCCATTTATTTTACATTGCTCTGCTCTGGAGAATATTCTGAAAAATTTCATAATCACTATGCCTAGCATTTTCATTGTACAAAGGGTCATCAACGAAGTCATCTATGAGTGAACTATATCATTACTAATGGCTTCCCAATTTATATTACTAGCTTGCCTGAGTTCCAGATGTATATCTATGATTGTCCACTAAACATCGTTACCCGCATATCCCTCAACACTTCAAACTCTACTTGTCCCAGGTAAACGTCTCTGTCTTTTCTACAAACCCAGCTGCTTCTCTTAAACGACTCGTTTTTTGGCTCGTTCCTATAGAACAATTGCCTGGTGTTGTAGAATCCACCTTCTTTATAATTCTTGAATCCATACCCATCTTTTCATTGCTTTTGCTATTGATCCAGTTCAGATTCTCATCATCTTTGACCCTAGCATGTCAATCACCTCTCACTTTCTAGTCTCCCTTTCTTTGAATCCACTCTACTCACAGATTAATCAGAACACTTTTTTTCTGAACTACAAATCTGATCATACTTTCAGTTATATTCTTGTTCCCTAGATAAATTTCAAGTGTTCTAGCATGTAATGTAAAAATTTGCACAATCTATTCCTAACACTTTTCCCCACCCATATCTTCTGACAATTCACTGCTCTTAGAGACACACACTGCATATCCTAGAGCACAGCAAAAGGCACCCTACCCCCGTGGAGAGAGCCAGGAAAGTCTTCTTGAAGGAGATGATATTTGTGTCCAAGAAAGGATTCAAAGAAAAATTCTAGGCAAAATGAGAAGATCTCTGTTATGAGATGTATACAACAAATTACAATTCCTTATTTACACAGACAAATAACATTAATACTAGGAAGCCTCATTTTTCTAATAGGTTCTATCTTTCACAAATTCTCATTTTTGTTGCTTTTTCTTTCTGTCAACCTGTCTACATTTGATTTCCCTTGGAGATTCTCTCTAGTCTAATGGAATTCTCCTTATGGGACACAGGTCTTTGGTGGAAAAGCCTACACTAAGTTACCTATTCATTCAACACATAGTTGCTGAGTAATTAAAAATGCCAAACATTGTGCTACTTGTTAAGAATATAATGGAGAATAAAACTGACCACTGTCCCTGCCATCATGGAACTTACATTCTATTTGAGGAGGCTATCAGTGAAAAGGTAAACGGACAAAAATTAAATTATAGTAAAGTACAAAGCAATAATCCAGGGCCCAAGAAGATGGATAGGATATAATAAACTTAACGTGATAGACACTGGAGGCTTCTCTGAAGGTGACATTGAGCCTGAGATCTGAAGAATGAGAATAGTATGTGGGGAAGAGCATCCTAACTGGAAGGGTTAATGCATATAAAAATCTGGGGAAGGGACGGCATGATGATGAAGGTGGGGTGGAAGAGGGAGATGCAGTGGGGAAGTGCTGGTGGCATACTCTTCCGTTTCAGAAGCTCTCTCTGGCTGCTACATTCAGCATAGCTGAGCGGAGGGCAAGCACAGTCACAGGGAAGTCTGTTATTATCTGGTTGTAATTGTCAAGACCAGAATTGATAGCAGACAGGACTAGTCAGTCATTAATAAAACACTCAGCACCCACTGTGCACCGATCTTTTGCTAGGATTGAAATATGATAAGGCATCATCACAGCACACAAAGAACAAATCCTTCAGTGGAAGAGAAATATTCAAAAACATTTCTTAAATGATTGACACATAGTTTATTAGCAGCATGAAAAATGAGCCAAGGCAACTCAGGGAAGGGAGTGATCATTCCTGGTGTAGCTGTAGCCAGGAGCCTTCACAGAGGAGACAATAATTAGCTGGGTTGTGGTCTCCAAAGTTGAGAAAAGTGGACAGATGGCCAAGAGTATAAGGAATATTCCCTGCTGTTCTTTGTGGTGGGTGGCTGGGATTGAGGGTACATTCTCAGATCTTGGGTCTGGGCTGAAGAACTAGAAACAGAGCAAAAGTGTGCAAAATACAGCCAGTTGTGTCTTTCACAGTCTAGTTCTTAGCAGCTTCAAAAGTAACCTTTTTTTGGCCTGCTTTCTGATCTGCTTTTCCATTTCGCTTATTCGGGGTAGTCGTTGGCAAAGAGACTATTCCTAATGAGGTCGAGCTGACTTCATAACCCCTGATGATCTGCGTGCTGTTCTACGGCTGACGTTTCCACTTTGATTGGATGGCTGAGACACAAAACAAAGAGTTGACTACTTCTGGTGATTAAAAGCTCCCTTGATGATTTTTAAAAGGGATTGTTCAAAGCTTTTAGTGTGTCTGAGTAGCGAATTACACTTTACTTCCCTAAAACTACTCCAGCAATTGTGCACGGACATAGCAGACTTTCTTTTCTGCTGCACAACACTACAGAGAACAGTTTTTTAAGAGTAGCAGCCTTTTAGTAGGAGATTAAGTGATTTCTGCATATATAATTTATAAAGTACTTGAAGCTTTTTGTATAAGAGCATGTTGGAAAGGTAAAATTATTATTATATATGTTATTATTAGCTTATTTTATCTGTTCTCATGTGAGATGTTAGTTTTTGAACTAATAATTCAACGTAGAACTGTTGATCACAAAGAGAAAAAGAAATAGATTGGACAAACATGAAAATTAGGGCAGATCAGTCAAAATAGATAAGATTATGTATGACATTTGTTTTTCTTTATAATATTATATTCCTTATACATTGTAAGGAACATAATACATGATTATATTCCTTATATTATGTGTATATATATATACACACATATATATGTATAAAATTTGTTTTTCCTTGAATTTACACACATACACACACACACACACATATACACACACAGAAAGACAGAGAGAGAGAGAAGGTCTCACTCTGTCATCCAGGCCGGAGTTCAGTGATGTGATCATAGCTCACTGCAACGTTGAACTCCTGGGCTCAAGGGATCCTCCTGCCTCAGCCCCCCGAGTAGCTGGGACTATAGGCATGTGTCACCATGCCTGGCTATTTAAAAAAAAATTTTTTTTTTTTTTTTTTTTAGAGATGGGGCTTCACTATGTTGCTTAGGCTGGTCTCAAACTCCTAGCTTCCAGTGATCCTCCTGCCTTGGCCTCCCAAAGTGCTGGGGTTGCAAATGTGAGTCACCATATCTGGGCAGAAATTATTTCTTGATTATTGTTGTGCAGACATTTTTTTCTTAGACTCCTTTATAAATCAGATCCTGAGAGCAGTGATTTACTGGTGTGTGAGTGTGCACAAACACACACACACAAATTACTTAAAGCTACAAATTATTTGAAACATCTATTTTACTTTGGCCTCCATGCATCTGATAAACAAAGAACTAAATGACATAATTACGATTGTAATGCTTTTAATTTAAGATGCAGGAAAAATGAGCTTTTACCTGTCTGCCTTCCATCAAGGAGCTTGCCCTGGATACTGATAACTTGTGGGCTTTCGACATTTGTTATGCCCAAGGGTTAGGAATGGGAATGGAGGCATAATATAAAGTTTGATTAATGCTTTGATCCCTTTAGGCTAAAAAAAAATCACAGGTTAAATTAATCTTTTTTCTATTATTCAGGTACATTAATTAAATTATTCTAAAATCTTTTAGATTATATACTTTGAGTATCTTTATACTAGTTAGTTAGGATTAAACTTGACTGCATACAACAGAAAAACACCAAAAACCAGGAGCTTAAACAAAATTCTTTCTCAATTTAAAAGAATTGGATATAGGTAGGGCTAGACTGGGGGCTCTCCAGTTATTAGGGACCCAGGCTCCGTCTTCTTTTTTTTCTTTTTTTTTTTTTTTGAGATGGACTTTTGCTCTTTGTGCCCAGGTTGGAGTGCAATGGCACGGTCTCAGCTCAGTGTAACCTCCACCTCCCAGGTTCAAGCAATTCTCCTGCCTCAGCCTTCTAAGTAGCTGGGATTACAGGTGCCTGTCACCACTCCTGGCTAATTTTTTGTATTTTTAGTAGAGACAGGGTTTCACCATGTTGGCCAGGCTGGTCTCAAACTCCTGGCCTCAGGCGATCTGCCTGCCTCGGCCTCCCAAAGTGGTAGGTTTGCAGGCGTGAGCCACCATGCCTAGCCCCAGGCTCCTTCTGTCTTGTGGCTCTGCTATCTGGAGCAGGTTGCCTCTTGGTCCAAAATGGCTGGTAGGGTTCCAACCAACATATTAACACTCCTGTGTAGCAAGGAGCAAGGGAAGAAGATAGGTATATATTCCACTTTTGAGGAGACTTCTTAGAAATCTCACTAACCCTTTCTGTTTATGTTTCATTGACAGAGATTAGTCATACAACATGTAGCCAGCTGAAGGGAGGCTGGGAAAAATAATTTTTGTGACAATGCATCCAGCTAGAAAAAATTACCTTTCTGTGACTGAGGAAGGTAGGGAGAATGAGTACCAGAAGTCATTTGCAACTTCTGCCATAGTATTTACTTCAGGTTGATTTGAAATAATTCTTTCAGAAGATGGAGAAGTTGATTTGTTTTAAATTCAGTTGGTTTTACTGAGTGTAATGGTGTGGCGTGGTGTGGTCGAATGAGTTCTGGGGTACTGGATTCTAATTCCAACTTAACGTGATGCTTGGCTTTGGTGTCCTCATCTCTAAATAAGGATTTGTATTATAGGTCCTCTAGGATTCCTTTCAATTCTTATTTCTTAATCTGGTTTCTGAGGTTTTCAAGCAAAGCTGTCTATATACACTCATGTATAATTACATGATATATCATTAAAACACTTGTTTCTGTAGAAATAAAAGGTTTACATAACAGCCGTAGTATACGGCTAGTTTCATATTTTTCCATTTTCACCCTCTTTGCTCTTAATGAAAAGGATGGTATCTTGCACATGAATTAAATGCTGAGAGACTGAATGTGGGGTATAATTGTCCTCGTTCAAATTAGAAGCAAACTTTTCATCCTAAAGAACAGGCCCGTCTCCCATTTTTCTTGGTTGCATTACTGTTGGGTTTTGCTCATCAGCTTCTGTAGGAACCCGTGACCTGGAGGAACTGGAATTTGTATTCTTATTTGATGCAACAGAGTCCATTGCATTTTGGAATACCTGGACATACTAATGCTGGTGTTCCTGGGAAATGTGATACGGGTATTGCATTTTCTCTGTCTCTTATTTCGCATGGTTTCAACTGATTGTTGTTCTTTGTCCCGGGACAGCTGTTATACAGCACTTGGTAAACTCTTCCTAGAACTTGCTTTGTGCTGCTTGGTGACTGCTCCACAGACCACACAAGATGCCGTCATTCAGGGCACTGGGTAGTGACCCCTTTATAAACCATCTTAGTATGTTTTATCAGATGGAATGATTCTGAAGACACTTGCATGAAAACTACCAGAAAAAGGCAAAACACAGCAATAACAACAAAAGAATATTGGTTGCTTTTCCTTCCTACTGTTGCAATTTTTAATCCTAAGGGGAAGAAAAGCAATTATAAAATGGCATTATCCCTCTTTAGCCCTACATGGAATACAGCAAAGTTACAAACAAACAAATCAACTAAATACTGCCTTTCTATGTTGTTGAAGCTAAGAGGTTATTGACAGGTTAGGTGCTTTAGGTTGAACCGTATGAAATTGCTGCTTTTCAGGTCAAAAAATGGTCAAATATAAATATTTTTTAATGGTTCAACCTAATACCAGAAGTTTTTAGTCTGGTTACAAAATAGGAATCTTTGGTTTTAAAGCTTATGTCATTTGGAGTTTCTCCTCAGCCACATGTTTTCCCTGGAAAAACATTTGGCTATTAGATGATATTTTAAAATTCAAGCAAATACATATATATATGTATTAAAGCAATGTAATTTTAAATAAATCCACTTCTTCCAAGGTGAAAAATTAAAAAGTTTAAGTTATATTTTTTTTTAAAAAAATAAAAGACTACATAGATTTAAAATAAATATCCCAGTAAGGCTTTCTTGGTCCTTGACTTTTGAATCCATAAATAACAATGAAATGGAGTGGAAACAAAGCCTTTGCAAAATGAAATGTATGAGGAACCTTACTGTGCAAAATGACACCCTCTAATAGCCCCCAGAGCTCTCCAAAGGCAAAAATATACTCCACAAATTATTTTAATGAGCTGAGGGACATACGTTTCCATCAGGAATGATTTAGCATCCACATAGGCAATTTAGGAGGAAACCAGATTCCTTCTCCTGTCCTGGCTTGGAGCTGGCTCCCTCCAGCACACTGATCCATGGTGTAAAAGTCCCCAGGCAATTCTTCAGGGTAGGTCTATTCTCTCCAGGGTCAGGGAAGATGAGTGTCCGTACAAAAAAAAAAAAAAAAAAAAAAAAAAAGGCAGGGTGGGGATAGAGTTAATTGTGGAGTTCACTGTGACTTGTTATTTTTGGACACTCCAGGGAATATGGCTGTGTCTGTTTTGGATGGCCCTGATCTCTTTTGGCTGTGAAAATACTGAAACCACCAGCTAGCTACCTGCTGTCTCCAGAAGGCTGAAACCTTGTGAGGTAAATGCTAAGTGCCCCAGGTAGCCAAAGCATGACCTGTCTGGTTACTAAGGAACAATTTGCTCAGCTGGTTACTAAGTAAGACAGGGAGGAGGAAAGACAGGAAGAAAAACCAGTACAAGATATAGAATCCCCATCCCACCTTCAACCTGGATTCACTGTGCTTTCAAATTTTGGAATTCGATTATTAACCTGAGAAGAGAAGCAATCCTCTAAAATCTAGGAATCCTGTGGATATAAATAAAAGGTCCTGAATGGCATTTTAGTTTCTTTCTCTGAATTGATATGCAAATTCCTAGTTTACTTAAAGCACACTGTCGTGCATTATAATAAAGCCTAATACATGCTTCTATGTAATTATGTGTAATAACCAGTGATCAGAGGGAGGAGGGAAGGCGAGAAGGGAATTGTGTTTCCAGCTGGCCCTCCACACCTGCAAATAACAGACAACTCCTTTCAGTGTAGAGGAAACAAGATAATGACAGTATGATATTAAATATAAACATTAGTTCTTGGGAACAAAACATAAGGAAGAGGCCTATCAATTAAAATGTGTGATAGTGAGCAACTTAAATTATATTCTACATCATGTTAAGGAGAAATAAGACCAAGCAGAATGAAAACCTTAATTTGCTATTTACTGCTATACTCTGATGATATTAATATTATTATTTTTTTAAAGAAATATTTGTCTGGACCACGTAAACCCTGTGGCAAGATCCCACTTTTCATACTCATTTGGTTTGGTTTAAGAACCAAATTGCAATAACGTGGTCTCTCACTCTGAAAGGACAAATCAGACCCTAGAGGGAAAATCTCAGGATCCCAGGGGGTCCTCAAGTTTTGAGGAAACAACAACAATAAAAGGAAATAATTGTGAGCTGGAAAGTGTAATCCTAATATAGGAACTGTTATTGTCCCGGCTACTGTCACTGCAAGTCTTGTTATGAGAGGTGTCTTCCTGAAAAATCATCTGCAGAAAGAATTTCTTGACATTTAAACATACATCTCTGTGTGCAAGGTAGTTTAATGTAGTCGTTAGGACTTTTGAAGTTTTTCTGACCTGATTTTGCTTCCTAGTTTCATTCATTCATTATTAGCTGTGTGATCTGAGACAAGTTACTTAAGCTTCTTGAAGCCTCAGTTTCTTCATCTATAAAATGGGAATAAAAATGACTACAATAAATGCAGCCACGTGAAAGCATATTTGTGAGAATGAAATAAAATAGCATGCCTATTGTATACCAGGCCTAGGATATCTTAGGGTTTGTAGATGGTGCTTGTACACAAAAAATGATCTTACAGTGGTAGGTAATCAATTATATCAGGATACAACTTCTCTGCAATAGTTTATATGCATTAAAAGAAACTATAGACTACAAATGAATCCATGGATGCAAAAAGTTCTAATGAATGTTTTACGTTTATTATAGTGTAGAGTAGTCCAGAGTGGGTGCGTATGGAGGGCAGGAGGAGAGTCAGACAATCAAGGGTTGAATTCCGGCTTTTCCACTTTTAATTCTATGGCCTTGGCCAACTTGATTAACTTCTCTGGGTTACTCAAAGAAGAATGTCCCTTTGGAATATGTATCTGATATATATACCAGATAAATAATATCTACAAAAGACCTTTTACTTATATCAAATTATGTGAAAATGAAAACATAGCCACCTTCCAGTTACTGACATCATAGGTAGATTTTTTTTTTTTTCCAGATTCCAGCCCCTTTTCAGCTTTATAGAGAGCATGAGCATATTTTCTATACAAGCTCCTTTAGGGAAGAAAAGTGAGCCTTTTGGTATTATAGGGTCTGTAAGACAGAGGGCAGTCATGAAAGGATAGGAATGTAAAGGGAGGTGTGGAGATTTAGAAGCTTGAACTCCATAAAGCCAAGTCCCCTAAACTGCTGATGCCAGTGACCAAGAATAGTGATGTTGTGAGAATTTCCAGGAGAAGCGGCTGGATTTCTGAATGCATCCCAGCACCGTAGCCCAGAGAATAAGTTAGGGCAAGCTGCTTCACTTCAGGGGCAGAATAGTTGCTTTCTTTGCGTTAAGGAGTTTATTATTCATGCCTAAAGCTCTGTATAAATCTAAGTTGTTCTGCCGTTGAGCTTCAAGACCTATTCCAAGCCTTTGATGATGAAATGAAGAAATATCCCAGGACACTGGACAGCTCCTGGATATGTGAATATCAAAAGAGATGGGGAAGATTAATTACAGTTTATAAGTGCACTCCACCAAGGGAGTGGACACCCTGTTGTAATATAATAAAGTGATAGACTCTTGGTGTGGGTTCAAGTACATTTCTTAAAGCTTATTTTCAAGAAGACTTTTCAGCACAGGCCACAAAATTTCTGTTGGGTGCCCATTATGTTCCTAATACGATTATGTCACCATCCCTACCAAAAGGATCTCAACATTTCAAGAAGAAGATTGGGATGTAAATAGACGGTTTTAATTTAATGTGGTGAGTGTTAGGACAGTAGCAGGTATTGATGGGAGCCCTCAGTTCATCTTGGAAGACCAGAGAAGGCTGGTAGAGGGAGATGCATAGACAGGCACGAAAAAAGGAGCAAAGTGGGCTAGGTAAATAATTGGAAAGAGTTTTCCGTACTTGGAGAAATACATAAACTAAAGTATGGATTTCAAACATTGAAGTAATCACAGTGAGGAGGCTGTTCATAGAGGTGGTTGGAAAATTAGGTGGAGATGTTGCCTTAGTCCACACTAGGGATTGCCAACTTTGTTTTTCTTTTTTGCAAATGGTCAAGTAGTAAGTATCTTTAGTACTGGAGGGCATATGCTTTCTATCTCACCTACTCAGCTCTGATGCTGTAGTGTGAAACCTGCCATATGAAAATATGTCATAGGACAGATGATACATAAACAAATGACAAGTGCTCACTTTCTAGTTGCATTAATTATTAGCTGTGTGGTCTTGGACAAGTTACCTAAGCTGCTGAAAGCCTCAGTTTCTTCATATATAAAGTGGGAATAAAAGTAACTGCAACTATAGCCAACTGAGAGCATATTCATGAAAATGAAAGAAAATAACATGCCTACTGTATACCAGGCCTACTTCTTGGAGTCTGTAGAAGGTTTTGGCCTGGATTTGGTCTATGGGCTGTAGTTTGTCAATTGTTGCCTGCCTTATATCCTCATCATGATAAATCCACCAAATTCATTGAATTACTATACATAAACTATAAAATGTCCTTTGATCTCATCTTAAAATTTTATCTTATAGCTTTTATTTTCTTTCTATTTTAGTAATTTCCTGCATCAAAATGTAACATAGAATGAAGAATAAGATAGATGGAGTCCCCTTGGGCTTTCATTGCATTTATACTTATAGCTATGAATGGGATTGTCTACTTTACTTGAGGAAAAGCAGATGACTGTTTAGATCACTAAATCTGTAGTCAGTACTTGGACCTTAGACAGAGACGAATGGTATTAAACTAACATTTGTTGAATGAAGACTTTATGGTAGGCATATGCTAGATACTTTTACACACATTATCTTATTTCTTAAGGTCTCTGACATAAATTACTACCACTGTGTTTTACTTCTACATCTTTTTCTTTTTTAATTTTGTGGACTACATTTATTTCTTTATCTTCTATTCAAAACCCATTTAGTGACTTCTGCTTTCAAGCAAGATGAAGTAAAGAGAAAAACTTTACTCTCTCAACTTCACCAGTTAAAACACTGTCAAAAATGCACAAATCAACTATTTTCAGACATTGGAGAGAGGGCAGTTCATGACAACGATACTTGAGAGAGAAGAAATAAACAATATGAGTTCTAAAATAGCCCAAGCTTACTGGGGAGAGATTAATGACTAGAGCATAGAAAGAGGAAACCAAGGAGAAGTTGAACTGAGGAGACAAAGTGCAGAGTTCAAAGATAAAATGGTGGCTAATAACAAGGAAGATTTATGGGTAGGAAAAGATTGAAGAGAGAAAGAGAGACTTGAAGAGATCTGCAGAAGGTCCCCTGCCTAAGTGTTCACGCGAGTACTAATCCATGCATGCATGTATGCCTGTGGGAAAGCTACCCAAAACTAGAACTACTTGAAAGGAGTAGAAGGACCAATCCTGGAGGTCACACAAGGCCAGGAATAGTTTGACCATCGGCGAGACTGGAAACAGCTCAGCACTGTGCTCAGTTGTAAGAAAGATTTCACAACTGTAGTGGGGCAAAGTTTGCCCTTGATTGAAGGCTGGAATGGCGCTGCTAAGATTTCAAGCAAGGCTTGAAAGGATCAAATAAATTCAGTATAAGTTAGCTGTGTCTCAGAACAAACCTCAAGAATTTTAAAAGAGGAGAAGAGAATGCCTGTTATTTAATTCAAAATGCACATATTCTGACATCCAATGAAAAATTACAAGGCATCTAAAGGAGTAAGAAATACCATAATAAGGAAAAAGATCAGTAAATCAAAACTTAACCAAAAATTATATGAATGATAAGATTAGTTAACAAGAACATTAAGACAGCTTATAAGTATATTAAGGAGAGACATGGAATACATTAAAAAGACCCAAATCAAACATCTAGAGATGATAACATAATCTCTGAGGTGAAAAATACACTGGATAGAATTAGTAGAACACTGGAAACAACAAAGTAAATGTTTAGTGAACTTAAATTCACAGTAATAGAAACTATCCAAAATAAAATACAAAGAGGAAAAACCTGAATAAAAATTAACAGAGTATCAGTGACCTGAGAGAAAATTTCAAGCAGACTAATATGCATAAATGTGAGTCCCCAAAGGAGATAGGAGAAGGATAAAGGAAAGAGAAGAAAACATCTATTTTTGGAAGCTTGAAATGTTTATAAACACAATGAAAAATATAAATTCACAGATCTAAGAATCTTAATGAACCTCAAGCAAAGCCACACTAAGACAGGCTACAATCAAATTAAAACTGATGATAAAGAGAAAAGTCTTAAAGCAGCCCTAGAAAAAAAGACAGTACGTACAGAAGAACAGCAATAAGAGTGACAGCAGACTTCACAATGGAAACAACAGATATGAAGGCAGTGGAATAACATCTTGTAAGTACTGAGAGAAAACAATTGTCTTAGAATTCTTACCAAGTGAAAGTATTTTTCAAACGAGAAGGAAAATAAAGACTTTTTCAGGCATACAATAAATGAAAGAATTCATCATTAGCAGTTGTGTATTGCAATAGTATTACAATAAATATTAAGAAAAATCTTTCATACAGGAGAAAACAATGTCAATGGTGTTCTGGATTTACACAATATAATTAAGAGCAGCAGAAATGATAAATACATGGGTAAATATAAAATATTTTCTTCTTATATTTAAAATTACTCTAAAATATAATTGATTACTTGAGGAAAAATCATTACAATATATTTTATGTGTTATACCAACTGAGAAAGTAAAATGTATAACATGCTCACAAAACCAAAAACTGCTGAAGGAAAATAGAAGTATAGTATCATAATGTTATAATACCTTATGTAAAATGACATAATATTATTTGAAGGTACATTGCGATAAGGTAAATTTGTATAATGGAAATACTAAACTAACCACTATAATGTGTAACTCATATACCAAAGAGAAAAAAAATGGAATTATAAAAAAACACAATCAACAGGTTGAAGAAGAACAGAAAAAAGGAAACAGAGAATAGATGAGATAAATAGAAAACAAATACAACCATTGTATATTTAAATACAACAAAATCAATAATCACATTAAATAAACGAAACATGACAAATCAAAGGCAAATATTTCTGATTACTTAAAAAATAAGACCCAACTATATACTGCCTATAAGATAAATATAAAGACAAAGACTTTAAATATAAAGACAAAAATAGACTAAAATGGGAAATGGTGGAAGCAAGTATATTATGTTGGTGCAAAAGTGATTGCGGCTTTTCCCATTACTTTCAAAGCAAAAACTGCAATTGTGTTTGCACCAACCTAATATCATGGCAAGCTAATTTAAAAAAAGCTGGAGTGCTGATATTGAGATTAGATTAAGAGGATTTCAAAGCAAATAAAATGACCAGGGATAAAGAGCATGGTTTTATTTATACACATAAGGTGATCAATTCATCAAGAGAACATATGTATGTTAAACATATTGTACCAATCAACAGAGCTTCAAAATACATGAAGCGAAAACTGATAGAACTATAAGAAATCATGAGATTTACAAATATACTGGGAAATTTCAGTATCCCTCTCTCAATAATTGATAGATGTCTGAAAATCAGTAAGCATATAGAAAAGTTTATCAATACTATCAACAAAATAACTATTTTATTTATAAAATATTACACCCAAGAGCAGAATATATATTAATTTCAAATCTAGATGGAACAGTTATCAAGATATAAACATATTATGGGCTATAAACCAAATCTCAAAATTTGAAACTATTCAAGACATAAAAAGCATGACCACATGGAATTTAGAAATCAATAATATAAACATATTCAGAAAATTCTCATGTATTTTAAAACTAAACAACATTCTTTAAGTAACCCACAAACAAACTTTAAAGTATTTTAAACTGAATGGAAATAAGCCTCTCCAAATTTCAAAATTTCTGAAATACAGATAAAGAATTTAAATCAATGATCTAACCTTTCTCATTAAGACACCACAAAATTAAGAGCAAATGAAACGCCATATAAGTAGAAGAAAAGAAATGACAAGTTTAAGAGCTGAAATTAACAAAATAGAATTAAAAATAGAGAAAAATCAATGAAGCCAAAAAGTGATTCTTTGAGATGAATAACACGGATAAACTGTAGCTAAACTGATCAGGAGAAAAATAAAGAAGACACAAATCATCAATATCATAAATGAGAGAGTGATATCACTATAGATACTATGAACATTAAATAAATATTTAGGGATTATATCAACTTTATTTCAACCAATTCAACAACTTAAGTAAAATGACCAAATTCCTTGAAAGACACAAACTTCCAAAGGTCATTCAAGAAGAATTAAAAACCTGAAATCTCTACATCTAGTAAACAATTAGTATTTGCTGTTTAAACCTTTCCAGAAACAAAACTCAGGCTCACATGGCTTCTCAGGTAGATTTGACTAAATATTTAAGTAAGACATAATAAAAAGTCTATATAAAATCCAGAAGTCTATACGATAAAAGAGAATGTTATAAAAAATAAAAGTCTATTTAAAGTCCAGAAAAATTTAGAGGAAGGAACACTTCCCACCATATTCTATGAGGCCATCATTACAGTGATACAAAATCCAGGCAAAGATATATATATATATATTTTATTTTATTTTATTATTATTATACTTTAAGTTCTAGGGTACATG
>NW_012116088.1:1339320-1352677 GCF_000951035.1 Colobus angolensis palliatus | reverse complement strand
GGCTGCAGCAGCTGACCAGCACCGATTGTCCGGCACTCCCCAGTGAGATGACCCCAGTACCTCCGTTGAAAATGCAGAAATCACCAGTCTTCTGTGTCACTGGCGCTGGGAGTTGGAGACTGGAGCTGTTCCTATTCGGCCATCTTGCTCCGCCCTCCTCCCAGGCAAAGATATTTTAAGAAAAGAAAACCAATCTCTTTCATAAACACAGGTACATGCAAAAATTCTTAACAAAACAAGCCTGGCAATATACAGAAATATATAATAAAGATATATAACGTATCATGACTAAGTGAACTTCATCCCAGGGATTTAATAATACTGATTCAATATTCCAAAGTCAATGAATATAATTTATATTAATAGATAAAGAACAAAAATATCCATAGGATAGTCTAAGGGAAACTCAGGAAACTACTAATAGAAGGGAAATAACTACCTTAACCTGACTTAGAACAATTACAAAAAGCCTACAGGTAATAATATATTTAATGTAGAAAGACTGAATGCTTTCTCCCTATTGTATTAGTCTGTTCTGATGCTGCTAATAAAGACATACCTGAGACTACATAATTTATAAAGGAAAGAGGTTTAATTGATTCACAATTCCACATGGCTGGGGAGGCCTCACAATTATGGCGGAAGGCAAAGGATAGGCAAAGTCACGTCTTATATGGCAGCAGGAAAGAGGGCATGTGCAGAGGAACTCCCTTTTACCAAACCATCAGATCTCATGAGATGTATTCACTATCACAAGAACAACATAGGAAAACCCATCCCCATGATTCCATTACCTCCCACCAGGTCCCTTCCAGGACAAATGGAGATTATTATCATTCAAGGTGAGATTTGGGTGCAGACAGAAAGCCAAACCATATCACCTATGATCAAGAATAATCAAAGATTTATGTTCTCATTACTTCTATTCCATGTGGTACTGGAGGTCTTAGTCAGTATAATAAATTAAGAGAAAGAAATATAATGCATAGAACTTGGACAAGATTAAGACAGTCCCTACTTGAAGATGATGTGATTTCAACACACACTGTTCTATAGACCAAATGTTTGTGTTCCTGCAAAATTCATATGATAAATCCTAATGTTGAATGGAATAGTATTTGGAGGTGGAGGCTTTGTGAGGTGATTAGGTTGTGAGATAGAGCCCTCATGAATGGGATTAGTGCCCTTCTAACAGACCACATAGGCTTCTATGCCCCTTCTGCCATGTGAAGTGACAGTGAGAAGATGGTCATCTATGAACCAGGAAGCAGGTCCTTACCAAACATTGCATCTGTCAATTCCTTAATATTGGGCTTCCCAGCCTCCAGAAGTGTGAGAAATAATTTTCTGTTTATAACCCACCCCAGTCTATGGTATTTCATTGTAGCAACCTGAAGAGACTAAGACTACTACAAAAGACATATATAAAATAATTGTATAAAAACTTCTCAACATCAGTCATTAGGAAAATGCAAATTAAAACTACGAGATACCACTATACAGCTATTAGAATGGATATAATTTCAAAAAGAAAAGTAAAAATGCAAAGTGCTGGTGAGAATTCATTGTTGGTAGGATTGCAAAAAGGTACAGCTACTGTAGAAAACAGTTTTGAAAATTTCTTATAAAGTTAAATTTCACACGTATTATACAATCCAGTGATCGCATTCTTAGTTATTTACCCAAGTGGAATGAAAACCTATGTTCATACAAAAATCTCTTTATTTGGAATGAATCCAAATGTTTCTCAGCAGGATAATGGATAAACGCAGGTACATGCAAAAATTCCCATCAAATGAAATACTACCCAGCAATAAAATCAGTGAACTACACACAAGGACATGGATAAATCTCAAATGTATTATGCTCAGTGAAAGAAGTCAAGCTCAACAGGCTACATGTTGTACGACTCCACTGATGATTTTAAAAAAGCAAAAACATAGGGACAGAAAACATCAGTCTTTGCCAGAAAAGGTGGTTGCAGGGATTGATTGCAAAGGAACATGGGGAAATTTTTTGGCGTGATAAACCTGTTCTATATCTTGCTTGTGCTGGTGGCTACATGGTTGTATAGGTTGGTCAAAGCTTGCAGAAGTATAGTACTGAAAGCATGAGTTTTGCTGTGTATAAAATTGCACCTTAATTTTTTTTTAAGTTGAAAAATTACTCAGCCCCAAAATGGAGGTTGTACAAATTATTAGGACAATTTCCTCTTTATTAAGAGGGGGAAACAAAGACTGTAATTAAAATAAATATATTTAACAAGTGGGGGTGTGATGATGACACAGCAAATGGACATCCAACCCTCCTGACAAAAGTATGAGTGGGTATCCTGAAGGGCTTCCTGGAGAAAAAGAAGGTAACTAACAAGACTTACATTATTAGAAATCTGTCCATATCTTCCAGTTCTTCAAAATGCTATGACTTATTCTTTACCATTAGCCTAAGGGGACATAAACCTTACCCTACTATTTCATATGCAAAGGAAATGGACTTCCTCTGTGTCGTTTTCTGAAAGTTTCTTTTTATCTTCCATCCAGTCTGTTTCAGTGTTTTCAAAAAGGAAGCTGCCAGAAACATCTGAAGGGTCTGAAGGATCATGAAACAGTATGTTGAAACTGGTAAAGCCTGATCTTGACATATTCCTGTGACAACCTTTTGATTAATTTTCTGCTTCATTAAAACCCTTAATTAAATTAACACAGGGTGTAGCCATATCCTTGACATATTTTTTGTATTAGCAAACAAATCCTCAGATTTCAAAGACTGTGGCAGTGAAAAGAAGAAAAGGACACCTGAAGCCAGGTCAGTAGTTCGTGGGAGATGGTGGTAATGAAGAGGATGAGGTTGGAGCTTGTTCAAAAGCCCTGTGGGATTTGACCACTGATGCTCAATGAGAACACAGAGGAGGAGGCCTTGTGTGAATTGACTTCACCTTAGTCAGACTCTGGCCTCCCACTATGGCCTGTCCTCCTCTCCCTATCCCTTCCCCTAATCTGTTCCACCTCAGACAAGACATCACAACTCAAATGGTTAAACTCCTGAACAGATCATTCACCCCACCACGTTTAATACTTGATTTGTCCCTTTAACACTTACAGATATAGCTTTGTAGGCGTGCTTTTCATGAGTGATGAAAAATGAGGTGTCAGTACTCATATCTTGAAAAATTCTAAAAACGATAAATTGATCATTTTTAAAGTTCCTCTTTCACCTCTCCCCATATGTTGGATTTAGCAGCACATATGCTACTGTTGGCATGATGTCTATGCCTGCATTGTGCAGAACTTAAAACATGGGGAGAGGGAGGTAATAAAAATCAAAGGTCTATAATAGTATAAAAATTATTAACACATATAATTCATAAATGTATTCCTTCAAGTCAAATTATTTTAAGTGAAGTTACTGCCATTCCTACTTCATAGAAAAAGTTAATTTCCACCAGGTTCTTTTCTAATATAACATTGACAGTTTGCAGGTTGCTCACGCATCTCATATATTAGTGTATGAAGGGAACTTACACCCTTTCTACAATTACAATCACTGACTTGTGCCAGATGCAGGCTTATAGATGTTTTAGTAAACAACACAAGTTTACCACTTTTCTTCATTTGTTAGCATAAAAATACAAACTTATGCTTATTTCTTGGAGGAGGGTCATATGGGTTAGTTTACAAATTTCTGTGTAAACTTATATGCTACAAATGAGTTTAGTTGATATTCGTTCATTCAGCACAGATTAATTTAGTCCCGACTAATGTGTCAAGCCATGCCTGAAAATACAGAGATGAAAACCACAGTTTCTGTTCTCAAAGATGCCACAGGTCAATATATTAGGAGTAGTGACTGAGATTTGCACATGCGGATATAGGTGTATATAGAAAAACAAATTCAATAAGATTAGGGAGGTGGTCAACAAAGTCTTCTAGGAGTCACCATTGCTGATGTTAAGGTTTGGTAGATGAAAAAAATGTTGTTTAATGGCCATAGTGAAGGGTTGGGAAAGCATCAAGGAAGAAAAGCCTCGCTAAAAGACATGTTGTATGTGCCAATCACAAACATGCAAAGCAGTAAGTGTGGTAGGCGTGGGGAGGCAGTCCACCTAACAAAACAGTGTGGTCGAAGGCCTGGAGATTAGGAGAATGGTTCAAGATGAGGCTTGAGAGGAAAGCGTGAAACCGTTCATGAAAGGAAACAAAGAAGTATAAGCATATCCTGGGAACTGTGAGGAGCTACTGGAATATTTTAAGGATGGATAGGATCCAGTTGGATTTCTCCTGCCATAGAGGTATCACTGGCAGCAATGCAGAAGGGTGAGATGGATTTTGGAATGAAGATTTAGTGGCAGGAGGCAGTGGAACAAGGTAGGAGGAGGTGAAAAAATCCAAGTTGGAAACAATTAGAACTTGAACTTGGAGGAAAAGAGGAGAAGGCAGTGCATGATAAACGCTGTTGTATTTCATTGAATGAACAAAAGGAGAGCTACCGTTGGCACTAGTCAAGGATACAGACCTCATGGGAAGACTTTTAAAAAACTGTATCTCTTAAAGATAAAATATAAAACTATCTCCATGGTTACAGCATATAGCCTTGTATTGGGTGATCCTTATCGCTGCACACATTGTTTTACCTGGAATACTTTATTTTTACACACACTAGAGTTGTTTAGTAGGAGAGATAGCAGCAGCAACTCCAGAAGGATGTAAAGAAAGAAAGTTTGGCTCCTGTGGGCGGTGCGGGGGATGTTAGGTGTCAAGCTAAGTGCAGGGCACTCTGCATTAACTCTTTTCATCCTGACAACAATCCCTTGAAATAGTGCTCTGGTAAATACCACATAATATTGAGAAGACTTGGAGATGAAGAGATTAAGTGACTGGACTGAGATCACACAGCTGGTGAGGGGAAGGATCAGAATTCCATCACGAATCCTCATCTCCTCTTCTTTACATCTTTATATCACGAAACTTCACTGTCTTTTTCTAACGTTCTTCTATTGGTCTCCTGATTTCACAATTCTGTATTTACAGCCTGAATAATAAGAGGTATATAATCTTCAAGAAGGTCTTTTGAGAATCAGAATGGCAGGGTGGTAATGAGCAAGGGCCCTGGAGTGCAAATGCTTGAGTTCATATTCTACCTCCATCATTTACTAGCTGTGTAACTTTGGGCTCTCTGCTTCGGTTGACCTATCTGTAAAACAGAAATAAGATAATCTTCAATTTAGGGTTTTAGGAGGATTAAATGATTTTATAGATGTGAAGCACATATAAAAATGCCTGACGCATAGTAGGCACTTACTAAATATTAGCTATTGTTTATTGCACCTAATGAAATAAATGGTTTCTGTGTTGATATCAAGAAAGACAACTATATCCTAACATAGGTGCCTCAAAGGTGATGAAGCCCAGAATCATGCTGTAAGAAGACCAGAACCTTGGAGTCAGTGCTGTATGGCTATTCCATCCAGGGACTGTGCTGCTTTGTTTACAAAAAAACTATATCTCTTTAGACCTAGATTGCCTTACCCTTAAAATGATATCTCAGTATATCTTCAGCAGAAAATGTGAACTTTAAAAAATAAATAATATTGTCATAGACATTCCAGAGCCACAAGAGATTCCAGGTATGTCCAGATGCAATGGTGTTTTTTCTCTTTTCTTTTTTCTTTTTCTTTCTTTTCTTTTCTTTCTTTTCTTTTCTTTTTTTTTTTTCTCTCCTTCTCCTTCTTCTTTTTTTGAGACAGAGTTTTGCTCTTGTTGCCCAGGAGTGCAATGGCACTATCTTGGCTTACTGCAGCCTCTGCCTCCCAGGTTCGGGTGATTCTTCTGCCTCAGCCTCCCGAGTAGCTGGGATTACCGGCGCCCAGATAATTTTTGTATTTTTAGTAGAGATGGGGTTTCGCCATGTTGGCCAGGCTAGTCTCGAACTCCTGACCTCAGGTGATCCACCATCCTCGGCCTCCCAAAGTGTTGGGATTACAGGCATTAGCCACTGTGCCTGGCCTTGCAATGATATTTTCATTAGGGTTCAGGGAAGAAAATTTTACAATGATTTGAGAGGTTTAACGAAGCTCTGAGATTTTTTTTCCTCCTTCTCTTTGGGTTTCCTTTACCCTCCCAAAAGGATTGCTCTCATAATGTGGTAAGATTGCTCTTCGTTTCTGATAAGGTATGTTGTAGATCATAGGTATGCAAGACTGGAATAAAGGTTTTAAAAAAACCCACCATTTTAGCGCCCTATCTTCATTTTGCAGATGAGAAAAAAGACCCAGTGAGTTTAAATATACTGCACAAGGTTACACAGCAGGTAAGTGACAGAACTGGGGCTGATTCTTTTAAACCTGCCTTATGGCTTATTGCATCATTTTGCTTCTCTTTTAAGGATCAATCCTTCTAAAATTTTAAAGTGCTTTAAAGAGATAAGGTCTTTACCTGATGCTGGGCTTCATCGCCTTTGCAGCACCTTTGCTAGGATATAGTTGTCTTTCTTGATATCAACACAGAAACCATTTATTTCATTAGGTGCAATAAACAATAGCTAATATTTAGTAAGTGCCTAGTATGCATCAGGCATTGTTATATGTGCTTCACATCTATAAACTTTAAAGAGGTGTAGATATATCATTCTTTGAGACATTTAATTGGGGACAAAAGATTAGAGCCAAATTAAAACTCTTAGAAGATCCAAACTCTACACAGATTATACTGCCACCTCTTCCTCATAGATAATTCACAAAAAATATCAACATCAAGCCATAAGATAAACGTAAAGAAGTCCAACAAAGTTATGATTTCCAGTTATGATGTCCTCACTGCTTATTTGAATATCCATTTCTAATCTTCACAGAATTCTTTAAAAATATCAGGATGCCCCACACAGGCTGTTGCTCCAAGTATGTTCATGTCTTGAGATCAGGTTTGTCATAACAATGAGGTGAAGATGGCCAACGTGTATTGGCCCCCAGGTTGTTCATTTCTTCACTGCAGGCTGAAACCTGTTAGCTCAAAAGCCACTGGCTCCAAACTCAAACTTTTTTGCATCCAATTGTTTAGAAAGTAGCCCAAAGAAGCACATTTCTAACCACGTAGAACCTGCCTGTTTTATATACCCTATAAAACTTCACCTGATGGATGTTCCTACTGATAAGATAAAGCCTAGTGGTTATACGGTCCCAAGCCACTGCTGCCCTTTAAAGCACTCTGACCTGGGAATTCCCTGCTGTGTTGCTGAACCGTGCTTGTTAAGGCCCCCAGTATGATTGATCCTCTTCTCCCTTGGGAGTTCCCTTGCCTGCATTCTGAATGATGGCCACTTGCCCTTAAGCCTCTGAGCAGTCTCATGTTGTGAGAGGCCTCCCCTGTCATGCAACCCTGTCTAATTACTGTCTTGAAGGAGAAAGACACACTCTTACCTGAACCCGGGACATACCCGGATGTTGTATATGAATTAATCCTGCCTATATTAACTTGTTTCAATATCTTTCCCTAAGATATTGAATATGGCACACCAAAAAGTGTTCAGCTCAAAGAAATTCTGACCCATAAATTAGACTTTACTACATATTACTTCAAGAGGCTTCTTTAGCCAAATTTCTCAGTAACTAATAAAGAGCTCCACTCGTAGGTCCATTCTCAGAGTGGCAATGTCATCAAAAAAAAAAAACGATGATTCAACAACAAAGGAAGATATTTCAAAGAAACCAGTTCCCAACTGCACATTGCAATCCCTATAAAGAGGCTAGGAGTATCTCCATATTGTTTTATTTTTCTTTCTTCTATTTCTCCTCACAGATACCCTACTGCCCTTGCCCCTCCTGATCTTCTAGGCTTCCCTGAGGACTCCTGTCCAGCCTTAGCTTATAAGCTCAACCCTTGCCCTGCATATGTTCATTCCCACCAGATCATTGCAGTATATAGTTATTCTCTGCAAGAATGATTTTCCTCAGAAAGTGGAGATGGGAAGAACTATAGCAGAGAGAGACAGAAGCCCCTTGAGTTGTCTTAGGAGGGAAACCTTGCCCACGCTCACCTGTGAACGATGTTCATTCCATTCCAAAGTAGCCTTCTTTCTCCTTAGATTCACAGCAAGATGTGTCCAATGATAGGTGTTGTTTTTAATCTCAATCTTCTTTGTATTGCTCCTTCGGTGCCTGACAGCAGGTTCAGTTTCTGGGGAGCTTTCAATAGTTCTTCTTAACCACTTGAGGAAAAAAAGCTCTTGAGGAGATCCGTAGATTCTATAGCTGTTTGCTCCTGGTTTTGAAAATGATATTTTCCAATTAGTCTTTGCCAAGCTTGTTCCCCTTATCCTGAGGGGAAAGTCAGCAGGGAGCAAAATGTAGACCATGAGAAGTGACACACTTGACCTTGCAGTGTGAAGGTCTAGCTTTATTAGTGTATGTTCTGAAGCATTGCAAGAAATTTTGACTGCAGTCTTTGGTAAAGCTTTTAATAGGAAGAAACTTCTTTTAATTGAAAATCGGTTTCCTTGACTAAAAATAGTCTGATAGAAATTATTCTCATTGACAACCAGGTTACATTGCTCAAGGTCAGCCATCCAGAGAACTGAACAGAGAAGCAAAAGGTTCAGGGAAACTTCTGCTTCAAGTCTTGCATTTGAGAAAATCCATTTATTACTCTGAAAAAGCTATACCCACATGTTTCCAACTTTGGGATACATTTAAATCTAGTTTCATGCTGGATTTATGACCTGATCTCTCTAAGTTTACCTGTCTTTGTAAAGTGGATTTGTTTTTGAAAGTTTGCATGTAATGCAAATTTGTATAAAACAGACTCATTATTAAGCAGTTGTTATTACATTCTTTAAAATGGAAACACGCAGGTTGTTACATAATACAGAGATTATGTGTAGGGGTTGGAATAATTTATGATTTAAAGCAATATTGTGATCAAGTCATTGATAATGTGACATAACCTTCTCTATTATAAATATTTATTCTCTGCTTAGGAAAGCACAACTCAACTAAATGCTGAGTCTGAAGAATCCTGCCCCCAAGCAGCCAGGTCATCTTGGTGAGGTTATAACTATTTAGTCTAATAATATTTGAGGGCTGGATCCTATAATAAACCATTCCCTTGCATCTCTCTAAAACTTTGATCAGAATAAAGTACAGCAGGTTCTCGAATAACAATTTCATTCAACATCTTTCCAATAATGCTGATGAGAAAAAAATAATGATTCCCAGCTAGGACCATTCTGTGTGTGGAGTCTGTACATCTTCCCCAAGTCTGGGTGGATTTTCTCTGGATACCCTTGTTTCTTCCCATATCCCAAAGCTGTGCACGTTAGGTTCACTGGTATGTCTAAATGTGGTCCTGGTCTGAGTGCGTGTGGGTGTGTGTGAGTGCGCCCTGAGATGGAATGTTCTACCCAGGACTGCTTCCTGCCTTGCACCTTGAGTTGTTGGACCAGACTCTGGCCCCCTGTGACCCTGAACTGGAAGAACTGGGTAAATAATTACCTAACTCATTTTTATTAATCTTTCTTATATGCATATGCACCTCACATTTATTTAAATATTTAATATTAGAAGTGTTTGGGTTTTTCTTTAGAAGTTCAGTGACGTGTTCGTGACAAGAAATATGAGGTAGGAAATGAACGCTTGTTTATACCAATTAGCCTATGGTAAAATTAGTTTTGAGATAACATTGTTTCATTTAGTCACAGATTCCAGGAACCTATCTATAAAGTGAAGACTTACTATACAAGGAGTATTCTTCAATAAAATCATTGAAAAGGGTCATTGGGATAGGAGGATGATAGAAAAATGGAAAGAATCAGGCAGATGTATTTTTAAAGTCCACGCCATATGTTAGCTATATGTGTTCAGACTTAGTTAATTTATTTAATATCCCAACCTCAGTTTCATTATCTCCAAAGTGGAATTAAGGATGCCTTTCCTGACAGCATTATTGTGAGTTTTAAATGAGATAAGGTATGCAAAATGTCTGGCACGGGGCTAGATATTGCTTCTCCTTTCCTTACCACTATATGAAATCTCACTTACACGAGAGTTGCCTCTATTCCTATTTTTCAACAAGACATGATTCTACCTTCTTCATTTCTGCCTTTCTTTCATCATTCTTCCCATCTAGAGTACTCTTTCACTTTCACACTGTTTCAAATATTTGAGGTTCAGCTTGTACCCTATCTTCTCACTAAATGCAACTCTTCGCTGTTTATCACAACGCATAGGGTTCTGTCTCTTAAAACAATAACAATAAACAAACCCAACTGCTGTTCTTTGAGTGCTTACCATGTTGAAGATGCCCGACATATATTATCTCCAAAAAATTCTATTGAATCTGTATTATTTGCACATAGACATATTTTAAAACATGGAGCTCAGAGAGGTGACTCATTTACCCCAGGTCACACAGCTAGTGAGCAACACACTAGGGATTCAAATCCAAGCCTACTTGACTTCAAAGGTCGTGATCTCTTTTGACCACAAAATTGGCAAATTGAATAAAAGCAACGTGCATTTTTACACATTTTCAAGATGGAAGAGAAGCCTGACACTTGTGGGGGTCATTGTATAACAGATATGGGAATAGTAACGCAAGCCACTGAATCACCTGGTTGGAGCTCAGGGCAGTTATAAACCAATGCCTATGGGACCCACTCAATATTTTGTAAATGCAGAGATTCTTTGTCTTGGAGAAGAATGTTTTGTTTGTTTGTTTTAAGGAGGTGGTAACCTTTTAAGAACAGGTTAAAGAGACAAACCACCAGACAGACTCCAATATCTTTAGCAAATTTTTTTCTAATTTGTTCAATGAATAAGTTTTTTTGGTCCTGCTGTACTTAAACAGGATTCTGAGACTGTAAATCATGATTTTATCAGACACAGTATCCTAGAACTTTGGACCGAGAAAGGATCTGATAAATCATCTGATTCAATATTTTCATTTTGTCCTTTAAGATATTGAGATTCAGAGAGATTAAGGGACTTATACATGCAGTTAGTGATATGTATTTTGGCTCAAGTGACCAATTATTCATCTTCTCTAGTGCTTCTTCCACTTGATGGGCTGATAAAATACTTGAGGATGGAGATGGCACTATAGGCTTTGTTTTATCTCACATTCTGGACTCACTATAGTTATGTAACATGGAGTAGTAGAACAGAATTCAAGAAAGGTGATAGTGAGTGCTTCAGGTCTTCTTTTTTGATAAAAAGCAAGACAAGAAAAATAAATTTCTGAACACAGAAGTTTGCTGACTATGCAAAAGCATGTCAGATATGATTACGCTCTGGCCTAGTGATTGACTAAATGAAGCATGTGCCATGGTGTTATTTTAAGAGACCAACAGCTGTTATTAAAGGAAATTATCTTGAATAATTCATGTTCTCACCTTAGTAAATGTCTTGTATCTTTTCTGTCTGTTTTTTGACATCAGAATGATTCCAGAGCTTCCACCACCTCTGTTGTTCATCCAGTGAGAATTTTGTGGTCTCTCATCTGATATCTAAAAATCCTTCACTCTTTGTTCCTAGCCCATGTTCTCCCCAACTGCTGATGCCTAACTCTGCCCTATGGCATCTCCTGGTGCTTTACTTCTGACTTGACTTTGATAACTGGCTACAGCCCTGCTTCCAAGGCCAGCCAACAGGGGATTTCCAGGGTCTCAGGCTGAGCAGATGAGAGGGTGGAAATTAGAAGGGCAGTATCTCTTCTATTAAATCATAGATGTAAATCACAAATAAATTCCCACATATTTTAGCTAGGAACAGCCCAGAAGGCAGACTTAGCAGAAAGAAATGATTGATACTCACAAGTATTGTTGGTGATGTGTTTGTAGGATTGGTAAGACAGTCCCAGCCCACAAGGAACTGAGCATAGAGTGAGGGAAACCCTTAGTGTGCAGAGGCTGGCTAGAGGCTCGGCAATCTCACTTCTGTTCCATGGACACTCAGCAAAATTACACTTTTCAGCTCTCTTTACATTGTTAGGTTGGGGCCAAAACAATGTATACTGTGCTTTACAGTCAATTAAAGAAATTATTTGGGCATAATTTTTAATTAAATTGACTTTAGAACTCTATTTCTGAGAAAGAAATGACTTAAGCAATCTGAACTGAGTGTCCCTTCCCTGATTTTAGCATCCACAATTCTGTTGCCCAGGATATGCCAAGCAAGTGAGCAACATTTTTGTGAGAATTCAGTTTTCTTGGGGTACACTTAGGCCCTCTGTGTATGTCACAGACCAGAGTCTGGTTGGAAGGAAGGCTGATGCCCAGGTCTGTCCTTTCTGAGCACCAAGTTCTGTGCTGCTCATGTTGGTAGGATATGCTCCATTCTGGTGAATAGTAGAAATTTTAAATTCAGGATTTTACAAAGACAATTAAATGGACTAGTTCAACCTAACTGGTCATATTTCAGATTGGGCTATATATAAATTTATATTGGGCTATTTCCAATTATGTAAATTATTGTGTTAATATTCAACTACATACATAAATATACATAAGTACATACAAAATTTTGATGTGTATTCACCCTTAAGTAACATACACTGTATTAGCAGTGTGATCTTTTATTATTATTATTATTATACTTTAAGTTCTAGGGTACATGTACACAATGTGCAGGTTTGTTACATATGTATACATGTGCCATGTTGGTGTGCTGCACCCATTAACTCGTCATATACATTAGGTATATCTCCTAATGCTATCTCTCCCCCCTCCCCCCTCCCCACAATAGGCCCCAATGTGTGATGTTCCCCTTCCTGTGTCCAAGTGATCTCATTGTTCAATTCCCACCTGTAAGTGAGAAAATGTGGTGTTTGATTTTCTGTTCTTGCGATAGTTTGCTGAGAATGATGGTTTCCAGCTGCATCCATGTCCCTACAAAGGACACGAACTCATCCTTTTTTATGGCTGCGTAGTATTCCATGGTGTATATGTGCCATATTTTCTTAATCCAGTCTGTCATTGATGGACATTTGGGTTGGTTCCAAGTCTTTGCTATTGTGAATAGTGCCACAATAAACATATGTGTGCATGTGTCTTTATAGCAGCATGACTTATAATCCTTTGGGTATATGCCCGGTAATGGGATGGCTGGGTCAAATGGTATTTCTCATTCTAGATCCTTGAGGAATCACCACACTGTTTTCCACTGTGGTTGAACTAGCAGTATGGTCTTGCTGCGAATGCCCATCTCTCCTTGCCAGGGAATCATTCAATCTTCTTTCATGTCTCCAGGAAGTTGTGGCCTTTTGGGTGCACTAGAGTAGTCTACCAGGTGGCAATATTTCAGTTGCAAATAAGAGAACATTTCACCCAAATGCTTCAAATAAGAAAGGAAACTTTATTGGCTGATATAGTT
>NW_012116088.1:1292118-1339165 GCF_000951035.1 Colobus angolensis palliatus | reverse complement strand
TATATATATATATATGTAATTGGCACAGAAAAGAGGTTTATTTGGTTCATGGTTCTGCCAAAATGTCTAAATTCCAGTACAGATGCACCTTGACTTATGACAAACCCATAGTAAAGTCAAAAATACTGTAAGTTGAAAATGTTCTTAATACATCTAACCTATGAAACCTTGTAGCTTAGCCTAGTTTAACTTAAATGTGCACAGACCACTTATATTAGTTTACAGTTGGGCAAATCATCTAACACAAAGCCTACTTTATAATAAAGTTTTTATAAATAATTTTAAATCAAAGTTCAAAATTCACAGTAAGATTTCTCCTGAATGTGCATTGTCTTCACATCATGGTAAATTTGAAAAGTTAAATTGAACCATTGTTGGTTGAGGTTCATCTGTACTTCCAGAATAAACCTTGGGGCTTCATGACCTGGTCTAGGTTTATTGTCAGGCGAATGTAATGCACTGATTAGCTTAGGCCTGGGGTTCTTGCCCATCCATGAAACAATAACTAGGGCCAAGGGTTCAGGATAGATCATTGAACTTCAGCCAATTCAGGCCCAGCCTGGAGCTGTGGGAGATGGGGACAGTTTCCTATACAATACATAGTAGGGTAAGAATGAGTAATCTGGTACCTGGCTGTAAATCAAGTGGAAGTTGCTGTTCGCTGTATGTCTACATCATGCGGAAATTCAAATATTGTATATCGGCTGGGCTTGGTCAAGAAAGAGGCTATGTAATGAGTGGTACATGGGCATGAATATCTAACAGTGTTCCTTTTTTCCAAGGTGTCATTCTCCCCCAGTTCTAGCCCTGTGTCTATGACGTCATCTACATCCTAAAACATACATTCACAGTAAATTTCTTTTCTGCATATCAAAATGCCTGATACTATTCCTGGAGGGGTAGGACCTGCCCTTGAGAACAGGAATCTGGGCATGTGTTCCTAGGTTATTGCTAGGATCTTAGCCCAGAGCTCTGGGTCATTTTTACCAATTAGGTGCTTGTAATAAAATTTGAGAGTTTCATTGTTTTGGCACTTAGTTGTCTTTTTAAATCCTCTGTGTCTTTTTCTAGTTCTCTATGGCTGCCATAACAGCTTACCACAACTTAGTGGTTAAAAAACACAAATTAATTACTTCATTGTTTTGTAGGTCAGAAGTTCCACATGGGTCTTACTGGGCTGTCAATCTATAATAAAAACAGAGAGGATGGCTCTCAAAATAAATGAGTTTACTGGGGAATGAGCAGAATGTTGCAATCTGGAATATGTCTGTTATGACCGACGCTGGGCATATTCAAGGAGATTGAGGTAAGAGGAAGCTTTTAAAAGCAAAAGGAGAAGTGTGCATAAGTTGTTTTGAATGAAAGAGAATATTGGTTACAGAGGCTTTATTGCAGGAGTTGACGTCAGTTCATTAGTGGAGACAGTGTGTCAGGCAAGTGTTCTTGTACAAATGGCTAGTTGTCCTTGTGTGACTCATGGAGCAAGCTGTGGTTTGGAAAAAAAAATCTTGTCATAGTTTCTCTTATCAGGTAAATTGTAAATGAGAGCCCTGCCTTCATAACCTCCCAGCCCCATTTAGTTTGGTTTTAACATACATGACTCCATTTTGGTACTGACAGTTTTCACAAGGCTAAAATGCACTTCTTTCTGGATCATCTAGCTGAGAATTGGTCTTTTGTCTTATTCAGGTTCTTAACAGAATCTTGTTCTTTGCAGTAGTGATAGTAAGGTCTTTTTTTCTGGCTGGCTCTGAGTTCAGGGTAGTTCCCTGCTTTCAGAGGCCATTCTGTTCCTTGGGTTGTGACCCCTTCTTCCATTTTCAAACCAGAAATGGCAGGTTGAATTCTTCTCATATCACATGTATCTGACTCCCTGTGCACTGTTCCACTTTTAAGGACTCGTTATTTGATTGGATCCACCCAAATAATTCAGGATAATCTTGCCTTTTAATTTTTAGTTGGTTAGCAACATTCATTCTCTCTGAAACTGACCAGAAAGAATTATGTGAAAAAATTGCTATGTAACATACAAATTCACAAATTTGAGGAGTGAAGCATGAACATCTTAAGGGACCATTTTTCTTCCTAACACCACATGCACACACATGTTCACCCACACACACAACTGGCTCACATTCATTTTTTGCCTCTTTCCACTTAGTTGTTCAAATTATCAAAAAGGCAAATAAAACCCTGTTGGTCTCTGCTACTCTCACACACAACACTTCTGACACCAAATGTTTGGGATATTTTTTTTTTTCCACAGCAAGCAATTTTTCAGTTCTTTGCAGATTTCAACTAGGTGTCCTACAATTCTATTTAGTTCTGAAACTCTTCCTGGAGCTAGCCTCAGATCCCCCCAAGTTAAGGGCTTGGTCTAACAAGACTGCCCCAGTTTTAGATGCCAGTTGCCAGTCTGAGCTCCACTTCTGACCGACCAGCTACAAACTGGGGATTCGCAAGACCCCCTCCTTGAGTTTGATCATTTTCTAGAGTGGATCACAAACATCAGGGAAACATTTACTTATGTTTAGCAGTTTATTATAAAGGATACAACTCAGGAACAGTCAGACGGAAGAGACATAAAGGATGATGTGTGGGGGCAGTGGTGCAGAGCTGCCACGCTCTCTCCGGGCACACCACTCTTCCAACACCTTGATGTGCTCAACCCAGAAGCTCTCTGAACTTCTGGGTTTTTATAGAGGCCTCATTATGTCGGCATGAATGATTAAATCATTGGCCTTATGGTGATTCAGCCAAACTATAGTCCCTCTCCCCTCCCAGAAGGTCTCTATCCCTGAAGGGTGGTGCTGAAAGTCCTATCCCATTCTACTTTTTTAAGGTTATTTTGAACTGACCACTAATTATATAAGGAATTACATCCACTTGTAAAAAAAAAAGAAAAGTCTGGTCTATCTTTTCTCTACAGTTGCGTAGTTTTGAGGGCGTAAGAATAAATTACACGCTAATGCTACTTCAAAAGGGATTTAAAAAATAAACATTCCAAAGGTGTTTCTAGGCTCATGCTATCAACCATTTTTCAAGATTATAGTGATTGAGATTTTGCTTTTCAAACTATTTTATACCTATCGGTGTGTGTTTACTTTGACCATATCGTTTATCTGCTCAGAACTCTAAATCAACTTTGAATTTCATGCTGTCTACTGGCTCTGAGTTGAAGTGCTTATTCAGTTGCTTAAAGGAACAAAAACGTTTCTTTGAGCTGCTTCAATCGTAATAGTCTTTAGACAATAGTCTTTCTACGAAAAAACATCTGTACCTCCCACTTGATATTCATGATCACTCAATATAATAATCAGCAATGTTTTCAGGATGGTAACAATGTGCTCTGTGTTTTATACAAACTTTTCCCTTGAATTCTTACAACATATTTATGGGGGTATGTGCTGCTGTCAATTCTGTTATATAGATCAGAAAATAAAAATACAGGGGGCTAAAGTCATTTGCTCAGTTATACAGCTGTGAAGTATCAGCAAAGAAACTTTAGCTCACTGGCAAGAATGCTTCTGCCCTGAGCCTCATGAAACTTATTCCTTTTTAAAGTGGCTATTTTACCGTTAATATGGGGGCATATGTGGATCAAATATTACTATTGCTTTATTGGCAGAAAATTGAATACCATAGATGCCCTAGTCAGATATCTAATATTCATAATTATATAACTATCCTTTCATCTCCTTGTTCTATGAAAGCTGTATTATGGCCGGTAACCAATTTCCATAAATTGTTATAGTCTATACATTTTGTTTCAGCTAGTAGAGGGATTCTTTTTAACCCGTTAGACAAATCTTTAGATTGTCTCCTATTGCAGATTAGATAAAAAGGGTTTTCTGTTTTTTTCCTCAAAGTTAGGGATAACTCTGGGGAATATTTAGGAAAATATGTAAATAAATTTCATATCTAAGACCTTTATATAAGCAAATCAATCGTTTTTGCCACATTCCAGTGTGTTCTGTCAGCACTCATAGAACACATTCATGTGAAGCCAATCGCAAAGCTGAAGGTATCAAAGAAAGTGATAAGAATAAGAAACGAGTTCATTTGATTTACCAAGATGCTTCAGGTAGACCCTTCTAATTTTCATTTATTTTGCATGTCTTTTTAGCTCCCCAAAAAGCTACATTAATCACCTAGGATATTTATATACCAATCCCCAATTTCCAGAAATGGGTGCCAAGATTGCATCATACATGCAAAAGAAGAGTATTTGGGAGACTATTAGGTAATTGATCTGTTCGAGAGTCTCCACCCTGAGTTTCAGTCTAATGTCTAGGATCTTACCTCCACTCCCAGGGAGACACTACTTACTTACTGGCAAAGACATGCCTTAGTCCAGAGGAATAAGAAAAAAAGTTATCACAGAAAAATCATGAGATATCTAAAGAGAACAAGCTGTAGGAATAAAAGGCACACATAGAACACATATAAGAGGATGCAAAATTGATGGAACACGTACAGCAAGGCTTTAAAGTAAACATATTCTATGTTATCACAGAGATAAGAGAGACAATTGGAAACAGTAGATCAGATAGTTATAAATAAACAACTGAAGGTATTAGGATTAAATAATAATGTTGAACTAAATTACTGCATGGATATGCTGACTCACAGGATTGATATAGCTGAAGAACGAACAAGTGAGTTGGAAGATCACATTGAGGAACTCTCCTAGAAGACATCAGAAAATGACAACTGGAAAGAGTGAAAGATTGAGAGATAGAGAGGATAGAAGTAGAAGTGCCAACAGCTAAAAAAAAAAAGGAATTTCAGAAGAGAACAAAGAGAAAATAGAGGAGAGAAAGTAGTAGAAGTAATGAACAAGACATGCACCCTTAGGCAGAAGGGAATTATAGAGTGCTGGTAGAACTGATAAGAAGAAAACTACATCTAGACCCATGACAGTGATATTTGAGGATATGAAAAACAACAAATACTTCTAAATGCTCCAGAGAGGAAAAACCAGACCCCTACTAAGTAAGTCATGATAATCTTTTCAACAGTAACACTTGCTGCAAGAAGACAATAAAAATGTATTTTTGAATTGTTGATGGAAATTGACTTTGAACTATATTCATTAAAACTATTACTTAAAATTACCAACTGGGCAAGCCTTTAATCACAGCACGTTGGAAGCCAAGGCAGGATTGTCTGAGACCAGGAGTTTAAGACCCACCTGGGCAATACAGAAAGTCCCTATCGCTACAAAAAAATTTAAAAAATTAGCCAGGCAGAGTGGCATGTGCTACTTGGGAGGCTGAGATGGGAAGACTGCTTGAGCTCAAGGGGCTGAGGCTACAGTGAACTATGATTGTATCACTTCACCTAGCCTGGGCAACACAGTGAGACCCTGTCTCTAAGAAATAAAATAAAAAAATAAAATTGTTATTGAGTTTAGACAGTCTTATAAAGTAGACTAAATAAAAGTCTTAATAAATTCCCCAAATTCATATTATTCATGACATAAGATATGTTTATAATTTAAGAAAAATTGAAATTAATAATAAAAACTTAAACACTAACATAGCTAAATAACTAAAAATGTACTAAATAAACAATAACAAGAGAAAATAATAAGGGAAACTAAAATAGGCTAAATAGCAATGAAAGCACTACATGTCAACACCTGGGGAGGCAGATTAGGAAGAAATTAATGGACTTAGAACATCTAGCAAATACTAAGAACTGTTGAACCAAATTAGCTAAGTGTTCAAATTAAGAAATAAAGAACAACAGAATAAATCCTAAGAAACAAGAGGGAAATTAATAAAAGTAAAGGCAGAACTGAATAAAATGAAATTATATAAAGAAAATCAGAGAGGGCAACAATTTTAAAAAATCCCTGTTCTTTCAAAAGACAGACAAACCGCTGGCGGGATTTAATAATTGACAAGATATTTAAATAAAATACGGAGTGAAAAATTGAAAATAAATACACATAGAATACAGATTTAAGAATCATTAAAATATTATGAAAATCATTCTTAACTAATTTTGAAAACATTGGTGTAGAAGATTAATTTCCCCTCAAATAACAAAAAGAACAAAAGCAGATGGAAATTAAAATAGATTAATAACCACTAAAGTGATTAAAATGGATTCTCAAAATGTCCCTTGGCCTCCAATTCTGAATAGTTTTACAGATGGATTCAGTCAAATTGTCAAGAATCAGATAATTTTTCTCATGTACATTATTATATTAAAATATAAAAAATAAAAGGGAAATGTGAAAAATTAGGTTTATGGGTCAATTCCATTTAAGAACATAAATGTAAATATACAAAAATTAACTAAGCAAATACAGCAATGCATTAGAATTGCATTATGATATAATAGTATTGATTATAACAATGTCAGGATGATTCAACACTGAACAAAATCTATTATCTTGTTAGGTGCAAGAAAAAAATTGAATAAATGCCAACAAAATGGTAGACAACTTCACACCTGTAATCTCAGCAGTTTGGGAGGCCGAGGCAGGCGGGTCACCTGAGGTCAGGAGTTTGAGACCAGCCTGGCCAACATGGTGAAACCTCTTCTCTACAAAAATACAAAAATTAGCCAGGCATGATGACAGGTACCTGTAATCCCAGCTACTTGGAAGGCTAAGGTGGGAGAATTCCCTGAATCCGGGAGGCGGAGGTTGCAGTGAGCCAAGATAGCACCATTGCACTCCAACCTCTGTCACAAACAACAAACAAACAAACAAACAAAAGACAAAAAGGATCTTCATATGAAAAAATATTTGTTTTATTATTATTATACTTTAAGTTCTAGGGTACATGTGCATAACATGCAGGTTTTTTACATATGTATACTTGTGCCATGTTGGTGTGCTGCACCCATCATCTCATCAGCACCCATCAACTCGTCATTTATATCAGGTATAACTCCCAATGCAATCCCTCTCCCTTTCCCCCTCCCCATAATAGGCCCCGGTGTGTGATGTTCCCCTTCCAGATGTTTTAGCCACATTACATTTAATATAAGAAAAAAGACAATAATTTTCAGTCTTCCTGTTACTAGTCAACTGATTTTTAGAGGTCGGGTAATCAACTCAGATTTGCTAGAGACTTTTCTGAGTTTAGCTGTGAAAATCCTGTTTCTGGGGAAACTCCTCAGTCCCAGGCAAACTGGGTGATTAGAATAGCACAGTTAGAGTTTTAAAGCTAAGTCCCATGTCCCAGAACCCCTTTCAGCCTCAGACAAACTAGACAGCAACTACAGATCCTGACTAGAGCAATATAGAAGATAAAGACACATGTATAAAAATGGGAAAAAAGAGGTAAATGTTTTAAATTATTTATTGAGAGATAACAAACTTACAAAATGTAAGAAAGTCATGAAACTGCTAAGATCAATAATGTAATGCAGTAAAAATACTGGATCCAAAATCAGCAAAACAGATTAATAGGATTTCTTAATAACCAATTAGAAAATGTAGAGTGAATATCATTTATAAAAGCAATAAAAATTGTAGGGTATTTAGGGATTGTCTAACAAAGTCCACTAAAAACTTTATGGAGACAATGTTAAAGTTACTTTAAAGGATCTAAAAGAAAAATTTAAACGTGAAATATACGATGTTCATGAGAAAATAATTTTGCATTGTAAACATAAATTTTCTCTATATTAATAAATCCAAAGCAATTCTAACCAAAATTCCAGAATAATTTGGGGGGAGGAGTGACTTGGGAAATTACTTTAAAACTGTATATAGAAGAATCAATTTCCTCAAATGGATAAAACAATTTTAAAAAATTAGAATAAAATAGAGGGAGCCAGTCTCACATATTAATAAATAATCCAAAATATATAGTAACAAAACAAGGAAGTATTGCTGCAGAAACAGGCAAATAGACAAAAGAAACAGAATAGCCAGCTCAGAAACAAATTCACAGTTAAACAAATTGGTAATTAATAAAAATGCAAGTATGAGAAGATAGTTGGCTACTCTACTTTAAAAACATTAAGTTGGATACTTATACTCTATTATATTAAAATTATTTACAATTACTAAATATGAAAAACAAAAGAAATACATAAAATAAAAGAAAATACCTCAGAATTTAAGAAAATTTAGGACAATATGACCTAAGGTAGGGAAGGATATTTAAAACCAGATCCTCAAGTTCGAACATAAAAACAAAAAATGATAAATATGATTACATCTACTTTTCAATTTTTTTCTCCAGTACATTATACATAGACGAAATTTACTGGAGATAGGTGACTAGCAGAAGATACTTGCGATGTCTATAAAAATTTAAAGGCATCAATTTTAGTGAATACATGAATTGCCTGGAAATCAGCAAGATAAATGCAAGACATTCAGCAGAAGAGCAAACAATAGGATTAAATGGTGGATGCTGATTTAATAAGTATGTGAAGAGATCTTGACAGGTATTTAGAGAATGCAAGTTAAAATCAAGAAACACTCTCCTGCACCCAAAGGTTTATTAAACTTTAGAATGTCAGATAATATCAGCTCTAGCAAAATGTGGGAGAAATGGGTATCCTCAGGTTGGTGGGAGTGCAAATTGATGTAGTCATTCGAAAGGACCAGCCAGTAGTGCTCAGTGGGACCAAGTATGTGGATAATATACAATCGAGAAATCCCTTTATTTGTATACACAAAACCTCTCACACAGGTCTGTAAGGATAAATGTGTAGAAATGATTATTGCAGTAGTCACTTTTGGTAGCAGAGTTGGAGGCAATCATTCAATTGGTCATCCTAGCAAAATGGATATATAACATGTGGCATAGGCATACAATAGAAAACTAGGCAGCTTCAAAAATAATTATATATGTACTTGCACAGTTGTTCTTCACTATTTATGGATTATATATTTGTAAATTTGTCTACTTGCTAAAATGTATTTGTATTCCCCTAATCAATACTCTTGGCACTTTCATAGTCATTGTGGACATGACATTTGCTGAGAAGGGAGAGCTTTGGGTTGTTCAATGTGGATATTCCCAGCTGAGGTCGAACATGGCCACATTCTTTGTATTTTGTCTCTCATACGATAAACAAATGTCCTTTTCATGGCCTATTTAGTGCCACATTTATTGCATTTCCATTCTTTATGTTGATTAAAGCAGCCCTGAAGCATAGTGCTGTCTGGCACTCCTAAGTACAAGAAGGCTGTGATGTGCCTTATAGAAAAAAATGTCTGTTAGATATGTGTGGTTCAGACTTGCCGTTGACTGTGAGTTCAATGTTGATGAATCAACAATATATATTAAAATGTCTTTAAACAGAAACACACATAATACAAGGTTCTGTATTGATCAATTGATAAAAATTTTGTGACCAGAGACTCACAGGAACCTAACGCTGTACTTCCTCTAAGAGTAATGACTAAGTATTCACTAATTCAGTATCCACAGTGACTTTTTAGAACATGAAGACTGCAAATAAGGATTGGCTATGTATGTACATGTATGTGCTTATGCATGTGTATGTGTATATATACATGCCTCTAAATCTGTTTTAAAAAAGTACATATGTATATGTATATACGTTATGCTGAAATTTCTTCTTTATAGATTTATGTAGAGAATGATCTAAAATAACATAGTGTTGAGGAAGACTGTTGAAATAATATAATTTATAGTCAGTATGATGTACTATTTGAGTAAAATTATAACGACCCCCAACAAAAATAATGTGTTACAAGCATACACACATATCTAAATAAATTTATAACATTGGATTTGAATATATTATCATGAGAGCTGGAGAATGGAAGAAATGGGAATGGGGATGGATAATGAAAAAGATTATAATTTTTCTCGTTTCCTTGCAAAGCAAAATAAATGACAATGTGCTATAAACTGAGGTGTGTTATTAACTTAATTGTAAATTTAAAATAAAAGTCTGTTGGCTTATAAGCACAGTCCATAATGTTTTAGTTTACTTTTTTTTTAAAACAGAGTCTCACTCCCTCATCCAGGCTGGTGTGCGGTGACTCAATCTCGATTCACTGCAACTTCTGCCTCCCAGCTTCAAGCGATTCTCATGCCTCAGCCTCCCAAGTAACTGGAATTACAGGTGCATGCCACTATGCCTGGCTAAATTTTGTATTTTTAGTAGAGACAGGGTTTCACCATATTGGCCAGGCTGGTCTCCAACTCCCGACGTCAAGTGATCCTCCCACCTCGGCTTCCCAAAGTGCTGGGATTACAGACGTGAGCCACCATACCCAGTCTATTTTTATTTTTTAAATAAGAATTAAAAAGCTGATTTTTTGCCTTTCTCTCCATTCCTGTGAATGTAGGGGTCAATGAAGGTTGCCATAAAAAATTAGAAAAAAACCCTGCCCTTTCCCAATACTTGATGACATGTAAACCAAAGTTAATAATAATATATTGATATTGGTTCATTAATTATGACAAATGTAATATATTAATATAAAATATTTATAATGTGAGATCTGGTTGTGTGGGTAAATGGGAACTCTGCACTCTTTTCACAAATTGGTACATCTAAAACAAAACATTTATTAAAAGGTAAAGTTAAGTACTGGTTTCTCACCACCATCCTGAGATTTTTTATTTGCCAGTTTGTGTTCACTGAGTATGAATCCTGATGTCTTTATCCAGAAGCTACTTTTTTAAAAAAGTCTTTCCCTTTTTAGCAGGCTGTTGGGTGTTTAAATTAACCTTAGAATAACAGGTGCTTAATAGCTTCCTTGAAACTTTTGATAAGCTATTTGTGGAAGAAAGGTAAGAATTAGGGTCTATGGATAAGAGTTAAGGGAAGGCCAACTTCGAGTTCTGAAGGAAAAGATATATACCAGTGATTTAAATGGGATGCAGATGAAATGGCTTGCCTGAAGCTGGCTTCTCATATCTGGAACACTTTTAAACAGAGACCTCTTTTTAGGTCTATTATACATGGGAGAATAGGTAAAATGCTAAATAAGAAGGTTAGAATAGTCTTTATTGATAGCGACTTCTTACTATCACCTTCTGGGTCTTTACTGAGTTGACAATCTGATTCTGCAACCCAGGTTCTCTTGATTTGCTTGTTTATGCATCCAATAAATATTTGTGAATCACCTACCATATGGCTAGCATTTTACCAAACCCTGGATATATGACATTGAACACAAAGAAATGATGTTTTTTCCAAGTCCACTGAGTAAGGTTTCCTTCTGTGGAACAGGTCAGAAATGGTTCATTAAATCCTTTGTCAGTCAGTTCAAAGGCCACTATTATTCTCTTTAGAGAGGAATCACCCAGAAGGAATGAAATCCTGATGAGAATTTACTGACAATAAAGGCTATCAAGACATTTCAAAGACATACTTTTTTTTTCTTTTTTCAGGGAGCAGGTGGAATGTAGTTGTTTGACGGTATCTTCCTTCCCCTGACCTGTGTCATCATTCTTCCCAAGATAGACATAAGAAAGCAAAAACTGCTGTGCTGAAGACAAAAATGTGTGTAATTTAAAGAGAAGTGGGCCATTTAAAATTACTATCTTCCTTATGCCTATCAAGTATCATGTAATTTAGGAAAAATCATTTCTTTTAGTTCTGTTTTGGGGCTAATAATTCTCCTTTGCAAATAACCACAGATGTTCTCAAATGAAACTGTTATGTGCATTCCAAATGAATTTACGAATTTAAGGAGTTTTGCTCAGATATTCATTCTGTTGTATTTAGGGGTCAAACAGAAGTCAACCTGTCTCAGGAAGGAAGCCAACATTTTATCTAATGCATACCACGTAAACTTTATATTTATTATTTCATTCATTACCTGTAAATCCTTGGAGGCGCAGAGAATTTAAATAATTTACTCATTTACTTTAACTGAATTATTAAATGAGCGAGCCAGGTAACCAAACTCAGTTGAAAATCTCGGAGTTCTCTCCTCACAATTGGACTTCTGACTTTGTTTCACAAGGTCCTCCTTGGCCATCTGAGATAGATTCATTTATTTTGTCTAAAGATATTTCTTGGCACCTACACTCTGTTCCTAGCATAATGGCAGATGATGGGAACACATTCCTGAAAAAAATAGACACGATTCTTGTTGATGTGAGACTTAGAGTCTGATGAGAAAGTCAAACAGTAATCAAGTAAATACACATTTAATAAAACTAAATAATAATGAATCAAGAGATAAATCCTGTAATCTTAGCACTTTGGGAGGCTGAGGTGGGAGAATTGCTTAAGGCTGGAAGTTCAAGACCAGCTTGGGCAGCATAGTGACACCCCATATCTACAAAAAATTAAAAAATTAGCCAGCCATGGTGGTGCATGCATGTAATCCTAGCTACTCAAGAAGCTGAGGTGAGAGAATCACTTAAGACTGGGAGTTTGAGTGTGCAGTGAGCCATGATTGCACCATTGCACTCCAACCTGAGTGACAGGGTAAGACTGTGTCAGAGAGAGAGAGAGAGAGACAGAAAAGAGTTACAGGAAAAATCAACAGATGTCATGACAGAAATCAATGAAGGTAGAGACGTTTCATTTAAACAAATTAATTAACGAAAGCCCCTTTGCAGCAATGGTATTTGGAGATAAGCAAATGTCAGTTGGCAAAGGTTGGGGAGTAGAATATTATAAAAATGTTTGAAGGTACAAATGTGTTTCCATTTAGTTCTGTAATTCATTTTGAGTTAAATTTTGTGTAAGACGTAAGGCTTAGGTTGGAGTTCATTGTTTTGGCCTCTGAACGTCCAGTTGCTTTAGCATCATTTGTTGAAAAGGCTCTGTTTCCTCCCCTGAATTGCTTCTGTAACATTATAAAGTCAACTGCACTGATTTCTGGATTCTGCATTCTGTTGCATTGATCTATGTGTCTATTCCTCCATCAATATCACACAGCCTGAATTACTGTGGCTAACTAATGTCTTGATACTGAGCAGACTAATTTTTCCTACTTTATTCTTTTTCAGAATTATTTTAGATATTCTAGTTCTAGTTCTGGTAATGACAGATGCTTATAAAACCATCAAATCTCATCAGACTCAGTCATTATCATAAGAACAGCATGGGGGAAACCACCCCATGTTCCGATTACCTCTACCTTGTCCTGCCCTTGACTCGTGGGGATCATGGGGACTACAAGTCAAGCTGAGATTTGGGTGGGGACACAGCCAAACCATATCATTCTGCCCTTCCCAAATCTCATGTTTTCACATTTCAAAACACAATCATGCCCTTCTAACAGTCCCCCGAAGTCTTAACTTGTTCTAGCATTAACCCAAAAGTCCAAGTCCAAAGTCTCATCTGAGACAAGGCAAGTCCCTTCCACCTGTGAGCCTGCAAAGTCAAAAGCAAGTTAGTTACTTCCTAGATACAATGGGAGTACAGGCATTGGGTAAATATACCCATTCCAAATGGGAGAAATTGGCCAAAACAAGGGGTTACAGGCCTCATGCAAGTCTGAAATCCAAAAGCAGTCACTATATCTTAAAGTTCCAAAATGATCTTCTTTGACTCCATGTCTCACATCCAGGTCATACTGACGCAAGAGGCAGGCTCCCACAGCCTTGGGCAGCTCCACCCCTGTGGCTTTGCAGGGTACAGCCCCCATCCCAGCTGCTTTCAGGGGCTGGTATTGAGTGTCTGTGATGTTTCTAGCTGCATGATGCAAGCTGTCGGTGGATCTACCATTCTGGGGTCTGGAGGATGGTGGCCCTCTTCTCACAGCTCCACTAGGCAGTGCCCCAGTGGGGACTCTGTGTGGGGGATCCAACCCCACATTTCTCTTCTGAACTGCCCTAACAGATGTTCTCCATGAGGGCTCCACCCCTGCAACAAACTCCTGAACATCCAGGTGTTTCCATACATACTCTGAAATCTAGGCAGAGGTTCCCAAACCTCAATTCTTGACTCCTGTGCACCCATGGGCTTAACACCATATGGAAGCCACCAAGGCTTGGGGCTTGCACCCTCTGAAGCAATGGCCCGAGCTGTACCTTGGCCCCTTTTGGCCCCTTTTAGCCACAGTGGGAGCTGAAGCAGCTGGGGCAAAAGGCATCACGTCCCAAGGTTTCACAGAGCAGAGATGCCCTGGGACCAGCCCACAAAGCCATTTTTTCCCTCTTAGGCCTCCAAGCCTGTGATGGGAGGGGCTGCCGTGAAGGTCTCTGACATGCCCTGGGGACATTTTCCCCATTGTCTTGGTGATTAATATTCGGCTCCTAGTTGCTTATGCAAATTTCTGCAACAGGCTTGAAGTTTTTCCTAGAAAATGGGCTTTTATTTTCTATCACATCATCAGGCTGCCAATTTTCCACACTTTTATGCTCTGCTTCCTCTTGAACACTTTGCCACTTAGAAATTTTTTCTGCTAGAAACCCTAAATCATTTTTCTCAAGTTCAAAGTTCCACAGATCTTTATGGCAGGGGCAGACATCAATTCTCCCCAAAGTGATCTATAAATATAATGCAATCCCAACAGGATTGATTTTTTGTAGAAATCAACAAGCTGATTCTAATATTCATGTGTAAATGCAACAAATCTAGAATAGCCACAACAGCTTTGAAAAGGGAAATCAAAGTTGGAAGTTTAACAGCACCCAATTTTAAGACTTATTATGAAGTTACAATAAAAAATTATTGGCATCAAAATAGATGATCAGATAATTGAATAGAGGACAGAATCTAAAATTTACCCATAGACATATATAGACAACAATTTTTTGACATATTTTCAAAGGTAGTTCAGTGCTGGAAGAATAGTCTTTTCAACAAATGATGCTGGAAAAATAGAATATTCATATGCAAACAAACAAAACCCAAAATTTTGATTCATACATCACAACATATCCTAAAATTAACTCAAAATGCATCAAATACCTAAATGTGAAAACTAGAACTAAAAGTTTCTAGAGGAAAACTGATAATTTCCCTATAGTACTTATCACTATCAAAAAATTGCCTTGTGATTTGTATACTGAGTTTTATTTTAGATTTTTACTTCTTATTGGCTGACTCCTCCCTAGTACAATGCATGCTCCATGTATACAGATACAACAAAACATATAAAATAGAAAATATTTCATAAATATTTTTGACTAATGAATAGAACCAGGACGAAAAGGAGTTGTTTCCTCAGAAGCGGTGGAGTGGTCAGATGTAGCAAAATGAAAAACTACTGACGAGTGCTAAAAAAAAAATAAGAAGAAGTCATTTCTAGGCAACATATGCATTTAAAATTACTTGATTAAAACTTAATGGCTTAAAAAAATAACTTTACTTTTACACCATATCTCCAATCTCTATACCTTGACTTCAATATACAGGGCAACTAAGGTATGGGGTAAAGAATGAGTTATTCAAGGTCACAGAAATATGCCATTCATTTATTTATTTAACAAACATTTAATACAAATACTATTTACAAAGGATAGCACTAATAACTGAAATGTATGTAGGCAATGAGAAGTAAAATATAGTGTTGTTCTTCTGTCTAAATACTAATTTATAATTTTATTGGAGGAGGTGAATGCATACAAAATTGAGGGGGGGCAGAATGAATGAAGTGGGAGGAGTGGAGGAATTCCGTGTGTGGGTTAAATATGGCAATAACCCAACTTTCAGACTGAGAAAAGCAGGTCATTGTATATTCCATGATTTAATTCCAATCACAATGGTGTCACTGTGGCAGTCACCCCAGGTTGAGGTCAGCTAAGCCTGCAGTCTGCTCTTATAACTGTTCTTAGTAGTCCAGTTGACTGTAAAAGCAAAATACTATGGGGCAATTAATTTCAAGACTGGCACACAATCCCAGGCTTCTGACAATCCTACACCTTTAAAAGTATGCATTCTTGTTGCAGTGAACAATACCCAAGTCCTTAGTTAGCAGGCAACTCTAATTTTGATAAGAACATGAGAAACCCTTGAAAATATCCTCCAGAGCATTTCAAACAAAATCTTCAAAATGTTGATCAGTTAAAGTCATGGGAAAACACCTTTGTGGGTAGCAAAATAATACAGAGAAACTTCCTCTGGAGGGATATTAATAACCATCGAACTATATTGATGGTATATTTATAGATTCATCTCTGCTAAAGAGTTGCTGAGTCAAACTCCTTTGTTGTTCAGATTAAAAGCTGTTTCGTCCTAGATTGGAACAATAAAAGTTTTAAGCACTACTGCAAAAGAGAGTCAAGATACAGTTTTAGAGAGAGTTTGTTCAACAGGAGTTTAATTCGGTTGACCAAACCCATTTTCTCAACCTTCAAACGTTTTGCTGTCTGTGTATTTCTTTGTATAGCTATACTTGATTCTGTGTGAGTACTAAAACAGTTCAATTTTTAATTATTGTAAGAGCCAGGTTTTCTGAGTCCAAATCCCATGCTCTGCCTACTTTGCAACATTGTTTCATGCCATTAGTGAGTAGGAGTTCTGCTCACTTTTCACATTCCATCTTTTTGGGGCTACAGAAGGCAAAAAGAATTTTGTCAGAGTACAACTCCTCCCCAGACCAGCTCATTTGTGGTGTTATGTGTTGTGGCCAAAAGGCTGCTTTCCTACAACAATCAATGAGAAGGTGTTAAAAAGTCAACCTTACGAATAATTCCATTTTGTGTGTGTGCCAGTGGGGCTTGTGGCATTTCTGTGCAGTGTCTGTTAGTGACCTTACTTCCATTTCCTGAAAATTTATCTTGTCTGTAGTATTTTAATCTTTTTAGAGGGAACAAAAAAAAGTCTTTATAGCAAAACATACTTTTACACTAGGGACTGATTTGATTTCATATTTCTGTGGAGGTTTTTTTTTTTAAACCTCTATTAAAGGGAGACTTTGTGAACTTCCTCTTCCTAGTTGGCATTTTCAGGCTATTTTACAATCCATAGTTAGAATATATTTTAAACAATATTTATTGAAGTTAATGCTTCTATAAGTTTATAAGATTTATAATAGAAAACATATTTACAGAGACTTAATTAAGAGGTAACACTGAAAGCTTTAAGGCAAATGAAAAAAAGATATGTGTACTGATCTCTACACAAAGAGCAATTTGAAATCTGCCTGGTTAACATCTGTGGAATTTGGGTCCCAGCTCTAACATTTACCAGTCGTGTGATCTTGGACTTCTCCCCTCTGAGCCTAGAGAAGAAATGAGATAGAAGTACTTGCCTTACCAAACTCAGAAGGTAGCTAAGAGATTCAGATGAGATAATAAATGTGAAAATGCTAAGTTAACGATACATTACTTTGAAAATACCAAAGGGTAAGATTAATACAACATTTAAATATAAATATATCAGATGTATCAAGATGCAATCTAAATAGAATAATTAAGCATACTAATAATAATGATAACTCCGTCAGCATGATAATATTGGGACTGGATGTTATGGAAGTGATGATAAAATTTCTCCCTTTTCTCTTGCTATTGTTTCTTGTCAAATGAATACTTTAAAAAGTGATATTTTCTTTTGTATATAGATACCTTTGTTCATCTCCGGACTCAAAACTTTGTTCCTAAAGATGTGGCAGGGTGAGGACAAGCACAATTCTGAAACTCTAGCAAGGTAGGAAGAGCCAGGAGCAGGTGACAGGAAAAGGGATAATGGACCTGGGCTCCAGTGTTTTCGTTATAACCAAACAAATGTAAATGATGTATTCCAAATGATTTTAAACATTAACAGAACAGACAGGTGTTTCAGTTAAATACGGAACAGAACAAGTAAGTTAATTATTACCTTGGGAAAGGCTTTTAATATTTTGAGCCATACCAATCTCCAACAGTTGATTTATAAGCAACTTGACTGCCCCTGAAAAAATCACCAGAACAATTTTTATAAAATGACCATTATGGTTTTCAAAGCAGTTTCACATATTTATTTACTTACTTTTCCCAACAACCCTGTAAGGTGGGCAAGAGGAAGAGCAACTGGACGTAGACTTGCCTGACCTCAAATAGAAGATAGATATGCTATGGTCTTTCTATGGAAATAACACACATGGGATTCTTGATACAAGAAAGACATAAGGACAGCATGTAGCTGAACATATTTTCTTGCTCTGCCTTTATTTTCAAAGAAATGGAAGTTCTAAGTTATAAAAATAACAACAGGAACAATAATGAGATTCCATAAATACCATAAATTAGCAACTTGGGAAAGATTTATTACCAAATCTGTTGACAGAGTCTCAATTATAAATAGATTTGCTAAAGTTTCAATGGCAGATATTTACTTCCTGCAAGCAAACCCCCCAACTATCTTTTCTACTTATTCTGGACCAAGCTTTATCAAATGATTTAAAAATACTTATTGAGCATCTACTGTATGTCAGGGATTACACTAACTTTTATGAATTCTACATCAGTGCTATCCAACAGAACTTTGCTTTTTTAACTTTTATTTTAGGTTTGCAGTTACATATCAAGGTTTGTTATATAGGTAAACATGAGTCACAGGGGTTTGTTGTACATTTTATTTCATCACACAGGTATTAAGCCCAGTACCCAATAGTTGTCTTTTCTGCTTCTTCTCCTTCCACCCTCCCCCACCAAGTAGACCCCAGTGTCTATTATTTCCTTCTTTGTGTTCACAAGTTATTATCATTTAGCTCCCACTTATAAGTGAGAACATGCAGTATTTGCTTTTCTGTTCTGGCATTAATTTACTAAGAATAATAGCCTCCAGCTCCAACCATGTTCCTGCAACAGACATGATCTCATTATTTTTATGGCTGAATAGTATTTCATGGTGGATTTGTACCACATTTTCTTTACCCAGTTGGTCACTGATGCGCATTTAGGTTGATTCCATGTCTTAGCTATTGTGAGCAGTGCTGCAATGTATTAGTCTGTTCTCATGCTGCTAAAAAAGACATTCCCAAGACTGGGTAATTTATAAGGAAAAAGAGGTTTAATTAACTCACGTTTCCATACGGCTGGGGAGGCCTCACAATCATGGCAGAAGGCAAAGGAGGGGCAAAATCATGTCTTACATGGGGAACTCCCTTTTATAAAACCATCAGTTCTTGCGAGACCTATTCACTACCACGAGAACAGCACAGGAAAAACTCGCCCGAATAATAGAATTACTTTTCACTGGGTCCCTCCCATGACATGTGGAGATTATGGGAGCTGGAATTCAAGATGAAATTTGGGTGGGGACACAGCCAAACCACATCATGCAATGAACATATGTGTGTATATGTCTTTATGGTAACATTTTATATATTCCTCTGGGCATACATCCAGTAATGGATTTGCTGGGTCAAGTGGTTGTTCTACTTTTAGCTCTTTGAAGAATCACCATACTGCTTTCCACAATAGTTCAACAAATTTACACTCCCATCAACAGTGTATAAGCATTCCCTTTTCTCTGCAACCTCGCTAGCATCTGTTATTTTTTGACGTTTTAATAAAAACCATTCTGACTGGTATGAGATGATATCTCATTGTGGTTTTGATTTGCATTGCTCTAATGATTAGTGATATTGAGCTTTTTTTCATATGCTTGTTGGCTGCATGTATGTCTTCTTTTGAGAAGTATCCATTCATGTCCTTTGCCCACTGTTTAATGGGGTTGTTTTTCTCTTGTAAATTTGCTTAAGTTCCTTGTAGGCTCTGGATATCAGACCTTTGTTGGATGCACATTTTGTAAAAATTTTCTCCCATTCTGTAGGTTGTCTGCTCACTCTGTTGATAGTTATTTTTTCTGAGGTCCCACTTGTCGAGTTTTGCTTTTGTTGTGATTGTTTTTGGTGTCTTTGTCATGAAATCTTTGCCCATTCCTATGTCCAGAATGGTATTGCTTAGGTTGTCTTCTAGGGTTTTTATAGTTGTGGATTGACATTTAAGTCTTTAATTCATCTTGAGTTGATTTTTGTGTATGGTATAAGGAAGAGGTTGAGCTTCCATCTCAGCACCATTTGTTCAATAGGGAGTCTTTTCCTCATTGCTTGTTTTTGTCAGCTTTGTCAAAGATCAGATGGTCATAGGTATGCAGTCTTATTTCTGGGATCCTTCTTCTGTTTCATTGGTCTATGTGCTTGTTTTGGTACTAGTACCATGCTGTTTTGGTTACTGTATTCTTGTAGTGTAGTTTGAAGTCAGTTATCATGATGTCTCAGCTTTGTTCTTTTTGCTTAGGGATGCCTTGGCTATTCGGGCCCTTTTATGATTCCATATAAATTTTAAAATAGATTTTTCTAGTTCTGTGAAGAATGTCCTTGATAGTTTGATAGGAATAGCACTGAAACTGTAAATTGCTTTGTGCAGTATGGCATTTTAATGATATTGATTCTTTCTATCCAAGAGCATGGAATGTTTTCCATTTGTTTGTGTCTTCTTTGATTTCTTTAAGCAGTGTAATTCTCATTGTAGTGATCTTTCATCCTCCCTGGTTAGTTGTATACCTAGGGATTTTATTCTTTTTGTGGTAATTGTGAATGGAATTGCTTTTCTAATTTAGCTTTCAGTTTGGTTGTTGTTTGTGTATAGAAATGCTATTGATTTTTGTACATTTATTTTGTATCCTGAAACTTTACTGAAGTTGTTTATCAGCTGGAGGAGCTTGTGAACCAAGACCATTGGATTTTCTAGATATAAAATTATGTCATCTGCAAACAGAGATAGTTTGACTTCCTCTCTTCCTATTTGGATGCCCTTTATTTCTTGACCCAAGGAGAGGAGACCAGTTAATCTCCCATAGATCTTATACTTGCTGCATCCCCATCCACACACACACATACACACACTGCTCATCACCAGAGAGGAAACCCTTTGCTTGAGTCCACAGCACAGATCCTCCATCCTGGGCTGATTGCACTGAGCAATTCTGGGGTGGAGCCCCCAGGGGATGAGCAAAAGACCTTCAGCAACAACCGTTACTAAGATCTCTTCTTCTCCTGCCTCTAAGTTGGAGAAGGAGTATAAACACTGAGATCACTCCAGAGATGCAGTGGGCAGCCCAAGAGTGCCATCTCACCATTTACAGCCTGCACTTAAGGGGAAGAGGAACCCACAATTTCAGAGCATTTAGAGGGAAAGTGATTGTAACTGTGAGGAAACATAGGGGAGCCACACAACCAAGCAAGAGTCTACCAAGTGACCAATAACCTAAGTGCCACCTGCTGGATCACACCGCAAAGCTTCAACACCAGAAATAACTCAGTAACATATGTCCCTCTGAAACCAGAGACAAGAAGTCAGCTTCAAATAAAGACCCTACACAAAGCCTCCGCCCAGTGAAAACATCCAGAAAAGAAGTCTATTGACTTTATGAAATCTATACTGCAGTTAAGGAACACCCACACAGAGAGATGAGGGGGAACCAATGGAAGAACTCCAGTAACTCAAATGGTCAGTGTTGTACATCCTCCAAATGGCTGCATCAGCTCTCCAACAAGAGTTCTTAACCAGACCAAGCTGGCTGGAATGACAGAAATAGAATTCAGAATATGGATAGGAACAAACATCTTGAGATTCGAGAAGATGACAAAACCCAATCCAAGGAAAATAAGAATTAACAATAAAGTGATATAGGAGCTGAAAGATGAAATGGTCCATATAAAAAAAGAAACATAATGGGTCTGACAGAGCTGAATAATCCAATACAAGAATTTCACAATGCAATCACAAGTATTAACAGCAGAATAAATCAAGCTGAGGAAAGAATCTCAGAACATGAAGACTGGTTCTCTGAAATAAAAGAGACAAAAATAAAGAAAAATAAGAATAAGGATTGAACAAAACCTCTGAGAAGTGTGGGATTCTGTAAAGAGGACAAATCTATAAGTCACTGGTATCCATTAAAGGGAGGGAGAGAAAGCAAATGACTTGGAAAATATATTTCAGGCTATCATCCATGAAAACCTTGCCAACCTTGCTAGAGAGGCCAACGATCACATTTAGGAAATGCAAAGAACTCCTGAAAGATTCTATACAAGAAGATCATCCCCAAAACACATAATCGTCAGATTTTCCAAGGTCAAAATGAAAGAAAGAACGTTAAAGGCAGGTAGAGAAAAAGCGCAGATTACCTTCAAAGTGAACAACCTTCAGGCTAACAGCAGACATCTCAGCTGAAACCCTAGAAGACAGAAGATATTGGGGGCCTAAATTCAACATTCTTAAAGAAACAAGTCTTCAACCAAGAATTTTTCATCTGATCAAACTAAGCTTCCTAGTGAAGGAGAAATAAGACCCTTTTCAGATAAGCAAATGTTGAGGGAATTCATTACCACAAATGAATTCATTACCAGTCTACCTTACAAGAGATCTTGAAAGGAGCATTAAAGGAACAACCACTACCAGCCAATACAAAAACACACGTAAACACACAGTCCAGTGTCACTGTAAAGCAACTACACAAAGAAGCCAACCTAATAACCAGTTAACAGCACAATAACAGGATCAACTCCACAAATACCATTACTAACCAAGAGAACTTTCTACAGTGCTGGAAATATGTCTGTCTATATATTTGTGCTGTCTAATAGTAGTCACTAAACATGAATGGCTATTGAGCACTTGAAAACTGTAATAATTTGGATGAGGAAGTGAATTTTACATTTTATCTAATTTTAGATAAAGTAGCCACATGTGACTAGTGGTACTATATTTGACACTGTGGCTCCAGATAAACTCATACAGGTCATCCTGATGCTATTTTTGATGGGAAGCCTTGGAGAAGTTACATTTTGACATACATTTTATATAGAAATGAGGGAATTAAGAAAACACTTTTTCTCCCAACCACTTTCTTAAACACACATCTCCCTATTTTTACTGTGTAACTGCAGTGCCTTTTTAATATTTCTTTAACCTGCTTTGAATGTCTACTGACCCCATTTGGCACTGTAATCACAGTTGTCTATTCTGATGTAATGCTCTGCCCTCTCCGGTTAATTACCTGTGTTCAGATATTCCTATGGGTGAATTTCTTTCACTTCATAGGACCTCAAAGAAGAAAGGTTTCATGGAAGAATATATTGAAATCTATCTATCTGTCTATCTTTTAACACAATTTTATTATTTTATAATATTTTTTCTTTTTTTTATGGACATGTTTAAAAATTTGATTTTATCAACCTTTTTCTGATTGCTCTTTGAGCATGCTATGCCTTACCAACATGTGGACACATGGTTGTTATGGTAATAAGATCCATAACCTTATAATGGCCCCCCATGGACATGCATAGTCTGGGGTGTGACTACTTCTCTAATCTCATTTCATGAGTGCTTCAGCTTTATTGTTTTATCACAATTCCTACAGGATGCAAATATCCTACCAGTCTTTGCACTCACCTTGCATTATACTCAAGTATAATTATCATCTCATTAGAAGGGCCATTTTTGCTCACTTTATCTAAATCAGCTGCTATCTTCCTCCTATTTTATTTTTTTGTCACAAGCTGCATTTATTTTTATTTGTTTATTTATTATTGCTTAATACTCTCTCTAGAATGAAAGTTCAATGAGAGCAGGAATGTTGCCTTTCTCTGAATTTCCAAGTGTATACCCATTGTCTCACACAGGGATTGAAAAAATGGTAGTTGCTCAATACATTTTTGTTGAATCAATGGATAAATCACAATTTGTCTAAGGATTCATAAACTGAATTCATAACAGGCTATAAGTGTGGTTGCATTAATAGCTATTCCTAAATCCTGTGGATTTATATTCTTACCTTCTCCACAGATACACTGTTGGATAGATTGATAATTCAAATATTTTTGGGTGTACTATATGCTAGGGTATTTGTAAATATGAGTAATACAGTATTGTTCTTACCTATAAGAAGTACAGAGTTTATTGGGAGTTCCAGATATGTAAACAATTAATTACAATATTGTGTGATAAGTTCAGTAACAGAGGAACATGTTGCCTGAGTCTTCCTGAGGACAGAAGGCTGCAAAATGAGAGCACAACATCTCTGACGTCAAATGCACTGGGGGCAGTTAAACAAAATGTAACCTGGGCTAGTAGAAAAATCATGAATTCTGAAGTCTAAGGAATTTGTCTTTTTGACTTTGTTCTGCTATTTCTATCTTGTCATTGGCTCAATGCATAAATTTGTTGGGCCTTAATTTTCTTTCTCTGAAATGGGACAGGCAAACAATACCTCCTTTGTAGAATTATTGTGGGCATTAAGGGCCACACCCAACTTGCAGAACCTTCAATACATGTTTCCTCCTAGCTGTCTTTTCTCTGTTTAACATACCCCCTAAACTAGAAAGTAGAAATTTTTGAGATTTAGTGGGGCTCCGCATACTCACAATTTTACAGGATTTTTTCCCCCAGAGTAAATTGAGGACTTTCACTGTTCCGCGCAGAGGCATTTATCTTTGAAATGGAAGGTTATATTTTGGCTGGCCTCTATTGACTCCTAGAAAATGAAAGTAGTTACTCACCAAGGATATGAGCCTTCCCAGAGCTTACTGATGCTTCAATCCTAGAAGCTGTCAATGTTTAGTGAGGTTAGAGCAGCAAGAATGTGGATGTCTCCGTCTTATACCTTAGCTTCCAGTGAATTGAACTAAACATTGGAGCTGTCTCTCTAATTCTTAACACAGATTTTTCATGCCAAATGATATGGGATCTGGAAAGATGGGCAAATAGGAAGAGCTCTGGTCTGCAGCTCCCAGTGAAACCAATGCAGAAGGTAGGTGATTTCTGCACTTCCAACTAAGATAGGCAGTTCATCTCATTGGGACTGGTTAGGCAGTGGGTGCAGCCCATGGAGGGCGAGCAGAAGCAGGGTGGGGCATTGCCTCACCTGGGAAGTCAAGGAGCCAAGACACCTCCCTCTCCCAATCAAGGGAAGCCATGACAGACTGTGCTATTATTAACCCAGATACTATGCTTTTTCCATGGTTTTCGCAATTGGCCGATCAAGAGATTCCCTCGTGTGACTACATCACCAGGGCCCTGGGTTTCAAGCACAAAACTGTGCAGCTGTTTAGGCAGACGCAAAGCTAGCTGCAGGATATTTTTTTATACCCCAGTGGCACCTGGAACCCTAGTGAGATGGAACCGTCCACTCCCCTGGAAAGGGGTCTGAAGCCAGGGAGTCAAGTGGTCTTGCTCCGTGGGTCCCACTGCCACAGACCCCGGAAACCTAAGAACCAAGGGCTTGAAATTCTCACTGCCAGCACAACCATCTGAAGTTGACCTGAAATGATAGAGCTTGGTGGGTAGAGGGTCACCCGCCATTACTGAGGCTTGGGTAGGCGGTTTTCCCCTGATAGTGCTAAGGAAGCTGGGAGGTTTGGACTGGGTGGAATTCACCTCACCGCCGCAAAGCAGCAGCGGCCAAACTGCCTCTCTAGAGTACTCCTCACTGGGCAGGGCATCTCTGAAAGAAAGGAAGCAGCCCCAGTCAGGGGCTTACAGATAAAACTCCCATTTCCCTAGGACAGAGCACTGTGGGAAGGGGCGGCTGTGGATGCAGCTTCAACAGACTTAAATTTTCCTTCTTCCTGGTTCTGAAGACAGCAGCTGATCCTTACAAGGAGGATTCTCTCAGCAAAGCACTCGAGCTCCTAAGGGATACACTGCCTCCTCAATTAGGTCCCTAATCCCTGTACCTCCTGACTGGGAGAGACCTCCCAACATGGGTTGACAGACACCGCTTTGCTGTGCTGTGGTGAAATCCACTCAGTCCAAACCTCCCAGCCTCCTTAGCACTATCAGGGGAAAACTGCCTACTTAAGCTTCGGTAATGGCGGGTGACCCTTCCCCCACCAAGCTCTATCATTTCACGTCAACTTCAGACTGCTGTGCTGGCAGGAGAGCTCTGGCTGACATCAGGCTGGTGCCCCTCTGAGACGAAGTTTCCAGAGGAACGAGCAGGCAGCAATCTTTGCTGTTCTGTAGCCTCCACTGGTGATACCTGGGCAAACAAGGTCAGGGGAGTGAAACTCCAGCAAACTGCAGCAGATAGAAGGGCCTGACTGTTAGAAGAAAGTCTAACAAACAGAAAGCAACAACATCAACATCAACAAAAACGACTCCCACACAAACCTCCATCCAATCATCATCAGCCTCAAAGATTGAAGGTAGATAAATCCATGAAGATGAGGAAAAACCAGAGCAAAAAAGTTGAAAATTTTAAAAACCAGAATGCTTCTTCTCTTCCAAATGATAACAACTCTTCTCCAGCAAGGTCACAAAACTGGGCAGAGAATGAGATTAATGAATTGATAGATATAGGCTTCAAACAAACCCCTCTCAACTAAAGGAACATTTTCTAACCCAATGCAAGGAAGCTAAGAACCTTGATAAAAGGTTACAAGAACTGCTAACTAGAATAACCAGTTTAGAGAGAACATGAATAACCTGATGAAGCTGAAAAACACAGCATGAGAACTTCATGAAGCCTACATAAGTATCAATAGCTGAATCAATCAAGCAAAAGACAGGATATCAGAGATTGAAGATCAACTTACATAAATACGGTGTGAAGACAAAATTAGAGAAAAAGGATGCAAAGGAATGAACAAAGCCTTCAAGAAATATGGGATTATGTGAACAGATCAAACTTATTATTGATTGGTTTACCTGAAAGTGACAGGGAGAATGGAGCCAAGTTGTAAAACACACTTCAGGATATTATCCAGGAGGACTTCCCCAACATAGCAAGACAGGCCAACATTCAAATTCAAGAAACACAGAGAATACCACTAAGATACTCCTTGAGAAGAGCAACTCCAAGACACATAATCATCAGATTCTCTAATGCTGAAAAGAAGGAAAAAATGTTAAGGGCAGCCAGAAAGAAAGATCAGGTTATCTACACAGGAAAGGCCATCAGACTAACAGCAGATCTCTCTGCAGAAACCCTACAAGCCAGAAGAGAGTGGGAGCCGATAGTCAACATTCTTAAAGAAAAGAATTTTCAATGCAGAATTTCATACCCAGCCAAACGAAACTTCAGAAGTGAAAGAGAAATAAAATCCTTTACAGACAAGCAAATGCTGAGGGATTTTGTCACCACCAGGTCTGCCTTAAAAGAGCTCCTGAAGGAAGCACTAAATATGAAAAGAAAAACTAGTACCACCCAGTGAAAAAACACACCAGAATATAAAGACCAATGACACGATGAAGAAACTGCTTCAACTAATATGCAAAATAACCAGCTAGCATCATGATGACAGGATCAAATTCACACATAACAGTATTAGCCTTAAATGTAAGTGGGCTAAATACCTCAATTAAAAGACACAAACTGGCACATTAAGTAAAGAGTCAAGACCCATTGGTGTGCTATATTCAGAAGACCCATCTCACGTGCAAAGACACACATAGGCTCAAAATAAAGAGATGGAGGAATGGAAATGGAAAGAAAAAGAAAAAGCAGGGATTGCAATCTTACTCTCTGATAAAACAGACTTTAAACCAACAAAGATCAAAAAAGACAAACAAGAACATTACATAATGGTAAAGGGATCAATGCAACAAGAAGAGCTAAGTAACCTAAATATATATGCACCCAATACAGGAGCACCCAGATTCATAAAATAAGCTCTTAGAGACCTACAAAGAGACTTTGACTCCCACACAATAATAGTGGGGGAATTTAATACCCAATTGTCAATAGTAGGCAGATCAACAAGACAGGAAGTCAACAAGGATATTCAGGACTTGAACTCAGCTCTGGATGAAGCAGACCTAATAGACATCTACAGAACTCTCCACCCCAAATCAGCAAAATACACATTCTTCTCAGCACCTCATCGCACTTATTCTAAAATTGATCACATAATTGGAAGGATAACACTCCTCAGAAAATGCAAAAGAACTGAAATCATGACAAACAGTCTCTCAGACCACAGTGCAATCAAATTAGAACTCAGGATTAAGAAATTCACTCGCAACTACATGGAAACTAAATAACCTGCTTCTGAATGACTACTGGGTAAATAACGAAATTAAGGCAGAAATAAATAAGTTCTTTGAAACCAATGAGAACAAAGAGACAATGCACCAGAATCTCTAGGACACGGCTAAAGCAGTGTTTAGAGGGAAATTTACAGCACTAAATGCCCACAAGAGAAAACACGAGAGATCTAAAATCGACACCCTAATATCACAATTTTAAAAACTAGAGAAGCAATAGCAAACAAATTCAAAAGCTAGCAGAAGACAAGAAAGAACTAAGATCAGAGTAGAAGTGGAGATAGAGACACAGAAAACCCTTCAAAAAATCAATGAATCCAGGAGCTGGTTTTTTGAAAAATTAAATAGATAGACTGCTAGCCAGACTAATAAAGAAAAAAGAGAGAATAATCAAATACTCACCAAAAAAAAAAAGGATAAAGGGGATATCACCACCAATCCCACAGAAATACAAACGACCATCAGAAAATACTAAAAACACCTTTATTGCAAATAAACTAGAAAATCTAGAATAAATGGATAAATTCCTGGACAAATACACCCTCCCAAGACTAAACCAGGAAGAAGTCGAATCCCTGAATAGGCCAATAACAAGTTCTGAAATTGAGGCAGTAATTAATAGCCTACCAACCAAAAAAAAGCCCAGGACCAGATGAATTCACAGCCAAATTATACCAGAAGTACAAAGAGGAGCTGGTACCATTCCTTCTGAAACTATGTCAAACAATAGAAAAAGAGGAATGCATCTCTAGCTCGTTTTATGGGACCCCCATCATCCTGATACCAAAACCTGGCAGAGACACACACACAAACAAAATTTCAAGCCTATATCCCGGATGAACGTTGATCCGAAAATCCTCAATAAAATACTGTCAAACCAAACCTAGCAGCACATCAAAAATCTTATCCACCATGATCAAGTTGGCTTCATCCCTGGGATGCAAGGTTGGTTCAACATATGCAAATCAGTAAATGCAATCCGTCACATAAACAGAACCAGTGACATAACCATATGATTATCTCAATAGATGCAGAAAATGCCTTCAATAACATTCAACATCTCTTCATGCTAAAAACTCTCAATAAACTAGGTATTGATGAAACATATCTCGAAATAATAAGAGCTATTTATGACAAACCCACAGTCAATATCATACTGAAAGGGCAAAAGGTGGAAGCATTCCCTTTGAAAACCGGCAGAAGACGAGGATGCCCTTTCTCACCACTCCTATTCAACATAACATTGGAAGTTCTGGCCAGAGCAATCAGGCAAAAGAAAGAAATAAAGCATATTTAAATAGAAAGAGAGGAAGTCAAATTGTCTCTGTTTGCAGATGACATAATTGTATATTTAGAAAAGCCCATCATCTCAGCCCCAAAACTCCTTAAGCTCATAAGCAACTTCAGCAGTCTCAGGATACAAAATCAATGTGCAAAAATCGCAAGCGTTCCTATACACCAATAATAGACAAACAGGGAGCCAAATCATGAGTGAGCTCCCATTCACAATTGCTACAAAGAGAATTAAATACCTAGGAATACAACTTACAAGGGATGTAAAGGATCTCTCTTCAAGGAGAACTACAAACTACCGCTCAAGGAAATAAGGGAGAAGACAAACAAATGAAAAAAAATTCCATGCTCATGGATAGGAAAAATCAATATCATGAAAATAGTCATACTGCCCAAAGTAATTTATGGATTCAATGCTATTCCCATCAAGCTACCCTTGACTTTCTTCCCAGAATCAGAAAAAGAAAAAACACTTTAAATTTCATATGGAACCAAAAAAGGTCCTGTATATCCAAAACAACCCTAAGCAAAAATAACAAAGCTGGAGGCATGATGCTATCAGACTTCAAAGTATACTACAAGCCTGCAGTAACCAAAACAGCATGGTACTGGTAACAAAACAGATAGACAAATGGACAAATAGACAAACAGATAGACAAATGGACAGATAGACAAATAGACAAATGGAACAGAGCAGAGGCCTCAGAAATAATGCCACACATCTACAACCATCTGATCTTTGACAAACCTAACAAAAACAAGCAATGGGGAAAGGATTCCCTATTTAATAAATGGTGCTGGGAAAACTGGCTAACCACATGCAGAAAACAGAAACTGGACCCCTTCCCTACACCTTATACAAAAATCAACTCAAGATGGATTAAAGACTTAAATGTAAGACATAAAAACATAAAAACCCTAGAAGAAAACCTAGGTAATACCATTCAGGACAAATGCATGGGCAAAGACTTCATGACTAAAACACCAAAAACAATGGCAGCAAAAGCCAAAATTGACAAATAGGATCTAATTAAACTGAAGAGCTTCTGTATAGCAAAAGAAACTATCATCAGAGTGAACAGGCAACCTACAGAATGGGAGAAAATTTTTGCAATCTATCCATCTGACAAAGGTCTAATTAGGTCCACAATCTACAAAGAACTTAAAACAAATTTGCAAGAAAGAAAAAACCCCGTCAAAAAGTGGGCAAAGAATATGAACAGACACTTCTCAAAATAACACATTTATATGGTCAAGAAACATGAATAAAAGCTCATTATTATTATTAGAGAAATGCAAATCAAAACCACAATGAGGTACCATCCCACACCATTAGAATGGAGATCATTAAAACGTCAGGAAACAACAGATGCTGGAGAGTATGTGGAGATATAGGAATGCTTTTTCACTGTTGGTGGGAGTGTAGATTAGTTCAATCATTGTGGAAAACAGTGTGGGGATTCCTCAAAGATCTAGGACCAGAAATACCATTTGACCCAGCAATCCCATTACTGGGTATAACCCAAAGGATTATAAATTATTCTACTATAAAGGCACATGCACATGTATGTTTATTGCAGCACCGTTTACAGTAGCAAAGACTTGGAACCAACCCAAATGCCCATCAATGATAGACTGGATAAAGAAAATGTGGCACATATAAACCATGGAAAACTATGCAGCCATAAAAAAGAATGAGTTCATGTGCTTTGCAGGGACATGGATGAAGCTGGAAACCATCATTCTTGGCAAACTAACACAGGAACAGAAAACCAAACACAGCATATTCTCACTTGAAAGTGGGAGGTGAACAATGAGAACACATGGACACAGGGAGGGGAACATCACACACCGGGGCCTGTGGGGTTTGGGGGGCAAGGGGAGGGAGAGAGCTAATGCACCAAATGCACGCAGGGCTTAAAACCCAGATGATGGGTTGATAGGTGAAGCAAACCACCATGACACATATATACCTATGTAAAAAACCTGCACATTCTGCACATGTATTCCAAAACTTAAAGGAAAAAAAAACAGATGCTATTTATTTGAATACATTGAATACATTCTTTCCCCTACTTAGAGGTGTGGGCATACAATGCTCAAATCTCCATCAAAAGAGGAAGAATGAGTTTTATACAATAAATGGTGAGAGAATGTAATAATTAGGTTTTGGTGGGAAAAGATGGATCAGAAATATGGAGTCGTGTAAGACTGGGTTTCTGTCATGAAACTAGCTGCACAACTGGGGTATTACGGGTTATTGAATCACTTTGAGATCCTGGCTTATGCATTCACCAATATATTTAGGTTTACATGTTACTTCAGGTTACTTCTACATATATTTGCATAACACTTTTCAGTTTTGGAGGTGATTTTCCATATATGTTTTCTCTGGTTAGAATGCTGTTCCTTTAGATACTCACCTGTAGATATTACTTTATTCACCTCCTTTGAGACTGTGTTAATGTTATGTTAGTGACTCCTCTTTGGAACCTTCTTTGAAAATTGCAACTCCACCTTTCTCATCACTTATCACTTCTTTCCCCTTCTCCATAACACTTATTTCTCCATAACACTTGTTACCTTATAATGTACTTTGTGATTTACTTATTTATTATGTTCGTGGCCTGTCTCCCCAGTTTGGAGTGTTAGCTTCAAGTTGGCATACATTTTTGCACTTTGGTTTAGATCTATAATAAGACAAGATAAATAGCATGGGTTTAATATTTGTCGAGTGAATGAATGAATGAATGAATGAATTCTCTCCTTGGATTCTCCGACAATTCTGTGATGTAGTTTGAATACTCATTCATAGTTTAGAAATGAGGTATAGTAGGAAAATCAAAAGATAACTTATGTTCTATGCCTGATTCTTCTCTCAATGCCAAGCACTTGCTTAACTTTCTAAGCATGAGAAAATCCCAGAAGATTTCACTGAAAATCTCCTGTGTAGAGTTGGAGGCTCAAACTGCAAATTCTCCACTCCCTATGACCTTCTAAGGAAATTTATGATGTAAGTTTGTCCTTGTGCTTCTTGATTTGCTAACTTCTCTTAGTTTACCTGAAAATATTTTACTAACTTTCTAATACATTTAAGTACAATTTTAAATTTCTCTTAAAGACAATTGAAAATACTGTTTAATTCTTTTAAAGATCATATATATGTGTATGTATGTGTATATATGTGCATACACAATCAGTTTTGAAAATGCAATGAGAACAACAATACAAGAAAAGTATGACAAAATTGCACTGCCAAGTGGTAATCCTAATGAACATTTTGATCATTCTCTTTTGCTCTTCATTTATATATACATCCACCAGCTGTTTATTCAACAACTAGTGATCATTATGTGCCAAATTTTATTCCAGCTAATACAGTGACTATAGGTAGGTTTACATATATTGGATAATATAGGAAAATATCATCCATATTATTTTTAAACCGCTCTTAAAAAATATGGTGAACATCTCAGGTCATTAATGGTTTTCCTATTTCAATTAAGATAATGCATCATGGCCGGGCACGGTGGCTCAAGCCTGTAATCCCAGCACTTTGGGAGGCCGAGACGGGCGGATCACGAGGTCAGGAGATCGAGACCATCCTGGCTAACACGGTGAAACCCCGTCTCTACTAAAAATACAAAAAACTAGCCGGACGACGTGGCGGGCGCCTGTAGTCCCAGCTACTTGGGAGGCTGAGGCAGGAGAATGGCGTGAACCCGGGAGGCGGAGCTTGCAGTGAGCTGAGATCCCGCCACTGCACTCCAGCCTGGGCGGCAGAGCGAGACTCTGTCTCAAAAAAAAAAAAAAAAAAAAAAAAAAAGATAATGCATCATTTAAATGAGAGTGTGAGAATCCACTTTCAAGATTTACCAGAAATTAGTCAATTTCTTCTTTTTAGGGAATTTGAGTCTTTTCTAAATATTTAAGTTTCCTTGATCCTTAAAGGTGTATTTTAACTCTGTGAAATCCTCAAGGGCAATGATCTTGTCCTGTTTGTTCATTTTATCAAGTATAGTAGCTATTATATCATTAATTTGACAGATGAGAAAACTGAGGCTTAGAGAAGTTAAGTAATTTACCAACACCCATAGAGTCAGGAAATGGCTGAAGTGACCACTAAAGCCATATACAACTGCAAATTCCGTGTTATTTCAGCTACACCTGCATCATATGGGTGGTTCTCTCTCACTCCCTCTAGTAATTGTCAATATTATTCCAATAACAAGGCTACCTGGCCTGGGCCCACCTTTCAGGGCCAGGCTTGTTTTTCCAGCTTTGTTGCCTGTAATAGTTTTTCTATTGTCTGCACTTTTTAATGACACCTAAACTTCTATATTCTAGTATATTCTACTTCTTGGGAAAAAAATCTTCAAACTCATTCATGGTATGGTATATAAAACATACAAAAATGGAAAGATTGCTGCTCCCAGAAGGATTTACATTTTTTAGAATGATCAGGAAGTCAGTCTTAAGACACAAATAGAGCACACTAATGATGAAATTTTAGAGACTGGTAGTATACAAGATGGATCTTTAGCTAAGTAGAGGTTTTCATGCAGAGAAGTTGGCTAGTGGGAGGGAAATGTGTTTTAGGTATATGAAGCGCTCTCAGCAAAGGCAGGGGTGTAGAGGAGTGTGTTGAATTCAGAGGACAGTGAGCTTCACATTCTGTGTGGTGTATAGCTGAGAGCAGAGAGATCAACCAGTAGCCATTGCTTGGGATGTGAAGTCTCTGGAAGGTTTTGCTTACACGTGTGTAAGGTGACCTCTTGGGTCATGTGAAGTTCTAATTGGAAACCCAATTAGACAGGGTGCCTAATTGCTGTGCTTCAAGACACCCAAATCATCTGAGTATTGAACATGTTATTTCACTTTCATAAGTATGTACACAAACTCTGTGGGCTTGAATGTGAACGGCTTTGTTATATACTGATTAAATAAGTAGCCCTTCTTACATTTCAAGGCCACCATTCATATATGTTGCATTTGATTGTCTTTTAAGTCACTTCTGCTTTACTGAAAATGAATTAGAAAGATCAATTTGATTATTCTTATAAGTAGTGTCTTAATGGAAGATTCTCAGCATTTTAGCCAAATTGACCTAATCAAGTTGCTTTGTGCCTTTGAGTTCCAGACTGCTTCTGTGGAAAGTGGAGATAATATCCCTAACACTTGCTGTGATGAGTAAATGAAGAAATGAGTGTACATGAATGACTAAGAAAAGGCACTCAATAAGTGATATCAGTGTTAGTATTATTTCAATAGTAATGTATCATATGCCACAATATCAGAACTAGAAGGAGATGACTTTTTGGTTCATTGGTGTCTTCATTCATTCATCCATTTCATATATGTATTGAATATTTTCTATGTATCAAGGATTGTGCTAAGTTTTAGTGGTAAAGCCTACAATGTTATCTGATTTTCGCCTTCATGGAGCTCATTCTTGTGAAGGCACATATATTAGTTTTTGTGGCTGCTGGAACAAATGCCTACAACCTTAGTGGCTTAAAATAATGCAAGTTTATCATCTTACAGTTCTACAAGTCAAAAGTCTAACATGAATCTCACTGGGCTAAAATCAGCAGGGCTGTCTTCTTTTCTAGAAGCTCTAGGGGAGAGTCTGTTTTCTTGCCTTTTCCAATGTTTAGAGACTGCTCCTATTCCTTGGCTCATCCTTGGCTCCTATTCCTTCTTCTATCATCAAAGTCAGCAACTTGGCATTTCCTTGACCATTCTTCTGTTGCCACATTTCTTTCAGACTCTGATCTCAATCAGAAAAGATTCTTTGAGGACCTATGATTAAGTTGGGCCCCTTGTGATACTCTAGGATAATTTCCCCATCTAAGGGTCCTTAAGCATAATCACAAATGCCAAGTCCCTTTTTCCTTGTGAGGTAACATATTCCCATGTTCTGTGGACCTCTTTGGGGGAACATCGTTCTGCCTACCACAGGAAATATACTATAAACAATGAAATATGAGCAAATAAACGCGAATAGGTAGTGTGAGTTATTGACAAGAGTTAGGGACTAAGCAAAGCAAGCTAAAAGGAATAGGGAGTTCCAGGGAGGAAAAGGGATTACTGTTTGTCTGGGCAGTCCAGAAAGTCCTCACTGATAAGGTGATATTTGAGTGAACACTTGAATTAGGTTTCAGCAGAAGTTATTTAACAAACCTACACTGCTAAGACTAAATGCTTTTCCCACCTCCACAGATTCATTGTAACCCCCAAGTTGATGACATTAGAAGGGGAAGCCTTTGGTAGGTGAGTAGGCCATGAGGGTAGATCCCTCATGATTGGGATTAGTTGTCTTATAAGAGAAACCCCAGAGAGATCCCTTGCCAGGTGAGGACACAATGAGAAGACAGCCATTGATGAACCAGAGAGTTCTTGTCAGACACCGAATCTGTTGGCTCCTTGATCTCACATTGTTTGTTTTTTATAAACTACCCTACCTATGGTATTCTGTTTTGTTTTTATAAACTACCCTACCTATGATATTCTGTTTTGTTTTTTATAAACTACCCTACCTATGGTATTCTGTTATAGCGGTTCAAATAAGCTAAGACATAAACTTTAAACATTTTTCTTGAGCGTAAAATGCATAAAGTGTATTTATTCACTAAACATTGCTAAAGGGCCAAGCCATTTCTGAATACATGAGCCTTCAGAAAGGATACTAATCATGCACTGAGAATTTTTCTTTTCTTTTCTTTAAAGTGAACCAAGAACCTAAAGATATTGATGAAAGCAATTTGAATTCTTAATCTTCGGGATTTTGACAATTTTCTCCCAATTTTTTATAGTTGTTTCTATAGCAAACTTTTTATTATCTTTCCTCTTTTCATACTCGCTTTATTGGTTTATAAAAAACCAGTTTGACTAAGGTAAGTAATTTACAATAGCAATTACAACTACAATGGAAACAAGTTGAACAGACTTCTGATAAACATACCATTCAAATAATGGGAGAAGTATATGGGTATATTAGACAGTAGACTATTGATTCTGGGTGAGGGTGCCACAGGCAATAATAGCTCTGTAGTTAATGGAGGAACTTAGAAGTATCATTGCTTTATCTGATGTGTTAATTAAATGGTGGTCTCTTGCTAAAGCTCTTACAGCATTACTAACCTGAATTCAATCAGCCTTTATACCAAAGTTTCGTCATTTTAAAAATTTGATGAAAATGCTTAATGGGTATGAGATAGAAATATGAGTTGTTGTAGTGTAAAGATAGTGGAAGTTACAGAAGTAGATGCATTCAATATTTATTCCAAAAGACTTTCTATTGAAATGTTTCACATGATGCCCCTAAATAACTTTAAAATTTTTTTCTGCTTTTATTTTAGATATAGGGGGTACCTGTGTAGGTTTGTTACATAGGTATATTGTACTCAGGTAGTAAGCATAATACTCAAGAGTTAATTTTTCAACCCATGCTCTTCTGCCTCTCTTGCCCCTCTACTACTGCACGGTGTCTATTATTCCCATGTTTATGTCCATGTGTGTTCAATGGTTAGGTCCTGTTTATCAATGAGAACATTAAATATTTGGTTTTCTGTTCCTGCATTATTTCACTTGGGGTTACAGCCTCCAGTTCCATTCATGTTGCTGCAAAGAACATGAATTTGTTCCTTATTATGGTTGAGTAATATTCCATGGTATATATGTACTACATTTTCTTTCTTCAGTCCACCACTGATGGGCACCTAGGTTGATTCCATGTCTTTGCAATTGTGAATAGCATGACAACGAACATACAAATACATGTGTTTTTTTGGTATAATGACCTATTTTCTTTTAGGTATATACCCAGTAATGGGTTTGCTGGGCTGAGTGCTAGCTCTGTTTCCAGTTCTTTGAGAAATCTCCAAACTGCTTTTCACAGTGGTTGAACTAATTTATATTCCCAGCAACAGTGTACAATCATTCCCTTTTCTCTGCAGCCTCGCTAGTATCTGTTATTTTTTGACTTTTTGATAATAGCTGTTCTGACTGGTGTGAGATGGTATCTCATTGTGGTTTTGATTTGCATTTCTCTAATGATTAGTGATGTCGAGCACTTTTTCACATTTTTTTGGTTACTTACGTCATATTTCTGCTCTCCCACTGAATCACTCAGCTTTGTGCGAGTTACCCTCTTTGTTACCCAGTTTTTTAAATTTGAAAATGGGGAAAGATAATAGAACCTATCTCATAGGGTTGTTGTGAATCTCAAGTGGGTTAAATCTAGTAAAGAGCTTAGAAAATGCATGGTATATAGTGACCCAGCAGGGAGTGTGAGCTACACATGTCTGTAGCTATGAAAAATGCTATGTATATGGAGACCAAATAAAAGGTTCATCTTCTTAGTTTACTCATAGTCCAATGCTGTGCTGGTAGTGCAAATCTCACAGATATCATAGAGCATAAGAGTTATTTCAGAAGTTCATGAAAACTATATATGTTATCCTTTTGAAAACACTTGCTCACGGCTGGGTGTGGTGGCTCATGCCTATAATCCCAGCACTTCAGGAGGCCGAGGAGAGTGGATCACCTGAGGTCAGGAGTTTGAAAACAGCCTGGTCAACATGGTGAAACCCCGTCTGTACTAAAAACACACAAAAAAAGTAGCTGGTCATTGTAGTGGGCACCTGTAATCCCAGTTACTTGGGAGGCAGAGGCAGGAGAATCGCTTGAACCCGGGAGGCGGAGGTTGCCGCAAGATAAGATCACACCATTGCACTCCAACCTGGGCAATATAGTTCATCTCAAGAAACAAAACAAACATAAAAAAAAGAAAAAAGAAAAGAAAAAGAAAACTCTTGCTTAATAGGATTGGAAGGGGACATAGGAAACGTTGTTAACAAGCACTCCAGGTGGTCAGAGGGCCACTGTAGAGAAGCAGTGATCTAACTCATGGATTAAAGTTCAACTCTTTAACACTGGGTGCTCACTTTTTGTGTGTGTATATTTCCATTTCTGTGTACAACGTGGTTAATAGTGGCAGCTTAAGGCCCCAATATATCAACTGGAAAAAGTCCAAAATAATTGTAATTAAAAAAATATTCTAAAAACATCTAGAGCAGAGAAAGAATCAAGAAATAAATGAGCCACATTTACAGAGAGAGACAATTACTTCAATGTGAGGTGGCACGTGTTTCCCTTGGAGCATTTTCCAATTCTGAATGTGTGAGGAGGACCAGGCTTGGCCAGACAGAGAGGCTTTGTTAGGGAAAAGAGAAGCTAGTTGAGTTTTAGTGTCAGGTAGGGACCTGGGACATCCACTGAATTGTAGGGCTGTGTGGACAGCTAGGGGAATGGAGGATGAAGGCAAGGCCAAAATCATGTAAAGGCAGAATAAATTTTTTTTACAATATTGCCGTACTTAGGCGGGATCCTACTCCAATTACAAATTATATAATTGGCCTTAGGAAACTTGGTGAGAAAGGTTAAAGTCTCTAACAAGCAGAATTATTTCTTCCACACAGATTTTTAGGGCTAGGAAGAAAGGTGGAGCTAGAGCGAGAAAGAAAGAATTATCCAAAATGTTAAAAATACACTTCATATAGACACAGAAATATTAAAAGTAAAATGATAAAAATAAGGTGGAGTATGCGAACACTAACTGAAGAAAGCTAGTATAGCTATAAAAATTTTAAAGTAAACTATAGGTAAGAATCACTGTTAGAGATAAAAATATTTCCAAATGAAAAAGAAGTCAATGCCATAGTATATTGGCATCAAAAATCTGTGTTCATCAATAATATAGCTTTAAAATATATGAAGCAAAAATTAATAGAACTAAAAGAAAAACTAGAGAAGTACACAGTCATACCTGAGATTTTAACACATTTTTCTCAATCGTTGATTTTTTACAAATAATAAGCAATCCACATCCTACTTTGCATCCAGTTTTTAGCACAGAATTATGTGTTACAAAGTCATTTGGCTTCTTGTTAAATACTTTTTATGATGAGACACTCACTACTTTTTTGAGGTAACCAAATCCGTTTCAAGAGCACTCTAATCTAACTAATGACTCAGATTTTATTAGTTAGTGATTCCTGGAAATGAAAGTACAACCGTAATATATGTCCTCTCTAAGAACATTGAGCAAGTTAGGGTTTGATCTGGGTCATGAATCCTGGTCTCAAGACTCATAATTCAATTAAATATTTTCTACATGAATTTTAAATCTCATCAGACTGGATTAAAGACTCTCTGAGGGTAGGAACTTTTTTTTGCCCTTTTTGCAATATATACCTTTAGAGATCTCATATATTACTGAACACTTCAGTGGGGTTGGAGAGTGGTTTTGGTGGGGAAAGATGAAACACATAAGAAAAAGCACTGCTTTTATATCCAGTTGGGGTTCAAAGTACTCCTGACTGTGTGCCCCCAAGAAACCCACCCAAACTCTCAGAGCCTCACTTTTCTCAATTTTAGTGTAAAGTTGAAAAGCTATGCTATTCAAAGAGCCTATATGGCACAGGGACAAAATGTGTATTAAATACATAGTTCCTGATAAATATTTACTGTTTAATTGAGAGGCATAAGAAAAGTTACCAATAATTAAGAAATAAAAAGACCGTAAAACCGTTTAATAAGGAAGATTGTACAAGCATATATATCAGTCCAAAGAAGACAAACGGTAAATTCAACACGTTATTTGTTAAAAAACAGCACTAGTTTTATGTAGCAGTCCATTATAAAACACAACACACTTTTTAATCTAAATGGGTGGTAGGCAGACTTTTAATTTTTTTAATGCTGTATAATTCTTCTCTTATTCAAAGTTTAAAATGGCTCCCTATGAGACCATTAATAAACATTTCTCTCTGTTAGAGTGATTTTTTTTAAGCTCTTCTTGTCCAGAAAGCAGAGACCAACATGATAATAAGTGAGAGCACAAGCATATTTTCTTTTTAAGATATCTCTGGTCATAGGACAGGCTCATTAATGTTGTCATAGCAACCATTCCCTCACAGGTTACATGCTTGTGAGCTTCTACTAAGATGCAAATTCTCGATTAAACAAAGCAAGCTTACTCTGAAATGCATGTCAACTTTCAAGGGGGAGTAGGGTGTTCTGGCGATTTTGTTTTTTCCATATGCAATATACTATTTAAAGAGCTTACTTCTTTGTTTTCCCTTATAGGTTAACTCTTACTTTGTCCAAAATGCATTTTGTCCAAAAGCAGAAAGAAGATAGATTAAAATGGAATCGCAATAGAAGCTCTCCTTTCACGTTTATTTGCCTCTTGATATCACCTGTCACATCATCCCTTGATAAGCCAATGCAGAAAAAAATGATCATAAGTCAGTCTAAAACATACTTAACATAAACTCACCCTTGAAGCCTTATTTTCATTTTGGATCTACCCTTCTTTGATTGTTCAACTTGTGTCTACACCCATTACCATACCATTATGAGAATTATAGTCCAGAAATCAAGGAAGTTGCGGTGAGATAGCCAGGCTCAACTCAGTACCTTGGAGTTGGATGTGGAGGTTGATCCTCTTCCCTCCAATCTACATGCCTTGACCTTGACCCATAGAGGACACTGCTGTTGTTTCCCTTCCCCATAGAGCTAATGAGGTCAATAAATGGAAACTAGGGCATTGGATGGATAATTTGTGTGATTGCTGAAGTTTCCAAAGATGCAGATAGAAGTGGGGACAGGTATTAAGATAATAAAGCAGATGCTAAAGTCAACAATAAATTAAGGAAAGTGGCTAGGGTATTGAAAGAGCACAAAGAGGGGTAATAGGTATAAAAATAAGAATATATGCTTCAGAGGAGCTGGGTTTTTGGAGAAGGAAGGTAGGAGAGACGGTTATAATGGGGCAATATATGTATGGGGGTAAGGCAAATATTTCCCCCATACATAGCCCACCTCTAAAATTGCTGCTAACAGATCATCATGATAGTAAGTGATGATGGATGATCAAGGGTGCTTTGTCCTCTGATGGACAGTGAGGTGACAGGTATGTATGTTGGGTTCCTTGGAGATCTCAAGTGAACCTCACCCGAGGCTAAATGTGTTTTTGTAGCCTGGAACATGCAGTCATTGAACTTCTGAGGGTGCATGTTCTTGCCTGATGGTGGGGTACACATGCTATTATGAGAAATCCTATATTGTGGAGGTTTATAAAGCTTTTTCTCCTTGTATGTATTATCTATTACCAGAGTTCTGAAGGGAATGAGTGATGAATGCTAAGACTTGGCATCCTGTACTCAAGTTATTCTTAGTAATGTGACCATAGGTCATTTAATTGTTAGGATCTTTAGGGAACGTACTATTATAATCTAGAGGGAGAGATAAAACTACAATTGACTGCCATGCATATATTTGCAATCACCAAATATTATCTCATTTTATGAAAAAACTAAAGTTCAGAGAATTAAATGCTCCAGGACTCTCACTCCTGTATGAGTATCCTTCCTCTTTTTTAATAGAGTTTCAGCCAACAAAGAACTAGACTGGAAATTGAGAGATCTAGACTTAAGACTTATAGGAACTCCTAATTAACTAAATGAGTGACCTCTGGGGAGGAGGGGGGGAAATTCTCTCTCTGCCTTAGTTTCTCCATGTTTCTCCATCTATACTACAGAGATAATGTATGCTGACCCTTTTTCCTACAAATGTATAGAGTCAAGTATTGATGCGTATGAGAGTGCTTTGGAAATAAATTAATTTTTACAAATGTTATATCCATTTTCTGTCTTGGAGGTAGGATGAGCACTGCAAGTAAGATCAAGTTTGGTCTATGCACTTCATAAACGGATTCCATCGGCATCATATTTAGAATAATGTCCTGACATAATTATGGGTTGTAATGTATTGTTATGGAGGCATTTGTCTGGTGGCTAACATTTCTAAGAGATAGCTATATTTTAATTCACAAGATGAGCCTATGGAATAACGCTACCATTTCCAAGTTTGGGTTAATCATTTAATTTCTCTGGACCTCTAGACCTTCATTTGTATGTAAAGTAGATATTTTGATATGTGCTCTGCCTCTTTTGTGGGAATGCTGTGAAAATCAAATATAATGTATATTAAAGTCTTTTGTTAACCATGGAAAGAAACCGTTTCTAGTGGAATTTGATGAGGTCCATAGGTAGAAAGCATGATTTATTGTTTTTATAACCTTAGTGACTAGTAGACAGCATGTTACACAGCAGGAATTCAAGAAAAGCTTGTAAAAATAAATTGTGATTCTGACTTTGCATTTGAGTCCCTCTTCTTTCTCTGTTTCCACATGAGCTTAGCTCCAAGACGAAACATGAAATCTAGAGTGTGAGTTCCATTCTGTTCCTGGGCCCTGTGATTCCCAGAGCTGTGCTTCACTTCTCTTTCCTCTCCTTCCTCACCCCACCCTGCCACCAACCTAACTCAGGGTGAAGTCTGAAGTCTTTATCCCAGTGTTATTTTTTAAATATCCCAAATGATTACTGCATCACTGAAAAGTTCTGCTGTGACTCACCTGTCACATTACAAATGTGTAATACTGAAAAGGCTGACAAGAGATGGGACTAATGTCTGAGCTTAGATTCTGTTCTTTTAAACCAGTTTTAAAACATACTTTCTGTTAAATATTATTCCAAAAGTGGTTTGTTTTAGATGAGATAATGATGTGGAGATATATTTTTTTAAGTTTTAATATCTTTAATATTTATATGTTTCTGACAAATAGACTTTTTTCTCACAAAAATTAATAAAAAATACAATACCATCAAGCAGATTTTGTTTACAAATGGTTGAAGGACAGTGCTATTTTGAGCTCACTTGGGCAAAGAAGGGGCAGAGGGGAAAACATCAGGTGTTTTGCAGGTGAACAACGTGCAGAAAATGATTTTTTGTTTCACATGACAAGACTTAAGTCTTTATGGGAGCAAATGTCAGTTACCTGGAGAATGGAGGCCATCGTTACATACATGGGAAAAGCAACACCTGTGAGGCAGGGCAGAGAGGAGAGATGCGGTCAATGACCTGGAAACAAGGTTTGGCCACAGTTTAGTCATCCATGGGTTTAAATAGTGTTCTTAGGCATCTGTGCTTGTCTACAAAGGAACATCTTAGAAGGCCTTGCTTTTGCTTCATTTGGTGTGCCTTGCACAACCAACTTAGAGACAATGCTCTGGGTTTGACCCTTACCCAACACAAGGCCATAACTCATTTTGGGTGAAAGACCCCTCTTTCCTTTGATAAGTGATTGAAATAAGACAGTCATGGGAGTTTATGTTCATGTTATATTGGCGCATTCTTTGTTAGTGTTCTTCTTCCATCTCTCTTTTCATCCCTTCTTTTTTAGCTTCCACTACTTCTTCCTCTCTACATTCTCTTCCTTTTCCTTCTTTTTCTCCTCTTTGCCTCTTCTCTTCTTCTTCCCCCCTCCTCCTTTTCCTTTTCCTCATCCTCCTCTCTCTCTTCAGAGTAAAGAGGCAACAGAAAAGTTCAAAGGAGTGAGAAACAATAGAAAAACCTCTTATCGTAATTTTCCAAGTAAATATATGACATATGGCTCTGATATGGAAAAACACTGGCAAGTGAAAAAGTAATGTAAAAGGCCATGATACTCTGAAGCTCTAGGGAATGAAAATGAAAGCAGAATTAGGCACAAAAATTTAATGAAAGATTTTGTAAAAGGTTAGAGCTCCAAATCTTCTAAAGATCATTAAGATTTTGTAAAGAAAAAGGTAACAACAATCTCTATTCCAGTTAAGATATTTTTAGCTAAAAAAATATTACTCAATTGGCTTAAATAAAGGAATGCATTACTTTGCACAAAAGGAAGTCCCAACATAAAACAGTGTCAAATCAAAATTGCAGTAGCCAGAGTTAAACAGGCAAGGAAGACTTTTTTCAAGACTATTGCAACAGGAAAGAGAGAAAGAACTCAACTCCACTGAAACAAAGGGCTGGAGGGCTTTTAAACTCTGGGTTGAGCTCATGGAAAAGTACTGAAATACATTGGAGGGGAAGTTGGTCAACGTGATTAGGCAACTGAGTTCACTAATTGTCCTTTTTCATAGTTAGGCTCCTACTCTCCCCACAGAAACTGGGAGATAAGGGTATTACATTTTCGATTATTATATTTCAAAGGGATGGTGCCTAGGTCCTTGAAAAAAAAACTCCTGTATTATGAAACTGTCATGAGGCTGGGAGAAAATTTACATCACAAAGGGCAGAGAAATAATTTACAATTGCAAGTTTTCTAAAGTAAATCTAAGAAAAGAGCTCAGGGACTTACCGTCAGGAAGAAACAAACTTAAAGTTTAGTAAAACTCAGGGGAATGCTCAGGCTGTCTTGGTCAATAATTTTAGGGCTGATTTAATTCAGAGCGTTAACCTTAAAGAAGAAGGGTGATTTTATCTTTGCTCAAATTCACTTGAGAAAATAAAGAGAAAAGTCGTTCAATGCTCATATAACTGAAAGTCAAGGGTAATTGGCTTCGGGCATTGTTGGACCTAGGTGTTTGAGTTTCATCAGAAATCTGTTTCTATATCTTTTGCTTATCTTTTGATTCACTATTTCTTAGTTCATTCTCAGACAGACTTTTCTTTCCTTATGTCAAGATTCTCATCAATTCTAGAATTACATCCTTTCCATCTTGCATAACTTCAGAAAGAGTGTCTCATTCTCAATAATTTTAACAAAAATCTCATGTGATTTACACTGTGCAGCTTGGACTATGTGTCCAGCTCTGAATCCATCTCTTAGCCAGGGGAATAGAAAATATTCATTTTCTCAGTCTGGGCATTATATATGCCTTAAGCTGGAAGACGAGTTCTTTCCCAACCAGAGTGGGTAGTTTTCAAAGGGAAAAATCATCATGCTGTACCAGAAAAGGGTGAAATGCATGCAGGGGAGGCTAAAACAATAGATTATTTCGTTCCTCTTCCTACTTCTCTTCAGGGAATAAGCAGAATAGGGCTCTGCTGAAGGTAGGAAATGAAACAGCAGAACCTAGGCCATACAACCAGCATGGTTCTGTTATTATTGACAGATAATGTTCCTGAAAGATAAATTACTGGGCTTGCATAATCAGATGTATATTGTGGTTCTTTCTATACTAGGATGGCATCATCAAACTGACTTGATGACTCTAGCATAATTAGTCTCCTTCCCTTACCTTTGTTAAGGTTTCATACTCCTCAAGTATTTCTGTGCTGATATACTTAGTTCCATGTTGACTTTTCTGGAAGACAGAGATTGTGACCTACCCTTTGCTGTCCCTTCTCAGAGATTCCTATCTGGCTCTTGCCCACCAGTTTAACTGCCAGCATGTAGTAGTGAGAGTAACTCTAGTTAGGGCTCTCTACTTTGATTTGAAAATTCTCTCCTCATGACCCTTTGACTTTTCATGTTTGGCTTTTTACCTGTACTCCTTTATTTGTGTTACCCCAGATTGACAACTTTCTATTGGATGGACTATTCAGTTCTAATCTTGTACAGTCCAAGACACTGCTTCTCAGCTCTTACCTTGGTCCTTTGTACTGCAATTTACAGGCAAATCTACAGTACACTGTAATCAGCCCATTATAACATTACTTCTCAACTGTGTCTCAGTGTCTCTAGATTTTTATTTTCTGAGAATTAAGATAAAACAGAACGCAATAGGGAGATGAAATTAGTTTCCTAATTGTATGATAATATATTTCTCATTTTTAAGCCATAAGTTGGATTTCCACTGCATATATCACTTTCTGTTGAGTTTGGTTGGTAAAATCACTCTGGGTTCATTGACAGAGAAAAGTGTCTTGACAAAGGCAATATCACTTTTGAGCTGAATCCATTTTAATTCCAATGCAGTCTCCCCAAACTGCATGGCTGTGGGAAAATTGCTCAACATCGCTTAACTTTGATTTTCTCACCTAACAGCAAATAATGAAGGCTACTTCTCAATGTTGTGGGGATTACTGAGGCAATTCAATGCATAGCATACTCAATACATACTCTTCTTATGGTTGTATACTGTATTTTAAGAGAGCCTAAGAAAAGTTTAGGCTCAGATTCTGAAGTATGGTGACAGTATCAAGATAATTTCACTGTGTAATACTCTGCTTGAGTTGGCTTCTTTTTCAAAACTTCCCAGGCATATAGGTATGCTACAAATGGATGACAGATGTTCTTTCAATTCTTGTTTGCCTCCAGCCAGTTGAGCAGAATCTTGGGTTGTTGAAGTTCCCTGAGTGGTTCCCTGGCATCATTCAAAAACAGCCTCACCCGTTTACTCTATTGTATCATACAAATTTTTTATGTATTATATGTGTCGTGATGTGAAATAGTTTGGAAAGCAATACTGTACATTGTTTCTTTGTAGATGCAACAATCCTATATGTGAAATGTATGGCACATAAATATGGAAAAATGAACGCTGAAGTCCAGAAGTCTTAGTAAATTGGTGAAAATTGATCTGATTCTTGAAGAACAAGCAATATTAAACGTACTGTGAAAGAGTAGAAGCAGAAAGTTTTAAAGTGAAGTTGAGTAACAGATACATTTATTAGCTGTGCTTGTTGGGGTGCTTAACACTAGCTGACATGGTGGCTTGATTATGTGTGTGTGTTTGTGCATGTGTGTGTGTGTTTCTATTCATACTACATATAATGTAAGGTAGACCCCGGAAGTGGTGGCTGTAATCTGTAATCCCAGCACTTTGGGAGGCTAAGACAGGTGGATCACTTGAAGTCAGGAGTTTAAGACCAGCCTGGTCAACATGGTGAAACCCTGCATCTACTAAAAATACAAAAATTAGCCTAGTGTTGTGGCTTGTGCCTGTAATTCTAGCTACTCTGAGGCTGAGGTGGGAGAATTGCTCGCAGGTGGAAGTTGCAGTGAGCTGAGATGGTGCCACTGCACTCCAGCCTGGGTGATAGAGCGAGACTCTTCTCAAAAAAAAAAA
>NW_012116088.1:1270192-1292068 GCF_000951035.1 Colobus angolensis palliatus | reverse complement strand
TCAAAAAAAAAAAAAAAAAAAAAAAAAAAAAAAAGAACAGTAAGGTACAGAACCGCCCTCTATCTTGTAGCTTTTCCATTTGGAAACACATGGTTTCCAAGTTTGCATAGGCAGTGCAGAGAGGGTGGGAGGATTTCAGAGAAGTTGTAAAGAGCCAGGTCTGGCTTATGTCATATCTCCCATACCCCATTGGCCAGAATCCATTTCTACCACCTCAATCTAATTGCAGAGTAGACTTCCTATGTGACTAGGAATATAAAATGTTGTGTTAAACACATAATATAGTCTGTGCCATAATAATTTTCATAATCATCTATATGGAAATCCTAATTATCATCAAGGGTTGATTAAGGAGCAGAGTATCATGAGACAGAGAATGCACTGGGGAGTCTCAATGCCAGAGCCATAAATCAGTACAGTCTGAGGTGTTATCCTTCATCACTAAAGAGTATAAAAGATGAGAATCCACATGTCAGCTTGTCAAGGTGAAGATGGAGACACTGGACAGTCTTGATTGGCTCCCCCTACCTGTTCTGCCTCTGTTGGTCAGCTGCTGTCTCTATTTAGCCCCATCATATCTATGCACTTAGTGAAAGTGGTAGGGGCTGGTATCATAGAAACGTTGGATGCTTCCTCAGGAAAATATCAGGGATTCTTGGACACACTTTATGGAGAGTGCTTATAACAGTCAAAGGAGAGAAGGCTGCAAGAGTTGCTACTATCTTGGTAGTGAAAGGACAAACTGTATGTTAGGCTAAAGGGGACCATCTTCATTCTTAGATTGTGAAGATCCACCGAAAAAAAAATTGAGCAGTGTTGTCATCTTGTTTATCAAACTATGCCTTTGGTAGATGAATCTGGCTTTTCCTGATGCCACTGCAAACTGTGCTTGTTGTAGCCCAAGTTGGCCACTGCAAACAAGCTTAAGATGTCTCTTTTCTGTGACTCCCTTGTACTGAAAACTTTTTGCTGCCAATATCTGTTTTGTGTTTTCCTCATCTACCATAATGAGCTTACCCTGGACTCGGACTAGTCTGATTTGTTTTTCTATCACCAGTGTTTTGCATATTGTCTCATAGCAGCACAATTAGGAAGCACAAGTTCTCAAAACCTATTCATTTATAAAGCCACCTCTCCCATTCTCATCAAACCAGTCTGGATAATTGTCAGTTCAACTCTTCTGTGAAATGGATATTCTTGAACCTGAGCCCTAAAAGAAGCTAAGTAACCTCTGAATCATCAAAGAGATTCAATTATACTCAATCTATATTTTAATAGCTTATATGTTGATTATATACAATTATTTGAAAATTGCTCCTCTGTATATGAGGATATTCTACTAAGTAGGGCATCCTGTTTTTAAACTATCGTTATCTCTTCATGTTGATTTAAATAATCTATTTGAGTAGGTAAGAAAGCCACAGGGAAACCAAATCATTCTCAATCATTTTATGCATATTTACAAACAAAAATGAAGTATAGAGACTGACAATACAGTCTTTGTTCTAAGAGTAAGCTAAGCCTTAGAGGATTTCATGAGATACGGAAAGGAAGTAAAATGTTTTGAGCACCTGCAATACTCTGGGAAATGTGCTAGGCATTTTACATCTGTTTTCCCTTTAATTCTCTCTAACAACCTGCAGAATTGATATCAATATCCCCATTTTACAGATGAAGAAATTAAAGCTCAGGGAAACTAGGTCTATTGTCCAAGGCAAACATCCAGGAAATGATACACTGTAGGACTCTGAAGTTTGAAAACCAACATTTCATGTGGCAAAAGCAGATCTGAGTCTTGAGTATGGTTAAGACAATACCTTTTGTAAATATCTGAAACTAACTTATCCAAATTCAGTAGCCGTTTTTCTACCGTCCGTTCTTCCTTTCCTTCTGATTCTTCTGCACCTTTCTAATTAATTGGCATTGCCCGAGTCTGCCCCTTGGGAATTTGCCTCACCTTGAATGGCCTGTATGCAAAGCACCTCTCAGCAGGAAAAGATCAACTTATAAACGTTTCTATGGCAACCATTGACTCCCAAAGACTGCTCCTCCTTTGACCATACATGTGAAAGCCAGAAAAATAAATTACTTTTTAAGCTTTCATTTTACAGCAAAGTCTACTTACCGATGATGAACAGCTAATATTTTGAAAAATATAGTCAGTTATGTAACCTCTGCTGATTGTTGCCAGTGGAAATCAAGGAGCTTAGAGCTATCCTCTTCCCTCAACCCTCAGCTCCTCTGCCAATAGAATTTTTTTCAGTCTATTTTTCCCTGGAGGGGCCTTACTGGCACAATTTTTGTATGCAATTGAGAAAAACAAAATATAATGGTGTATTTCAAATAAAATCATATTCTCCCTGTGACTTGCCATATCTTTGCCCAAACAATCAGAATGTTTCTGTAGTATCAATGTTGCATTACACAACTGAGTATATTTTTTCTTTCAAAATTATTTTAAGTAGGAATTTTTTTTTAAAGAAACCTGGCTTTTCTCTATTTTTACTTGACAAATAATCTAATCCATATCTAGTGTGAAATTCAAGGAGTAGTTGCATTTAAAGTTGTAATTTAAAAAAATCCAAACACTTGGAAACTTGTTCTCTTAATTACTTAAAACACTATGGTCATTTTTTTTTTCTGGACAAAATATTGGAAAATATTGTCACATAATGTGGCAGTGAGAGAAAATGTTTGTACTGACGATTGTCCAGGAAAATATCATCAAAACTGTTCTGCTTTTATCAGAAAGTAAGAAGAAATGATTTTAAGTACTGAAACAACTTCATGGAAGAATTATAAAGAGACATAGGTAGGTGATTTGCAGGTAAGGCCCCACCCACATACCAGTGAAACATCTCTTTGTATGGTCTTAGCCCTGCCTACAGGCTATGGGATATTTAAAAAGGACTATAAAAGGAAACAAAAAAGGTCTTTGAGAAACTTATAGTTCATTTGAGGCCACAAGATGCCTGTCTAAAACAATCATCGAATAGAGTCTGCCAGAGGAAAGAGCGTAATTAGGAGTGATGTTACGATGTCCTCCTAATGAAGCTGCTGTGGGGGTGGGGATAATTTTCTGTTTCTACTACTAAACTGAATTTATTTTATTTAATAGCAGAAATATTGATTTTTCTATTTAGCCTACATTTTCTCAGTCACTTTGGGGACTTTCTTTGTCAATTAGGTATTTCCCTCCTCCCACTTCTCCCTTTCTCCCTAGTTGATGTAAGTAATGGAGGCCTTTTGTAAGATCATGGCAGTGGAAGAGTGTAGAGGCAGGAGACTGATCAATGATGCTTCAGTCCACAACTGGCACCTGCTAGCATGCATTAGCTTGTTTGTTCTTGGCTGTCATGTCCCTTTTATGGTTGCATTTGTTGGAAGGCCCAAAGTATGTTTGGCTTCTGGTAACATGATTCATGCTCCTGGCATACTTACTCCCATTGACAAGCCATTTTCAAAATGAATTCTTCTCTCTCTCTCTTTCTCTCTCTGCCTCTGTCCCTCTGTCTCTGTTTGTCAAGTTGTAAGAGAGTAGCAAGTTTTACACTTGCACCAGAAAAACTGGATGAAATATAAAACAGCGGTTTTTGATATTGGACAATAGGCAGCATGGGACCAGAATCCCCCAGAGAGAAGAAAAACATACAATATGAACTCTTCCATGTTCCAACGTTCTGCCTAGAGGGCATTATTAGTATGTGATGCAGGTAGGAGGAACCCAAGCAGAGCACAGTGTTATTGTTGAATTGAAAAGGCAGATGATTGGAGTTTGGGGAGGCTGAGGTGAAATGAATTTGCAGAGCAGAATCCTGGAGAAAAGTGAGCATAGTGAAGAGAGTTCAAACAATCTGCACAGAAGTCTTCCTTAGCCTTTAAGTGACAGTTTGTGCATGTATTAGATACAATTTTGCAAGTATGCATATAAAACAATTTCTGGGAAAAGAAAAATTACCTAAGAGCTGTAAGTTCAATAATTCCCAGGTTTACACAGGAATGGAATCATTTGACTTTTTACATCCAGAAGGGAGTGAACTTGTAAAATATAGGGGACAATTATTAGGACTCCTAGAAGAGTAAGGTCTTAGTATTTGTACTGAATTCCACCTATAGGAAAATCGGCCATAGACTAGACCTAAAATAACTTGAAAACAATGCTTAACAGGAACAAACTATTGGGCAAATAAATTAATTGCTTGCTATAACAAAGTCTAAAAGTCTCTCAAAGACTACATCAAAATAGAGCACTCCATTATGTAAAAGTCACAATATCTGACATCCAATCAAAAACTGCTTGATATAGTGAAGGAGCAAAAAATTGTGACCCGTAATCAGGAAGAAGAAGACTGTAAAGAAAGGTTCATAAATCACAGAGATGGAACTATTAACAAACAAAGATCTTAAAATAGTGTTTACAGGAATTTTAAAGGAACATGAACCTAAAGAGGAAAGACATGGAAGAAGAAATATTTTTAAAAAGAATGGAGCTTCGATAGATGAAAAATAACCTCTGAAGTAAAATTTTCACTGAATGCATTAACATAGATTGGACATTTCAGAAGAAAAGATCAGTGGACTTGAAAGAAAGCAACAAATACTATCCAAAATGAAGAACATAGAAAAAATAAAAAATAAAATAAAACTTATGATCTGCAAACAAAATTAGTTCTCTAACCCACATCCTCTGTAAATAGAGCCCCAGAATCTAAATTTTTCTGTGACTCTAAAAGTGTCCTGAAAAATAAAAAGTCTACTTAAAAGTAATAAAATGATGAAGTAAAATATTTTGTGATAACATTTCTCAGAAAGTTGGAGTGGCAACATTAATATCAGACACAGTAGACTTCTGGGTACCAACTATTGCCAGGGATAAAGAATGACATTTTATAATAATAAAAAGATGAGTTCATTATGATGACATAATCAACCTAAATTTGCATGAACTTTATAACAGATATTCAAAATACAATGGAACAAAAATCTGACATAACTGAAAGGAGAAATAGAAAAACTGAGAAATAGGCCAGGCACAGTGGCTCACACCTGTTATCCCAGCACTTTGGGAGGCCAAGGTGGGCGGATCACAAGATCAGGAGATCGAGACCATCCTGGCTAACATGGTGAAACCCCGTTTCTACTAAAAATACAAAAAAAAAACTGGGCGTTTTGGCGGGCACCTGTAGTCCCACTACTCAGGAGGCTGAGGCAAGGGAATGGCATGAACCCGGGAGGCGGAGCTTGCATTGAGCCGAGATCACGCCACTGCACTCCAGCCTGGGCGACAGAACAAGACTCCATCTCATAAAAAAAAAAAAAAGAAAAAAAGAAAGAAAAAAGAAAAATTGAGAAATATAGTTAAAAATTTCAACACTCCTTTTTCACTAACTGATATAACAATAGTCAGAAAATCAATAGAAATATAGAAGAAATTATAAATCAACTTGATCTAACTGATATTTATATACCTCTCCACCCATCAACTGAAGAATAAAAATTATTTTATTTACCAGGATAGACCATATTTTGTGTCATAAAACAAGTCTCATTACATTTGAAGAGATTGAAATCATACCAACTATGTACTCTGACACACCGGGAACAGACTTAGAAATCAGCAACAGAAAAATATCTGGAAGCCTTCCCCCACAACATAGCTGGAAATTTATACAATACATATTTCTAAATAACCCATCAGTCAAAGAAGAAATCACAAGATAAATAAAAACATATTTCAATGGAAATAAAATAAAGAACACTAAATTGTGGGATGCAGTATCTTAGTGTGCTTGGGTTGCCGTGACAAAATGCCATGGACTGGGTGTCCTGAACAACAGAGGTTAATTTCCCACAGTTCTAGAGGCTGGGAAGCCCCAGATTAAGACCAAAGTGCTGGCTGATGTGGATCTGACTGAGGGATTTCTTCTTGGTTTGGGGAGGCAAGTAAGGGAGCAAGAGAGGAAGGGCAATCTCTCTTCCTCTTCTTATAAGGCCACTAATTCCATCATAAGGACTGCACCTTCATGACCTAAACTAACTCTAATATTTCTCAAAACACCTCTCCCAATACTATCATGTTGTGAATTGACACTTGAATATATGAACTTTGGGTATACACACTTATTTCTTAACGTGCAGCTAAAACATTGCTTAGTTCTCCCCTCTCAAAAAAAAGTTACCGAGAAATTTTTCATCATCCCATAATAAAACTCTGTTCCCACTAAATAAAAATTCCCCATTTCCTTTCTCCATAGACCCTGATAAATGCTGCTCTGCTTTCTGTCTCTTAAGAATTTGAGTATTCTAGGAACCTCATATAAGTAGACTCATATAATATTTGTCCTGTTTCCTCTCGCTTATTTTACTTAGCATAATGTCTTCAAAGTTCATCTGTATTATATCAGAGTTTCATTTCTTTTTAAGGCTTAAAAATATCCCATTGTATTCACATACCAAATTTCGTTTATCCACTTAACCATGGGTGGAAATTTAGGTCGTGTCTATTTTTTGGCTATTGCAAATAATCTTGCTATTAACATAAATGTGTAAATGTCTGTCTGAGACCCTGATTTCAATTTTGGGGGTATATACTCAGAAGTGAAATTGATGGATCATAGGGTAATTCTATACTTAAGTTTTTTAGGAACTGCCATACTTTTTTACACAGTAGCTGCACCAGTTTTCATTCCCACCAGCAATGCATAAGTGTTCTGATTTCTCTATGTCTTGTGAGTACATATTATTATCTGTTCTTTTGATAATAGCCATTCTAATGGGTATAAAGTTATATCTCCTTGTGGTTTTGTTTTTAATTTTTCTAATGGTTATTGATCTTGAGCATCTTTTCATGTGCTTCTTGGCCATTTGCATATCTTCTTTGGAGAAGTATCTATTCAAGTATTTTGTCCATTTGAAGTTTTTTTAATGCTTAGATTAGATACAAAGAAAGGTTTATAATTAGTACTTTTAGGTGGCATTAAGAAGCTAGAAAAAAAAGCAAAGTATATTCAAAATAATTTTAGGGAGATAAATAATCAAAATAAAGGTATAAATCAATGAATTAAAAAACAGATAGAGAAAACTGATTAAACCTCCAATCAATTAATAAGTTTTATTTTTCCCTATCTCCCAAGTACATCTTAAGCCTATCAGCCTTCCAAATTTGTTCTTCTTGGTAACTCCAGTGTCTGGCATAGTACCTTGTTAATAATGTGTGTTCAATAATTACTTGACCAATTAATTCACTTTTTTTCACCAATTAAAAATGGTAAGATAGGACAAGACAAACATATAGAAACAGCACAGAAAAACGCAAGGAAGTACAGTGGAAAAGGAACAACATTTAGAATCAGAAAATTCACTGTGTAGTTATGTTGCTCTATACAAGTCTATGTGGCTTTCTGATCCACATCTGTAAAATAGATATGATTCAAATAACAAATATCAATAAGTTTGGGATCTCCATTTAAGAAAAATTAAAAATGGTTTCATTAATCCAGATTTTGGGGTTAAACTTGGTTCGGCTCAGGCCAGTCTGGCTCTATTCTCTCAGAATTGTGCAGTGTCTGCATGGGTACCTCTTCATGTGCTGTCTAAAAATTCACCACCTCTTGTGTCATCTTCTTTGAACTGTCATTCCAGCTTAAGTCACAAGACACAAGATCCTTGAGGTCAAGTCCAAAAACTTTTTGTCTGTCTTCCTTGAACCTGACAAGTTCCTGGCATAATAAATCATTGTTGAATTAGAGGGATTAGAAGAGTATGAAAGCTATCAGAGCCTAGAGAAAATTATAATTGCTAATACTTTATTTCTGAAAAAACAAAAATGTAGGATCAACTGCTCAATAGCTCTGTTTCTTCATGTAACACTTGTTACTTGAAATACCAAGGATGAAGTTAAATACTTGGTTCTATGAAGCCTTTTCCCATGATTTCCTTAAGACCAGACTCCAAATTGTTTTCAAACTATTTGCCAAGTCTCCATTCCTTCCTATAAGCATTAAAGAAGTTTTCTCTCTGGCACATACTTACAACGTAGTGCTTTCTTCACCAAGCAAGACTTGTGGCATTTGTCCATGCTTTCAAAGCAAATAGGGTAAGCAGGAAAAGGAAAACTAGACTTGACTGAAAGCTAGCACGAGGTAGAAAACTATGAACCTGGGAGTTTCTGAAAGTTATATTCCAGTCAAGTCAAAAGACTTCATCTGTTACAGTAGATTTCTCCCTCCTCTTTGCTGTCCAAATCACGTCTATCCTCTTAGGCCCCACTCTAATCACACTGTCCTGTGTAATCAGACTGTTACCGACTGCCCTCTTCTTTATCTGAATTTCTACAGCATTTACAAATGATATCACACATCTAGTACCTGTTTAAAATCTTTCTGCAAAAATAATTATGTCTGAACAGCATTATGCTTTTGAAATGCTTTTACTTTTAATTTCTTTGGTTTTTGCAATTATTTGGAGAGTTAGATATTGGTGTAACCATTTTAAATATCAGAAGCAGAGAGAGCCTTGGGGACTTACATGATGCTATGTATCATGATGTTATGATTCTGAACCTATCCAGTGACCTTACCCAATGGTCCTGCATTCTTTCTATGTGCTTGCCTTGGCTTCTCCATCTCCAGCCTTAGCACCTCATGTCTTCCCAGCAAAGTCTAGTAAAGCACTAGGCACAAAGCCTCATGCTTACTTATCCTTTGTCCACCACAGGGTACCTGTTCATGTAAAATTCCTATTTGTTGTAAAACATCATATTTTTTTGCTCTTTTGTTATGTTAAATGTTCATTGCCTCAGATTTTAACTAGCTTCTCGGGTATTTGTTTGTAATGTGATCTAGAATAATAGAATATAGAAAAAATAAGCTATGAAGAAACTTGAGATCATATAAGCTACCACCTTCTTTTCCAGTACAACATCAATACCTCTTGGCGATAACAGACTTAACCAACCTAGCTGAGAAATGAATTCCATATAGTTCTGATGGTTGTGGGCCCTTCCTCCTTTCTCTTCACCACACATGGAGCTGGAGACATGACTCAGGAATGGAACAACACCCAAAGTCCCAGCCATAACTATTGGTCTAGCAATGGGCACGTGCTTGAAGAAAAGGCAGAATTCTCCCTGGGACGTACATATACATATATATGTATTTTGCAAAACCTTTGGAAGAAGATACATTTCCCCTGGCAGTGTATCAGTTTTGATTATGTATTTCCATCACATTCGTTATTTGGAAAGAGTGTACTTGAGAGAAATGGAACCCCTACTACGTTGTTTGAGTCTTTTATGATAGCCATACCTAGCCTTAGCACTAAATTTGATCTTTTCTGTTGAGTAATAGTTCTTTAATGTTGAAACTAGTTCAAGTCATATTTTTGTTACTTGACAATTGGGAGTAGTGACTAATACACGTGTCACTACAGAAGAGAAAACTCATGTCTGGAAATAACTTATTGAAAGTTATAAATCTAGTTAGTGACAGGATCTGAAAAAAAATAACCCAGACCACTTTAATTTTAGTACAATATTTTTTCTAGCTTACCAAATTTCAGTACATGAAGTTTTTGTTTTCCGGGTTTACAATCTACAGCATCACTGCCTCTTTATGACAAGAGTGCACAAATATACTTACTGCAACATTTTTAAATTTCAATAAATCTTACTACCTAGGGTGAAACCCCTTCTTATTCAAAGGTTCTATAATTGATGTCTGCCCTTCATGAGTTATGACATGGCATATATTTGGTATATGTATGCCATATATTTAAAATAAACTTTAGAGCTGTACTAATGATGATGGCAATTCTTATGTGCCAGCTACTCTGTTTTGCACTTTTTATATTTTCTAAATCTACTTAATGATGCTATAAGGTATCGATTTTCAGAGTAGAAAGTTGGAGGTGAGATAAGTTACATAAATTGTTCATTGTCACTCAGAGATAGATTCAAATTCAGTTGTATTTGACCCCAACCTGTGCTCTTTTCTCTGTACCAGACACTTTCAAGTTTCTCTGCTTTTATCTGTGTTTTCATTTTACTGATGAAAAATCTAAACCACAGAAAGTTTTGCCACTTTTTCAAGGTCATCCAGTCAGTTAGTGGCACAGCTGAAATCGATTCACTCAACACCAAAAACCTAGACAACACTATAGACATAATCACTCACAGGTACTGCGTGGATTTGGGGTAGCTCTTAACGGAACTATTCACTTCTCATTATTCTTATGTTGGTATTGCTAACCATCCAAATTCCCTGGCTTCTGGACTCTTGAGCTTTGAAATTAGTGCCCTTTATATACATAAATGTCTCATCCTCTGATAAGGGAAGTAGGGCCTGCCAAGCAAGTGTGTTTTTCCACATGGATCTATGCCAGGCAGATGGTGTCAGCCCAGGTGGCCACCAAGGCAACACAGCGGAGAGGCTTCAGAAGGCAAGCATGAAACCATGCCAAGAGAGTTCTGGTGGTCACAACTGAAGAAGCCACATCTGTTGTTATGTCCCTAAAACAAATATGCAGCTAAGGATGAAAAAAAAAAAAAAAAACCCAAGGGATGAAGTCTAAGTAGCACAGGAATATAGTGGATGCTAAGGAACAAAAGAACGAAGTAAGATGGTTTAGGACTTTCATGTTAAGTGGCGCTGGGATGCTGATGTTATTGGTCTATACCACATGACGCTTTGGTAGACACAGCCTGAAATATAGGAAAACGTTGGTATGGGAAAATTTTAGGAGTATGTAGGAATTCTACTTCAAAACATACATGGTGCAGAAGCTGCCTAGCTGTGGAAGAAGAGCAGTAGATGTTTTTGCTGATTGGATTCATTGCAAAACTGCTCTTTTCTCCAATTTACATAAACTCCACATTGAAGTACTTATAGATTAAAAGCATTTCCTGAAAGCTCTTGGAACACTTCACAGTTTTCATTCTTTAATTCTTATATATAGGTACTCTTAAAAATATTATGAAAAACTATTCCACCACACAGAACTGAAGAAAGCCTGAGAATGGCAGATAAGTTTTCTGTGTTGATTTTAAGACCATTTATCTACAATTACTTGGAGAATTTAGACTTGAAGCTTTCTCAGTTGAGATAAGGCAAATGGCTATTTGATCATTCTGTTCTATAAAACAGAAAATGTACATCTGACTGGAAACCTGGTTGCATTTGGAAAAAACACTGGCTTCCTTTCTGAGAGCTCAGGTTGTACTACTCACTCTTGGGCTGCAAGTAATGAAGTTGGCAACTCCTCAAAGGAGGTGAGCTTCTTGTCATTTTATAAATTTTATATTTCTTCTTTTCGACCTCAGTTGGCTTGTGTTTTAAGATTTTCTTTGATTTTATTCAAATGGAGTGCAACTACTTTTGAACTTGATTGACATATACACTTAACTCCAAAATTATATAATATTTATTGCTCTTATTTTGTTTAAAGTAGTATGATGAGTTTCAGAAAATTTGAAATGTACAGTAAAGCACACCAAAAATGCCAGCTGTAATTTCACCACCAGAGAGAACTGTTGTTTCTATTTTAATGTTTGGGGTTTTTTGTCAGTTATTTTTGATGCTTAATGATATTTTATCAGAAATATTCATGCTCCACATACTAAATTCTTATCTATCTTTTATCATTTTACACCAGAAAATGCACTCTCCTAAAAGAATATACCATCATTAATTTAACCAATTCTATTAAATTTTTAGATTATTGCTACTTCTCTCCTACTCTTTTACCACGCACAATGCTGTAATAAACATCTCTTTAGATATCCATGATGCTTGCCTTACAATCAATACAATTATGAAGTGAAATGTTTGCTTGAGTTCTAGAGTAACACCTTGACATGTTGCCTCTTTATTATCAGGTTGTAAAATAAATATTGGCCCAATTCAAACTAGTATTTAGGGGATAAGGGGTAAACCTGGAAGGTTGATAGACAAGTCAATGTTGGTCATTGTTGAGGCTGGATTTTGAAATCTGTAGCTTGATTAGATGGAGATAGTAATTTGTGAAAACTAAGATAAAGGGAACCTAAAGACCCAGTTGGTTAAGTGGAGATAAAATTATAGTCTAGGAGTGCCCATGTGACTGAACATTTTGCTTTGTGGTAGACATACAATGCCTCTAATCTTCAAAGATCTCTAAGGCAGGTATTACCCCTATTATTTTAGAAATACAGCAACTAAGTCTCAGAAAGTTTAGCTAAGAATCTTTTAAAAAGGCATCTCTCCAGGTCAGGGTTTCTTAAACCTGGCACTATTAACATTTTGGGCTAGATAAGTATTGTGAGAGGCTGTCCTGTGCATTGTAGTATGCTTAGCAGCATCTTTGTCTAGATACCACCAAGCACCAGTAGCACTCCAGTCCCAGCACTGACAACCAAAAATGTGTCCACGTTGCCACATCTCTTGGGGATGTGGTGGGAGGAGTGGTCCCTGGCTGAGAACCACCACTGTTGTAGGAAGAGCTAAAGACAAAATTCAAAATCTCAACTGTGTGATTTCAAAGCATGTGTTCTTTTCTCTACAGTTTATTACCTCTCTCCAGAATAGGAATTCTTATGTGCTCTGGAGTCCTGGCTGGTATCCGATTTGATTTCTCACAGAAGCTACTGATGACTTTTTCATTCTCTAGAAACTGTTTCATTCTCTAAATTTTTTTTCATTCTCTAGAATGAAATTTAATTTCATTCTCTAAAATTTTTCATTCTCTAGAAACTGGACACTCATTTAATATTTCCTCATCTTGCCTTTTCGTTCCCCACTCTTCTCATCCCCTCCAGGGTAAACTTGGTATCTTCACTCAGTTACTTCTCTCTCCAATTTTCTGAAGGAACAGTAATTTTCTGGACAGGTGTGGTGGGTAAAGCTAGGCTTTGGAATGCAAGATCTCTGGGTTTGAATCTAGACTTTTATACTTACTGGCTCTGTGACCTTCAATGAGTTACCTAACCATTATAAGTCTATGGTTCTTTATATATAAAATGGGGATTAAAAAATAACACTTTATTCACTTGCTAGGGGTGCTGTAGCAAATACCACAGACTGGATAGCTTAAACAACAGGAATTAATTATCCGACACCACTAGACGTTCAAAGTAAGGTGTTGGCAGGTATGGCTTCTCCTGAGGTCTATCCACGGCTTGCAAAGGGCCACCTTCTTGCTGTGTCCTCAAATGTTCTTTTCTCTGTGTATGAGTATCCCTGGTGTCTCTCTGTATGTCTGAATTTCCTCTTATTACAAGGACATCAGTCAGAATGGATTATGACCTTAAGGGCCCCATTTGAACTTAATTACCTCCTTAAAGGCCTTATCTTCAAATACAGTCATGCTCTGATGTACTGGAGGTGAGAGCTTCAACATAGACATTTTGGAGGGGACATGATTCAGTTCATACCATGTATTTACTATAATATTTTAGGAATAAGTTTATTAATAAATTTACTTTCTAACTTTTACTTTAAGTTCACGGGAACATGTGCAGGATGTGCAGGTTTGTAACACAGGTAAATGTGTGCCATGGGAGTTTGCTGTACAGAGTATTTCATCGCCCAAGTGTTAAACCCAGTATCCATCAGTGATTTTCCTGATCCTCTCTCTCCTCCCACCCTTTACCCTCCGATAGGCCCCAGTGTGTGTTGTTCCTCTCTATGTGTCCACGTGTTCTCATCATTTAGTTCCTGTGTATAAGTGAGAACACGTGAATCAAAACCAAAATGAGATACCATCTCACACCATTCAGAATGGCTATTACTAAAAAGTCAAAAAAATAACACACGCGGGTGAGATTGGGGAGGAAAAGGAATGCTTTTACACTGTTGGTGGGAGTGTGAATTAGCTCAACCATTGTGGAAGACAACGTGGCAATTCCTCATTAATGCATTTGAAAGTACATCACAGAATGATGGCATGAAGGAGACCATCTGAGTTAGAACATCTGAACCTGATTGAAAAATAATTTCAAATTTTACTTTAGTTTCGGGGGCACATGTGCAGTTTTGTTACATGGGTATATTGCATGATGCCCAGGTTCGTGGTACGATTGTTCCCATGGTCCAGGTAGTAAGCATAGTATCCAATAAGTTAGTTTTTCAACCCTTGTCCCCCGCCTGCGTTTCACCACCAGGAATCCCCAGTGTCTGTTGTTGCCATCTTCATGTTCGTGAGTTTCCAATGTTTAGCTTCCACTAACACATGAGAACACACCGTATTTGCTGAACCTCATTTCTTCCCTCAGGGTAAACCCTGACCCATCCATTTCCTTCTTTTCAAGAAGGCTTCTTCACGTATACAATTTCTCTTTCATTGTCTCTCTCAAAACAGTGGTAAATCACAGCAGAATTATGTATAGCATAAAAAGAGAACAAATCAATTAGAATTGTATATATTTTTGAAAGATGTACGTACTTTATGACATATTAAAATCTTTTAGTTTTCACCATATATAGGCATTTTTAACATACCCATATAAACATGGTCAAATATATAAATACCAATATATAGTCAAATATAGGTGTTTTTAACATACCTGTGTAATATAAGGTCAAAACCAGAAGACTTTAATTTTGACCATATGTATAGGTATTTTTAAGCATACATATATATGTGATCAAATATAAAAATGCCTATATATGTGGTCAAATATAGGTATTTACTTTTAGATAATTTATAGACATACTTTATGATATACTAAAATCTTTTAGTTTTCACCATATACCTAGGTATTTTTCCTTGCTCCAACCATGTATATACATAATTTTGTATCCTGGCCTCTTCAGTTAATATTACACCTATGCAACATAGATACACTATTATGTAAGATTCTTTTTATGTTAAAACTAACAAATTAACAGTCTCATCATTTATTTAACTATTCACATACTTTCCAATATTTTGATTGCTTTGCTGATCTGGGATTGTTATCAACAATACTCAATACTGTCATGTACATTTTCAGCATTTAACTTTTATTTCTTTTGGCTTGCTTCTCAGAATAAATTTCCATGCTAAATCAAAGGGAATGCACATTCTTACAACTTTTTTGGATTAGAAAACTGTTTTTCAAAAAGGTAGCACTAGTTTGTACCAACAGTAGCAGTGAACTTGTGCAAAACTTTGACCATGAGATTATTGAGGATTTGATTTCCCTTTGCTCTACTGCGCACCGTCATCAATTTTCCAGGTGTTGTGGATTTAATAGGTGAAGTGACACCATTATTTATTTAGGGGCCTATTTTCCTACTGATGAAGTCATACTGCTTTTGCATATCTTCATTGGTTACATTTTTATACTGTTCTCTATTTTCTGATCTCTAACCATTTTATCATATTAGCCTACAGATGGAAACCAAGTCTTAACTTTCCTCAGATGAAACTTCTCTTGATTTTTCTTTTTAAATGCTAATATGATTTCTTTCCTTTTAAAAATGTCTTAAATTTTAAGAACATTTTTTGGTAACAAAACAATAGTATTTTTAAGGTAGTAATAATCAAAGTTTAGAAAATACGAGAACACTGGAATATAAAAAATTCTTAGGCTGAGCATGGTGGCTCATGCCTGTAATCCCAGCACTTTGGAAGCCTGATGAAGAAGGACCACTTATGCCCAAGTGTTGGAGACAAGCCTAGGCAACATAGGAAGACCCCAGCTCTAAAAATAATTTTTAAAAAATTTGTCGGGTGTGGTGGCGTGCACCAGTGGTCCTAGCTACTTGAAAGATTGAGGCTGGAGGATTTCCTGAGCCTGAGAGGTTGAGGTTGCAGTGAATCATGAGCCATAATCCGGCCACTATACTCCAGCCTGGGTGACAGAGCAAGACCCTGTCTCAAAAAAAATAAATAAATAAATAAATTATAGTTTAACCACCTTAAGATAACTCACTTAAAAATACTTTATCATAAAGTTTTATTGCAGAAATATATTTAAAATTAGGATGATATTGATGGTGGTTTAGTATCCTAATTTTTTCACTCAGCATTATGTCATTAGTATTTTCTGATACCCTTTGACTTTAAGAACATTAATTTAAGTGGTCAAGCTATATACCATAAAACTGTACTGCTTTGCATTTAACTATTGCTCTACTAAACACTTAAGTTAGAATCATTTTCTTCCTGCCATTATAATTAATTACATTGAGCATCCTTGTACACAAATCTATCTACTCATGTATTCAGGATATATTTGTAGAAGCTACTGATTCTACAGATACAAACTTTCTAAAGACTCAATTCACATTGCCAAATTGCATTTCAGTCAGGTTGTGCCAAGTTTCCCTTCCTTATCGTAACGGGTGAGTGCCTGCCTAATGCATCCTTGCCAACACTAGGATAATCTTTGAAAAATCTTTGCTACTTTAATACTTGAAAAATATTAACTCATTACATTTGCATTTGTTTAGGGAGTCTGATAATTTTTGCATATGTCCACATTTGTTGTTTTACTTATGTGAATTATTTAGTAATGTCCCTTTCCTATTTTTAAGATATGAGTGATTTTTAATTAATTTATAAACATACTTTATGATTAAAAATATTATTCTGTTGTCAACATATTGCTTGTAAATCTTGCCAGTGGCACTATCACTTTGCTTTAAAATGATTGTTGAAGCTACTTTGTGGAAAAGGGGTTATAGGGTAATGAACAAGATGGGGCAGATCAATAAGAGGCTATAGCTGTCACATTTGTAAGATGCAATACTATTAATTTTTGAAAATGTATTTGTTTTTAACTACTTTATTTATCTTTATTATAATTCTAGAAGTCTTTCAGTTGGTTTATTAGGATTTATAGATATACAATAATTATTCTTAATTAATAATATTTTTTACCGTGTACCATATTCACACCTATTGTAAGAGGATAATGTCATGGTTGAGCCATGATTAAATATGACAATGCATTTTAGTGCACATTGTTTATCATCCTATGATTTTAGCACATTTTTATCAGTAGTTTATATAGAATTGCATCAATGCCATATTGGCATCTATATGATAATCACATACTGCTTTTTTGATTATTATGTAGTCTTATTTCTTCTCATGGTTACAACTCTCAGTCCTGTGACATTAACCCCATCTTAGAAATCTAGCTGCAGAGAGTCTGTGGCAGGTGACACTATTATCTAAACTAAGGAGCTCCAGGGGTGGGAAATTAAATTATTTGTCATAGTCACACAGGATTATCCAATCCTGAGACTTGCAAGTCTTTGGAAGTGCAGGTTTAAATATAACACCCCCTTCAGCTCATTTGCTAGTTTTTATTTGGTGTAAAACCTCAGGTCTGCATGCAGAAAGAAAAAGAAAGAATAAAGAGGAAAGAAGGACAAGGGAGGCAATACAATTACCGTCAAAGGTGCAAAGGTTTGGGGAGCCCTTTATTGCATGGTTCGAATCCCACCTTGGCTATTACTAGCTGTGTAGCTCTGGGCAGGATACCAGATTCTCTGGGATAAGAATATCAGCTTTGAAGGAGGACTGTGAGGATTAGATGATAAAATTTAAGTAAAGGATTTAACACAGTGGTTGGCAAAGAGTAATTCTTACAGAGATTTCATAGTGAGCCTAGCATTGCACTAAGAACTGTTTTGTGCTAAAATGTTAACCCATTCAATTCTCACAACAACCCTATGAGATAGGTATTATCATTATCATTTCTGTTTTGCAAAGAGGGTAAATGAGACACTGAAAGTGTAAGTAATTAACCTAAGGTCCCACTGAAAGTAAGTGGTACTTCTGGGAGGTGATATTGAGTAGTGTGGCTCCAGAAGGCCTGCTGTTGACCACTGCTGAGACACGACCTCTTACTGTAGAGACTGTGGCTCTTTCTCTACTCACTAAGCCTTCAAGTTCTTAGAAATCACAAAGTACAGCTACTCCATTTTACAACTGAGGAAACTGAGGCCCAAAGAGGTAAATAACTCTCCCAGAACTAGGACTAGAATCCTGGTCTCCTCACTCCATTTTCGACTTCTGCAAGTAGAAGCACCCTCCAGTACCACCGGTTTGGAACATTCTGGGCCTACCCTCACGCTCTTAGATAAGCTTCCGGCCTTGGGAAGTGAAAAGAGACTTTTATCTACATTGTGTAATTATTTTCAACCAGTTTTTAAAAACTTTTTCTTTAGGTCAGACATAATGACTTCAAGAATGTAAGTTATAAGTCTTTGTGGATCTTTATGATGCTACAAGTGATTATATTTATCACATTTTTTTTTTTTTGAGATGGAGTCTTGCTCTGTTGCCCAGGTTGGAGTTCAGTGGCTCAATCTTGGCTCACTGCAACCTCGGCTTCCCGGGTTCAAGCAGTTCTCCTGCCTCAGCCTCCCAAGTAGCTGGGACTACAGGCGCGTGCCCCCACACTCAGCTAATTTGTTTTTGTTTTTTTTTTTTTTTGGGGGGGTAGAGACAGGGTTTTACCATATTGGTCAGGCTGGTCTCAAAATCTTGACCTTGTGATCTGCCCGCCTTGGCCTCCTAAAGTGCTGGGATTACAGGCATGAGCCACTGTGCCCGGCCTATTTACTACATTTTTAAATAGCCAAAGAAAGTATAAACAAAAGGAAAAAACTGAACAAACAAAATTTTTAAAAAATATCTACATGTACAAGTCTTGAAAGTTTACTTAAGACTAATTTACCTGGCTTAACTTGAATTTCTAGCTCAGTTTCAATGAGAGGAAACAGTGCCATGCTTCAGGTGCCAAAATGGATTAATTTCTGAATAACGTAGATAGAGCAATGCCTAAAATGCAAATCCCAGTTTTCTCATTATCAGTGTTATGAAATGAGATTTATTTCTATGGAGGAAACCTTCTCCAGTGGACTTTGCTAATAATATCTGATGAGGGATGAGTTGAGGTATTGGGAGCTCGGATTCTAGAGATAAGTTATCTACCAGAAGTTCACTGTTAGACGTCTTCACCGTATTTTCTATCTTTGTTCTTTCTAAGGTTTCAACGTTGCATTCATGGAGCTCCAGCAGTTATTTTCTTGCCATTCTTTCAGCTGCTGCTGAACTGAACCTGACCAAATAACATCAACTATCAGGTAAGTGTGGTCATGCCACAAGAATTTCCTGCATGGCTCTGGTCACATTTTGGAATGGATCTAAAATCTAAAATTTAAAAAGGACAACAGAATATCTCACATTAATAGCACTTATTTTCTACTTGATTACCTCCGTAGACAGGGAACTCATCACATATTTACCACCATTATCATCACCCAATACTACAATTTACTGAGAACTTACTGTGGGCTGAATGCTGTCCCTTTTTAGTCCCTTCAAAACTTTATAAGGTAGGTATTATCTTCCAGATTTTATGGTGGGGGAATGAAAGATCAAATAAATAAGAAAAGAAAGAAAAACTGACTCACAGTTTCACAAGAGTGAAGATAAAATTGAGCCAAATTCTTTATGGGTTCTGAGATTGACTCCTTCCTGGTAACTGAGAAGCCACAATTACAAGGCTGCATCATTTCCACCAAGGGGACAAAAAGGAAGAAGCTTTATTTCTTCCTGCACATCTCGACCCTTTGATTGCTGATTTAACCCTATTCTTTTTCATTCTGTGTTGGGAACATAACTTCTCTGGGTCCTGAAAATTTTACTATTATAATTAGTGAGTCAGATTATGTTGCTAGTTTTCATTCTAGTTTGGAGACACCAACAGTGGAGCGCACTGGATAGGAACATAGACTGTGATGCCATGCTGCTCAGGTTCAAAGCTAAGTTCCCATGATGGTTAATTTTATTTGATAACGCTCTGTCGCCCAGGCTGGAGTGCAGTGGCCGGATCTCAGCTCACTGCAAGCTCCGTCTCCCGGGTTTACGCCATTCTCCTGCCTCAGCCTCCCAAGTAGCTGGGACTACAGGCGCCCGCCGCCTCGCCCAGCTAGTTTTTTGTATTTTTTAGTAGAGACAGGGTTTCACCATGTTCGCCAGGATGGTCTCGATCTCGTGACCTCGTGATCCACCCATCTGGGCCTCCCAAAGTGCTGGGATTACAGGCTTGAGCCACCGCGCCCGGCCATAAAATATTATTTCTAAATGTGGCTGTGAGAGTGTTTCTGGAAAAGAAGGGCACTTAAATTGGTAGACTGAGTGAAGACTGCTCTCACCAGTGTGGGTGCACATTATCCAATTTGCTGAGGACCAGCTTAGAACAGAAAGGCCCAAAAAAGGGCAAATTCACTCCATCTTTTTGGGCTGGGGTATCCTTCTCCTCCTTCCTTAGAGATTAGTGCTCCTGGTTTTCAGACCTTGGGACATGGACTGGGACTTACATCATTGGTCCTCCTGGTTCTCAAGCTTCCGCTGTTGAACTGAAACTATACCATCAGCTTTCCTGGCCCCCAGCTTGCAGAAAACAGACTGTGGGACTTCTCAGCCTCCATAATGGTGTGAGCCGATCTCCCATAATGAACCTATTTATGTTGCTCTCTCTCTCTCTCTCTGTCTCTCTTTCTCTCTCTGTCTCTCTCTCTCTATATATATATGTGTGTGTGTGTGTGTGTGTATGTATGTATATCTCTATCTATATATTCTGTTTCTCTGAACAACCCTGACTAATACAGTTTCCTAACAAAATTAGCTGTATGACCTTGAACAAATTACTTACCTTCTCTATTCCTTCATCTGCAAAATGGAAAAGTTGAGAGGATTTAAAGAGTTAATAGGTGTAAAACACTTACAGAACTACCTGGCATTTGGTAAATGTCACATGAAAGGATTTTCTATTATTGTCACTACACATCAGCCCAACCTGATTCCCAGATTCCTTATTCCTGCTTCTTGGGGAACTGGGGCTGATGTGTGAGACAGGGTGCCTGTCCTGAGGAAGAGTGGGTTTCAGGAGCTCTTCTTTCACATTCTGGGGCTCAGTCTCCACACTTATCCAGATCCTGTCTCTCCTTCCCATCACTCAATCCATTTTCCGCAGTACTCTGGGCTTTTGTTGTGTCACCTGCTTCTGACCCAGGGTGGGTCCTCAGAATATCCACTGTGGGATCCCTGCTTTACTGGAGAGCTCACTCTACCTGCCCATCCTCCTAATCTGCCACTTTTCCCAGCTGTGTCCTGTACTCCCACGTCTTGAAATAGCTTTCCCTCCCTGAGCACTCCTTCCAGGAGTTTTTGTCATTTCATTCCTTTCTTCTGGAAAGCTTTTTCTTATCCTTATGGCAAAATCTCAGATATCATCATGCCAAACCCAAATATGTTATCGCCCTTGAGAAATATCCATAGACATCTATCAGTTTTCGTTCTCTGGATCACCAAGATTTTATTTGTTCAATTTCTTGTAATAGCCTGTGTGATATTAGTGTGCTGCATTAGTTGTTTATGAGTGTCTTCACTGTCATGGTTACTCTGGTGTAGAGTACCACTCTGGCATGTGTATGGTGGATTGGGATGTGACTCCGATAGTCACTTTTTTTTTATTTAAATTCTCATTTTTCAACTCCCTGTGTAACCAAGAGCAGATCACAGTGCATCTCCTTGCCTTGACTTCCTCATGGGGAAATTGGAGGTAATGATAGTAATTTCCTCAAAAGACCCAAAAGAATGTTGTAAGAATAAAATAAATGTATAGATGCTAAGAATATGGAAACATAACTTGGTATATCAAAAGCATTCAAGAACCATTGGTTACTAGTAGTATACCATTATTATTAAGTCCTCATTGCTTCCCATAGTAAATGACATGGTCCATGGATATACTCAATCAATATTTGGTAATTAGATGAATTCCCAGTTTTAGAAAATCTCAGCTCTATTCAAATATCTATTGTATATCATATTCTTTCTCTTTTTCTTTTCCTCCCTTCCACTGTTCCTCCCTTCCTTCCTTCCTTCCCTCCTTCC
>NW_012116088.1:1210113-1269748 GCF_000951035.1 Colobus angolensis palliatus | reverse complement strand
TCCTTCCTTCCTTCCTTCCTTCCTTCCTTCCTTCCTTCCTTCCTTCCCTTTTTTTCTTCCTAAACTGTTTTCAATGTGCTCAGTGTGCCAGGGTCTCTAAATCTGCAACCTTCTTTCTACCTTGCTTTACCCAATCCAGCAACTGGAGTCTGGTCCTCACACTTAGTCTTGGACCTGAGTCTCTATCAGCTGACAGTCCTAGTTCTTTGAAAAGGATCCTGAATAGCGCCTGTCTGGGTTTCCTGTCTGGCTTTGCCCTCCTCCTTATCTTGGATGCCTGTCAGCCCACTGCATATTAGTTTTCTAGTCTGTGCCCCATTGTTACCCATCTGTTTGGCAACCTGTTATCTCCCTGGACAGATCTGTCTCTTAACACCTGCAGGGGATCCTGTCTCACGAACTTTTGCCACATTCCTTGTAGCTGAGTTAGTTCTAATTCCCAGCCCCACTCCATCTGCTCTGTCCTACAGATTCATTGAACTATATTCAAATATATCTGCAACCAAAACATCAAAGCTGGGGAAGGGCCAATTTGGCTTGTAATTTAGATATCATTGGCTTTTTTTGCATTATTAAGAGATATAATGCTTAGTGAACCTATTTTCTTTTGAGGATGTCCTTTTGGTGAACTCAGCAATGAGTGAAAAGGGTAAAACAGGGAGTAATACTTAAAATATTTCACAGCGTAGTACGAGCACCTCCAAATTAGAGTAGGTGCCGGACGTAAACAATCAGTTTGCTATTCCCAGAGGTTCCCATTGGAGAAGAACTCAATCCTAGAAGCTAATATTGCAGTGATCTTTTAGGCCCTTATTAGGGAGCAAAATGTCTCTTTTCAGTCTCCTTTCCGGTATACATGTCCTTAACTGTTCTTGTTGCCAGATTAAATACTGTACACATGGTAAAATTTGAATGTATTCAGACAAACAATGAATGATCTTTTAGATTAAATATGCCTCAAAGATTACCTGGGGCATACTTATAGTCACAGTAATACATTATTTATCTGAAATCTAATGTTAGCTGGACATCTTATATTTTTGTTTGCTAACTATAGCAACTCAATTTACTGTTCCTCACTCCATTCTGGCCTAAACGTTGTGTCCACCTTTATCCCCATGCAGTTGAAATTATCTATATTCCCATTATAGTGACTGATTGGCACATAGTAGGTGCTGCAGAAATATTTGTGGAATTGTCTTTTAATGAAGGAAATTGATAGAAATCTCAAAATGAAAATCAAATACAGTGCAAGGAACAGAAAAGAAATAATTTCTGAGAACTTCATTTTCTTTAGACAATAATGTTGGTCTCATAATGGAGCAGATACCTGTGTGTATCTGTTGCTCCCCAGAATGGCCCATGTGGCTTTGATTTATTCTGTATTCTGAAAATCTAGAGAAATGGAAATGCACCATCACATACAACCTCTCAAAAGGCAAACAAACGGCAGGTGCTCTGCTACTGTAATTCAAGGAAGCCTATTGTTCTTTCTGTTTGACGGGACTTACGCCACTCCTTAATCAGCATTTTCAGTAGGCACAGTCCAAGCCTGCACTTTTCCACAGTGTTCAAGTTTCTCTGGTGATGGAGAAACTTCTGAACCAGGCTATTGACACATAGCGGGACACAGCACCACGCAATAAATCGCAATGATCCACTTGGAATGCGCCCACAATGGCCGAAGGTTCAACTTTCGTGTCCTTACCTGGAACGCCATGATATCTTGTTCTCTCATCTTCCATACCTTTGTTTCTGTCATTGTTTCAGCCTGACATGTTTTTCTTTCTTACTTTGCCTCTAGACAAATTCTAAGTATCTTCATAAGTTACATTTTTTAAGTTTCCTGTGCTCAGTGAGACCTTACATAGTCTCTTATTTATTTGACAAAATTGTATATATTTATGGTGTGCAAATGATGTTTGGAAATATATATATCATGGAATAACTAAATCAAGATTATTAATATATTTATTAGCTCAGATGCTTATTTTTGTGGTGATAACTCTTAAAATCTATTCTGTCAGCAATTTTCAAGTGTACAATACACTGTTATATTTACTATAGTCACCACATTGTACAACAGAGCTCTTGGACATATCCCTCCTGTTAACTGAAATGTTGTTATACTTTGACCAACATTTGCATACCCTCCCTCTCTCATCCCCTCCTACCATTCTACTCTCTGCTTCCATGAGTTCAACTCTTCTGGATTTCTCATATGAGCGGATCATGTGGCATTTGTACTTTTTGGCTGGGTTTATTTTACTTAGTATAATGCCCTGCAGGCTCACCTCTGTTGTTGCAAATGACAAGATTTCCTTTTTAGTTAAGGTTAAATAGTACTCCAGTGTATATATGCCATGTTTTCTTAATCAAGTCATTCATTTTTGGACACTTAGCTTGTTTCTGTGTCTTGGCCATTGTGAATAATGCAATAAACGTGGGAGCGCAGAGGTGTTTTTGATGTAATGGTTTCATTCATTTCCTTTAGATATGTACCCAGTAGTGGAATTTCTGAATTATATTGTAGACCTATTTTTTTTTTTTTGAGACGGAGTCTCGCTCTGTCGCCCAGGCTGGAGTGCAGTGGCCGGATTTTGGCTCACTGTAAGCTCCGCCTCCTGGGTTTACGCCATTCTCCTGCCTCAGCCTCCCGAGTAGCTGGGACTACAGGCGCCCGCCACCTCGCCCAGCTAGTTTTTTTTTTTTTTTTTTTTTTAGTAGAGATGAGGTTTCACCGTGTTCGCCAGGATGGTCTCGATCTCCTGACCTCGTGATCCGCCTGTCTCGGCCTCCCAAAGTGCTGGGATTACAGGCTTGAGCCACCGCGCCCGGTCTGTAGATCTATTTTGATGAACTTCCATACTGTTTCTCAGCTTCTTATCATGTTTTCATCCTAGCGTCTTTCTTCTGCATTTTCTCCTGCCCAGAAGTGGAGGAGGGAAGATACCCTCTTTTGGGGTCCATATTAATTGGCGATCCATATGTGTTAGAAATTGTATTCAGCTATGAATAACAAAAAACCCTCCAAAAATGACTCAAATCAATTCATAGTTTTATTTTTCTACTATTTTATTTTCTAGTTTTATTTTTCTATGTGTTGTCTGGAGGTTTACATTCTAAGGCTGGTATGGTGGCTCTGCCACGGAGCAGCATCTTTCTATCTTCCTGGTGAGCTATCCTTCACATTGTATCCTGGTCTAGGGAATGTTTGTTTCTAGATCTTTGAGGGCAGGGGGTATATTATTACTTCATTCAGATTTTTAAAATTGTTCATATCCCTCAGGGCATATAGAATAATGCTTAAAACATAGTGACTATACAGTAAATGCTCATTGAATGAATAATAAATAAACAATGAGATAATTTCTACCTGGTACAATATGAAAAATGTGTATTTGATCATTGTTAAACACAACCTCAAAGCCATCACCTACAGAACTTAAGATAAATATTCAGTGCTTCTTTTTATTTGCCTCAGATATCACACTTTGGTTTACGTATTAGTGCCTTGATCTGAAAAGTAAACTTAAAATATAGGAAGGCTCCAAATTAAAGTGTGATATATTCCTGAGAACCCATACTATAAAGTGGAGTGTGCTTCTTATGGAAATAATATTATAATTGACACATATTTTCAACCAAGGGTTTGTCAACAAATAAATCACAGAAATGATGATTAGTATGTCATAATAACAGAAAGCTATGACAATGATTTAAAAGTATAAAATTATGCCTTATGTCCTAGAAAGTGAACATATACTTACAGTAAATATTTATGAAACAGAGAGTCCAAGTGTACTATAAATTGTATTTATTACACATAAAGCACAGCTCTATTCTGCTATAAATATGAGTTAAAACTAACATGCTAGTGATAATAATTCTTGAAAGCTTTGGACTGGATCCCATTGATCTTGTTCAGGGCTTGCTGCAGTCCTTTTCACATAGAAGATGCCCAATAAATGTTTCTGAATTGAATTAAACTGAATCTATGCAAAGTTCATAAAGCACTTTCACATCCATCATGTCATTTTGTTCTCTTAATAATCCTGTGTGCTTAGTAGAGAATATCCCAATTTACAGATGAAATGAGGATCATAACAATGTAGTCACATTTTCTAAGGTCATAAAGTTATTGAGTTGTGATGCAAAGCTCTTACCTACTTTTTTTGACTCTAAGTTTAGAGTGTTTCCATGTTGCCTCACACAAATATTGATGGTTCAGATGACCCAGGTCTGCACGAAAAAGTTTGCATAGCCAGGTGCTTTTTCTCTTAGCAACTTTTTCTGGAGTAGAGACATTCAAAATCATTTGATTTATCTTAGTTCTGCCCCAATATAAAATAATATTTGAGTGGGAGTAAATTTCCTACTAATGAGTGATATAGTTTGGATTTGTGTCCCCACCCAAATCTCATGTGGAATTGTGACTCCCAATGTTGGAGGAGGGGCCTGGTGGGAGGTGATTGGATCATGGGGAGTGAACCTCCCCCTTGCTGTTCTCCTGATAGTGAGTTCTCATGAGATCTGGTTGTTCAAAAGTGTGTAGCACCTTCCCCATCTCTCTCTTCCTCCTGCTCCAGCCAAGGAGGACATATCTGCTTCCCCTTCACCTTCCATCATGATTATAAGTTTCCTGAGGCCTCCCCAGCGATGCTTCCTGTGCAGCCTGTGGAACTATGAACCAATTAATTATCTTTTCTTTATAAATTACACTGTGTCATGTAGCTTTTTATAGGAATGCGAGAACAGCCTAATATATTGAGTAAGATAAAAATGGTGTTTTGCTCACCCAACGATAGTTTCAACAGGAAAGTTTGGCCTAAAGTTTATCCCTGGTCCATCTCCTATGCCAGTTATTTTTATAAAGAACTACAATTTGCTATCAGGACAAAGAAAGGCCACTTTACTACATTAAGTGATGACTTCACTCCATTTGGTCTTTGTGTATGAACCCAAGGTACTTCCCATTTTATGGAAAACTTGGCACAACAGTTACCACACAAATAACCTATAATTTTATAAGATACTCCAATGCATCCACCAACAATTGTTAAAACAGGAAGAGAATGGTATGTCAAGAGAGCATCCTTTGTTAGAATGTGAGTGTACTGTAGTGTTCAAAACCATGGCTTCTGATGTCAGATTCTCTGTGTTCATCTCTTCTCTGCTTCTTACTAGGAGAGTGAGCTTAGCAAGTTACTGAGCCCTCTCAGTGTCATAGTTTTGTTATCTGAAAATGGATATAAGAATGATACCAACCTCATATGATTGCTGTGAAGATTAAACATGCTAAAATAAATAAAACTGATAATCATTCTTAACAAGAAGCAAGAATTTAATGAACTGTAGCAAGTACTGCTATTTATTATACATTTTTGAACAATAGTGGGAACTTCTAATTGTCTGCCTAAAATGTGCTAAGGATTAGGAAACGAGACAATTATGCTTAACATAGATTTCAGTAAAATCTGAGCTAATGATATCTACATGTAGAATGAATGACTCATACGAGGTAAAAAGTGCTAGTTGTTCTGTTTACTAGAATTCTGAAATTCAGTTTTGGAGTCACAGTTACGTTTAACTACTACATTAGGAGAGAACTTCTTCGCTTTTATCACTCTGTTTCTCAAACAACTGGCACATTGTTGGTGCTCAGTAAATGCTTCTGTAATGAATGAGTAAATAAATGAACAAATTAACAGGATTTCCAGAAGTTTGACTTGTGATTAGGTTACCATATAACTATCAAACCTATTAAGTTGGCCATCTTGATTTTACTACTGAATGCATTAGCTTCACATGTAGATACACTCTTGCGAAATACAGCTTTTGAAGTTTAGAAAGATGTAGCTGCATTATACATTTTTTCAGCGCTAATTGTTAGTTTTCTGATTACTGCAATCCCAGTATTTTCACATTACCTATACTCTTTTACTTACATGAAACATAATAGAAAAAGAGACCATAATCTAATACATTTAAATTTGCCACAATGGAAAAGGATATACATGGCTGTTAAGTAGAAGCTAAATGTTAAAAACTGTATTTAAATATGATCTTTGCAAAGGTTAATGGCTTTTCTGAATACGGAGACTTTGTATTTTATGTTTTATTTTTGTCTTGAAGATTTTAGTGCAGACCAACCATTAATAATTCAAAAATAGCTTCATGAAAAATAGTATGTGGGGGTCATTTTGTGCTGTGACCCTCTGTCTGGTTTACTGACTTGAGGAAAGATGAATGACCTGAAAGAAGAGTTTATTCCCTTCCTGAGGGCTCAGAAAGACTTGGGAACTACTTTCACAACCTAGAGATTTTGAAACTTCCATGATAATATGGATAAAAAAGAAGTGAACCACAATGTTAGTTTTAATGACATGTTGAAATGTATAATTATGTTTGTTTTGTCATATTCTGTGAACATGAGACACTCGCTAGCCTTCAAATTTTATTTGCATATTGGCTGTTTGGAACTTGATACTTTGCTACATGAACAATGTTAGCAACTGAGATAGAGAAAGAACTACCTCCCTCTCCTCTGCTACATTGTAATCATTGTTTCTTTAGAAAATGTCATTCCAAATTCTAGCTTTTATTTCTGCCTAATTCTATGCTTAGTAGGAAGTAGATGCTCCTTAAGTTTTGCATGACAAAGTGATTTCAAGAACATTTCTCTGGAGCAGTCCCACAATTGGGGCTGCCATTTGCATCTGACCTTTTCCTTAGGGCCTCAATGCCCAAGGAATGGGAAAGATTTTGTCCTAAGGGTCTGCGGGTTGAATGTGGGAATAAAATATTAATATTTCATTATTATGAAGTTGCTTTTTATGGGATACTCATTATGTGCCAGGTACTGTGCAAAGCACCTTACATGCATTATTTCATTTATTCTAAGAATGCTCACTTTAAGAGTGAGGAGACTAAGGCTGAGAATAAGCAACTTGTCTAAGATCATAGAGCTACAAGTGTCCAAACCAGAATGTTCTGGCTCCTGTTTATATATCTCTCTCTTCCCAGCCCCCAAAGTTATTTTGCTTTGGTGGCTTCTCTGTTCCTGCAGAGGAGGCCAGACACAGTCCTGAGACTTGGTAAATGCAGTTGGGAAAAGAGATAGGAAGCTTGTTGTCCATGGATTGAAGTCACATGAATCCCACCACCTTTCTCAGCAAAAGCAAATGTATTTTTCTCCACCTGACTCCCGTGTCTATTCCTAATTGCTTCTAATTTTTAGGAGGAAAGATTATGATTGACTACCAACCTTCAGACACCAGGTTGGGGAACTGTCTCTGTGTAGCACTGTGTTGTGATACTGTTTAATGTTTGTTGGTTGGTGCTTTAGAGATCGTCTTTGGGGATGACAAATCCCTTTGCAAATAGCACTATAGGTGCAAGATCAATTGAAATAATAATAATAAAAACAACAGAACTAAACAGAACACAAAACCCATATAGGATAAACAGAAACTCATATCTATGTACAAGCCCTCCTTAAACCACCTTTGCAGTGTGCTGATGGAAGAAAGTGGCATTTATGCTGAAATGCCCTGAAGGAGAAAGAAACAAGAGTTGAAACAAAAGCGCCACAAACAACGTGCCTCACAAACCTGAAAACAGGAAGAGTGACTTTTCCAAAGGTTAGAAATGTACTGTTCAGCCTCTAACATTCATATCATTTGGTGTCAAAATTTCCTCAAGCTCCAAGTTGGTGTTTTCGTCAACATGGTTGAGTTGAAAACTGTTGTAGCTTAAACTTCAGGTCTTCAAGTGAAACCAGCATAAAGTCTAGGCCAGGGAAATGTTCCCTGGGGGTAACATAGGATAGCCAGTGGGCCTCTTTGAAATCAATTGCCCCCATCTTTTCTTTCTGTAGTTGACAGATGATAATTGCAGAAAGAAACATCTAACCCTTTGAGGTTTTGTTCTCTGAAGGTTTCACCTGACTGTCATTCTACGGCCAGGTAAACTTTCCTAAAGTACCACTTTCTTCAAGAGACTATAAACCAGCAACAATTGAGTATTACTCAGGTCTCACAGGGTTTGGGTACAAACTTAGTGTGTCAAGAGAACTAGAGAAGTTTGTTGGAAAGAATATAACCCTTGGAGAAGAAGTGAGGATTGTCTACAATGGTGTGAAGGACTCTAACAAGGAAGAGGGTTGTCTAAATCACACATCCTTGGTCTCCATTCTGATGTGCTCAGATCTCCTTTACCATTGCTGTGAAACATTATTATTTACCATTTCTGGGAAATGCAATTCTGTTCATCTGGAAAACAAGATTAGGTTGAGTAGATAACAGAGAGAAGCAGATTTTGAATCAATACAAGAAAGAACTTTTTACAAATTGAATTTCTCAAACATGATTTGTGAGAAACTACCTAGAAATATTTAGATAGAAGCTGGATGAGTAATATTGGTACTGTGCTTGGGCAGCTTTCATGCATGAGGTGTGGCATTGCTTTTAGGGTTTTGTACCAATTCCTTACTCTCGGATTGTCATGGTATGTGAATGAGCCTCAAACAATCACGGGTGACTTGCCAAATTTGAGCAGTATTTAACATGGATTTTTTACAGTGCCTGTGTATTTAAGTTGCAATAGAACTCTCTGTCTATGTCAAGTGTGGAGTGTAGCTGAGTGGGCTGCCCAGTTCAGGAGAAACGACTGCTGCATGTGTGAGGCATAACATCAAATTGGCTCCAAGTTAAAAATTTGTGTAAGAACTTTACCTTACAAGTATATATAACAGTGACTGAAGCAGAACGTGAGCAGAAAAAAAAGTGGAGAGCTAAATGCTGACTGTTTAAATCGTATGCAACTGAGACTGATACACAATGATTGTTTGGGTACCAGAAGAGACTGAAAGACTAAGACAATGATTGAACTAAATTTTTGCTTACTTAGTTAGTGGTACTTTAAATTTTTTGATTTTCCTATATGGATTACCGAATTCTAGTATTTGAAATCCTTCACACACAAAAAGATTAATAACTGGATTTCAACATCCTCCTCCTCAACCTTCAATGTCACCCCTGTGTCTGGAGGATAAAAACTCCAGTTGTGATTGAGTATGCACAATCTCTCACACAGCCCCAGGAGTAGGTTTTATGATAGCAGAGTCAGAGTTTTTGTTTTATTCTGAATCTAGAGAAAAAGAAAGAAGAGATGTAGCGTCAGGCATCGTTCAAATATGACAAAGAAGTATTGCGTTGGGAGAGGGTGGAAGACAGGTTAGAGATGGCAACAAGAAAGACAAAAGCAAAAAAATCATAAGAATTCAAGGTAAAAAATAAACAAAGCTAAATAATTGGAAATGAATATTATGATTTCCCTGAGAGGAACTAATAGATGTGGGCATGAAATCCTTCACAAGGCAGAGTTGAGGTAACTTCTGCCAAATGACACCTTCCCAGAAGTATTGAATGGTTGGAAACTTGGACACCTTAATCTTCCTCTTAATCTTCCTGGCCTTAATCTTACTACATAAAACCTAGATTTAATTTGAATCACCTTGCACTTCTCCATCCTGCTTCAATTTTTCTGATTTACTCCTAATAGTTTGTTCATTGATTTTATTTGTATAAATATCCTCATCTCGGGCAAGCTAAATCCTACCCATCCCTAATGGTCTAGCTTTGGACTCTTCTCCACTATAAAGTATTACACAGTCCTTCCAGCCCACAGAACTTATTTTCATGTTGAAACCAAAGCATATTGCTTGTGCCATTTATTTGACCCTTGTCACATAGTATCTTCTGAGATTTTCTCTTTCATTTATATGTTGAGTCTTGTATATTGGGTATTTTTAGATTTGCCTTCTCAGTGATAAATTAAATTGCTTGTGCCTTGACTTCCCAAGTACATCTCAGTCCAGAGAATCATTCACTATAAATACAATTTGTATCTATTTGGGTTGCCAGATTGCACATGTCAAAATTTACACTAGGTAACATAACTGCTGAAAGTTAGGAGAGATTGCTGAGGACTGATGTGGTAGTTGGAAAGCCACGATGGAGGTGAGAGGAATGAAGGCAGCTGAAGGACGTAACCTTAAGAGTCAAAACCTTTCAGCAGTGGTGTACAGATGCTGTAGAAGAGTAACATGTAGTAACAGAAACAATTGATAGTATTTATTGAGCAATGTGCTAAAGGTTTTACTTATATTCTCTCATTTGATCTTTCAACAAATTTAATTTCTTCCAGAAGGTATAATGACAAATAAAAAATGGTATATTTAAGATATACAATGCAATATTTTGATAGGCATATACATTATGAAGTGATTAGCACAATAAGGTTAATTAACATATCTGTCACCTCACATATGGTTTTGTGTGTGCATGTGGTAAGAATACTTAAGATCTACTCTCCTAGCAATACTTAGTTATTAACTGTAGTAACCCTGTTGTACATTAGGACTTCAAATTTACTCATCTTACGAGAGTGAAAGTTGATACCCCCAATGAGCAAAATTTCCCATTTCCCCTCACCCATCCCTTGGTAACCACCATTCTACTCTCTGCTTTTCTGAGTTCTACTTTTTTTATTCTACATTTAAGTGAGATTATTCAGTGTTTGTCTTTCTATGTCTGCCTAATTTCAGTTAGCATAATGTTCTCCAGGTTCATCCGTGTTGTTTCAAATGGCAGGGTATTCTTCTTTATAGAGGCTTAATAGTATTCTGGTGTGTGTGTGTGTGTGTGTGTGTGTGTGTGTATCACACTGTCTTTATTCATCTATGGACCAACACTTAGCTTGTTTCCATATCTTGGCTACTGTGAATAATGCTTCAGTGAACATGGGAGTGCAGATAATCTCTTCAACATACTGATTTCATATCTTTTGGATATATACCTAGTAGTGGGATTGCTGGATTATATGGTAGCTCTATTTTTTATTTTTTGAGAAGCTTCCATGCTATTTTCCGTAACGGTTGTACCAATTTATATTTCCACCAGAAGTGTATAAAAATTCCCTTTTCTCCACATCCTTGCCAATGCTTGTTACCTTTTGAATGTTTGATAATAGTCATTCTAACAATTGTGAGGTGGTATCTCATTGTGGTTTTGATTTGCATTTTTGTAATGATTAGTGATGTTGAATGTCTTTACGTATACCTGTCGGCCGTTTTTTGGAAAATGGTTCTTTGGAAAAATGTCTTTTAAGGTTTTTTGCCCATTTTTAAGTTAGGTTGTTTGATTTTTGCTCTTGAGTTGTATGAGTTCCTTATATATTTTGGACATTAACTTATCAAAATATGGTTTGCAAACATTTTCTACCATTCCACAGGTTGCCTTTTCATTTTCTTGATTGTTTGTTTTGCTGTGCAGAAACATTTTAGTCGATGTGGTTCCACTTTTTTATTTTTGATTTTGTTGCTGATGCTTTTGGTGTCATGTCTGAAAAAATAATTGACAAGATGGATGTCATGAAGATTTCCCCCAGTTTTCTTCTAGCAGTTTTACCTTTTTAGATCTTACGTCTAAATCTTTCATCCATTTTAAGTTGATATTTGTGTGTAGTGTAAGATAAAGATTATTCTATTTTTTACACATGTGGATATCCAGTTTCCCAGCACCATCTATTGAAAAGACTGTTCTTCCCCCCCCATCCCATTGTGCATTCTTGGCATCTTTGTAGAAGATTAGTTGACAGTATCTGTATGGGTTTATTTATGAACTTTCTATTCTGTTCCATTTCTTTATACATACTGTTTTGATTAGTTTAGCTTTGTAATGTAATTTGAAATCAAGAAGGGTGAGGCCTTCAGCTTTGCTCATCTGGCTCAAGATTGCTTCAGCAATTTGAAGTGTTTCATGGCTTTAAATAAATGTTAGGATTGTTTTTACTATTTTTTGTGAAAAATGCCATTGGAATTTTTAATGTGATTTCATTGACTCTGTAGATTGTTTTGGGTTGTTTGAATATTTTGACAATATTGACTTCTGATGCGTGAACGTGGGATGTATTTCCATTTATTTGTGTCTTCTTAAATTTCTTTCATCAGTGTTTGATAGTTTTCAGTGTATAGGTCTTTCAGCATCTTGGTTAAATTTATTCCTAAGCATTTTTACTTGGTTATAAAGGCGATTATATTCTTAATTGGTATTTCAGATAGTTCATTGTTAGTGTATTGAAGTGGACTGATTCTGCAATTTTACTGAATTTATTAGTTTTTGCATTCCGCAGTTTTGCTGAATTTATTAGTTCTAGCATTTTTGTGGTAGAGTCTTTAGGGTTTTCTCTATATAAGAGTATACCATCTGCAAAAACAAACAATCTTAATTTTTTCTTTTCAATTTGGATGCCTTTTTCTTTCTTTCTTTTTTTCCTTTTAATATTTTTGTTTTTATTGGTTAGTGGTTCTGGCTAGGACTTACAGTACTATGTTAGATAGAAATGATTAGTGTGTCATTTCTATTTAACTTGTCTTCTCCCTGATAGGCCACATATGACCTTTATTGTGTTGAGGTACATTCCTTATATGCCTAATTTGTTGAGAGTTTTTATTGTACAGGGAGGTTGAATTTTGTCAAGTGGGTTTTTTTTTTTTTTCATCTATTGAGGTGATCATATAATTTTTATCCTATTAATGTGGAGTATCTTATTTATTGATTTTCATATGTTGAACCATCTTTTTGTCTCAGGGATAAATCCCACTGATCACTGTACTACACCTTTATTGTGCTGTTAAATTTGGTTTGCTAGTATTTTGTTGAAGATTTTGGCATCTATGTTTATCAGGGATATTGACCTGCAATTTTTTTTGTGTGGTGTCCTTGTCTGGCTGTGCTATTAGAGTAATGCTGGCCTTGTTACATGAGTTTGAAAGTATGTGCTCATCTTCAATGTTTTGAAAGAGTTTGAGAAGCATTGGTATTAATTCTTTAAATACTTGCTAGAATTCAGCAATGAAACCATCAGGTACTGGGTTTTTCTTTGATAGAAGAATTTTGATTACTGATTCCATTTCCTTACCTTTATGGATCTTTTCAAATTTTCTATTTTTTAGGATTCAGTCTTGGTATATTGTACATTTCAAGGAATTTGTCAATTTATTTTAGGTTATTTAACTTGTAAGCATATAATTGGTTGTAGTATTATCTTATGATCCTTTGAATTTCTGCTTTTCTGTGGTATCATTTTTAATGGCTTCTCATTCATTTCTGATTTTATCTGTCTTCTCTCTTTTATTCTTAATCTAGATGAAGTTTTATCAGTTTTATCTTTTCAAAAAACAACTCTTACGTTTTTTGATCTTTTCTATTGTTTTTCTAGTTTCTATTCTATTTATTTCTGCTCTGATCTTTGTTATTCCCTTCTATCTGCTGTAGGCTTAGTATGTTTTTTTTTTTCTATTTACTTGAGGTGTAAAATTAGGTTGTTTTTTGTTTGTTTGTTTTTTTGAGATCTTTCTGTTTTCTTAATGTAGGCTTATCACAATAAGCTTCCCTCTTAGAACTTCTTTTGCTGCATCCTATAAGTTTTTATTCCTTTATCTTTTGTTTTTACCACAGGTTTTTGCCTTGTGGTTACAATGAGGCTTGTAAAAATATCTTAGAATTATGAAAGTCTATTTAAAAAGTAATAACTAAACTTCAATCACATACAATAACTCTACACTCACTCCACCATTTTATGTTTTTGATGTCACAATTTACTTCTTTTTACATGAGGTAGCTATTAACAAATTACTGTAGCTTTAGTTATCTTAATACTTTTGCATTTTAACTTTTATGCTAGAGTTTTAAATGATATACAAAACACCATTATCATATTATTATAAATTTGACTATATATTTACCTTTAACAGTGAATATTTTATGCTTTCGTATGTTTTTATGTTATGAATTAGCATTCTTTTGTTTCTACTTAACAGCTTATGTTAACATTACGTATAAAGTAGATGTAGTGAGCTCCAATGATCTGCCCTCCTTGGCCTCCCAAAGTGCTGAGATTGTAGGCATGAGCCACCGTGCCTGGCCTCAGTCATTATTTCTTTAAATAAACTTTCTTTTTCTTTCTCTCACTCTCCTCCTTCTAGCCTCCATAATACAAATTTAATTCTCTTGATACTGTCTCAAAAATCCAGCGACTTTCTTAATTTATTTTCTTTTTTTTTTTTCCCCCCACTTCTGACTGGATTTTTTTAATGGCTTTTAGTTCACAGATTTCTTTTTCTGCCTGATCAAGCCTGTTGTGAATGCTCTCTATTGTATTTAAAATTTTATTCATCATATTCCTCAGTTTCAGAATTTCTATTTGGTTCATTTTAAAGATTTCTATCTCTTTGTTTAACTTCTCATCTTGTTTATGTGTTGTTTCTCTGATATAATTGAGTTGTCTGTGTTCTCTTGTAGTTCACTGAGCTTCCTTAAAACAATTGTTTTGAATTATTTTTCAGACAGTTTATAGATCTCCATTTCTTTGGGGTCAGTTGCTGTCATATTATTGTGTTCTGCTGGTGCCATGTTTTCTTGATTTTTCATATTCCTGAAGTCTTGCATTGTTGTCTTCACGTTTTAAGAAGCAGTCATCTCTTTCAGTCATCTTTACTGAATGGCTTTGGGAGAGAAACACTTTCAACAAACAGAAAAGCTAGCATTAAAGTGAACTAAATATGACCTGGGAAGGACTCCATACTACTATATTTGAGTCCCTGTGGACGAACTGTAATCTAACTTAAATAGGTAGACAAGATTGAAAACCTAACTTACGAGTGTGTGATTGTAACAATTGCTGAGTCTTGGCCAATCCCAGTGGCCATACTTCAACCAGTCATACACTGCTGAGTGTCCAAACTGTGTTCAAATAAGGCAAATGCCAACCTGTAATAAATCCAGCCATTCTGTGCCTCATTTCCAATTTCTGTATGTCATTTCCCTTTTGCTGTATATAAATCTTCTATCACGTGGCTTCACTGGAGTCTGTGACTCTGCTGTGATTCTGGGGACTGCCCAATTTGGGAATACCTCATTGCCCAATGAAACTCTTTTAAATTTAATTTGGCTGAAGTTTTTCTTTTATCGCTAGGAATTTTGAGACTCTCTCAGACCTTCCCTATGAATTTACTTGATCCACATCTCTTGTTGTTTCTTAGGGTGAATTTCTTACATTGTATACCCTCTCAAGATCTTGCTAAACTAGGCTGGTGCAAATAGCCCCCCTTTTATTTTTTTCCTTCTATGGTGATTCTCTGAAATACTCAGGTTTGTCTGCCTCCTGTCAATCCCACAGAGTTAAGCTCGTTGTTTACATGAGACACTTGCACTTGCTGTCTATGAGGACACGCTCAAGAAAATTGCCTGGGAGTTGTGGTGAGGTGTGTGGAATATTTGGGATGCCTATCAACAAGTTGGGGGTTCCAAAGAAGAGGGGTTGAGTTCTTAGAGTAATTATTAGGGTTCACTGCCTTTCTTCCCTGCTCCAAGCCTCTCTCAACTATTCAGCCTTACTGATCACCTCGGTATTCTGGGTGAAGTGGATAAGAAGTGGGCACACTGGGCTGGGATATTTGGATTCTCACTCATTATATTTTCAGTATTCCCTGTGGGAGAAATTCTGGGCCAAGGGGATCTCTCTTGGCAGTGGGCTGTGCCACTTTGGGGGAAGGGTGACACAGGTGAAATAAAACTATTCTTACTCTCACCAATGCATCTGTTCTTGGAATTTTGCTCCAGCAATGTGTTAGAATTTCTCTGATGGACTCCTGGACTACCACAAATGCACTCCCATCTGTGGGTTGTTCTCAAAATTGATGCTTCTGTAGGGGTATGATGGTATAATTGATAAAAATTTTTTTGAGCTTTATCTGCTTACGACGATCTTGGAGCTTTAAGATCCTCATGGGATAGAGACCACAGTTTATGATGTACTGCTCAATTTTAGTTTTGATTTTTACATCTTGTTCAGGCACTTTGCATTCCCTCAGAACATCTATTGTAGGATTTTTTTTACAGCACCACTTACCACTTTTCCCAAGGGCTTCTTTGATTTTGAGGGGGTGATCTGGAGTCTGGAAATTAAAAATCTAGTCCTGCTCTACCACCTGTAATCATAGGACACTGAGATTGGGGGTCAAAGAAGACTCTGCTTCCTCTGAGTTGTGTAATTATATAAAAATCATGGAACTGTCTACCAAAAGATACATTGATGATAATTATGTCTGAAAAGTTTAAGAAACATAAGTGTTTATTATATTATTTCCCATATGTTTCTACATTTCATAAGATGATACAAATTTTTAATTATAGGATTTGTTATAGAGTTGCTGTTTTTTTCTTCCGCTAAGTGAACAAAAATAAAAGGAAACAAAAGTATAATATTGTTTGCTCCTACCATCATAGGATACAAGAGAATATTATTACACTGGTAAAGTACTGAGGACATAATTTTAGAATTAAAAGGAGTCATTTAGTCTCTGAAAATCTTACTTTACCATCTTTATTTTCTGGGACATTTTCTTGGGGTGACAAAAACTTTTTAATAGTCTATATCCGTTCACTCACTGGCATTTGGGACGCATTGAAGTGGATAACACTAAACTCAGTTATGCCCTTCTCTTGTGTCTATGCAACATTTGGGCTTTTTGCATATAGACAAAGCAAAGAGAAGAATTTCAGGAATTTGAATGCTTCAAGGAAACTATTAACTATACATTTGGCCCAAATTCTGTTTTGTGTTCACATGGAATTATTTGATCTTTGACCCGTATCAAGGTTTCTGCTTCACTTCTCCACATACTCTTAAGTTTGTTGCCTCAGTCACATATGAAAAAGTCTGTCTATAGATGTGACCAACACAATGATATCATATAGAAATATGTACTGAATCCATACACTCTATGTGCTAGGAAATTGTTGTAGGAAGAATAATCTCAAGATTAGATGTGTTGACGTCTCTCACATCATGAAGTGTTTAGCTCATTAACTTTCTGCAAAATTGCCTCTCCCCACTGTAATCCGATCTTTCTAATTGTTTGCAAAAGAAACCATGTCTGGGGCAGCAAGTTTTGCCCACTGGGGATTCTCTGTTACAAGCTTTCTCCCTTGCCTTCCATCACAGCTTGGATTGGTCAATTATTAGGAGGCATGACATAAAGTAATGGTTCCCTGTGGTTCGTTAGGAAAGTGGGTCTTCATAATGGGAGAATAAGGCAAGAACTCTGGTGGTGACTCTGAAATCTGCGGAGATTCACTGCTGTGAGTTAGTGGTGTCAAATTTGGTTCTGTTGCCATGGTGTTTGGCTACTTGGATTGTTTGTTTTATCTTTTGTTCATGTGCCCATATGTAGAATGTGTATTTGGTCAATGGAAAGGAGGCTGAAGAAACAAGCTGAAAGAGGAAATAATTCCTTCGACTTGGAAATAAGTCAGAATCCCAAGATATTATTTGTTACTTGGGTTCATGTGAATGTGCTCCTTAGATTCCTTTTTAGAAGTGAATCTTTGCTGTCATTGCATTGTGATCAATATTTGCAACCCCGCTCGCTGCAATCAAACATGGAAACTCAGATTCACATTCAAACTAACAATATTTAAACAGGAAATTTGAACTTGAACTGTGGATTACAGTCTTTACCGTTCAAACAAGACAAAGTTTACATAATCAGCTTTTGTAATATTTTTTGCCACTGTGTGACATTTTCCCCTGGTTTTGGCCTTTTCAGATTCAATGTGATGTTCTGAGCAAAAGCTATTACCATGTAAACAACTCACCCCACCCCATTTCTTCATCTAAAACCTGTGCATGATGATTTGCTCCTCAGTTCTCTAACCAGAAACTCAATGGCTGTGTCTACTTTGATACAACGAAATAAATGGGGCTTCCCTGCACTTCTGTGAGCCCTGGGTTCCTTACGGCCTAAAATCCCATGTCAGGAGTCAGAATTCTAAAGAGCAAATTGCAGTAAACCAAGTGGACCAAAATCAGTTGCTTGGTTCTAAAGATTCAGATCTTCATTGGTTTATTCTTTCACATATACTCTCATTCTTTTATTCCTGCTTTCATACATTTTATAACGCATTTACATGTTTGTTCACCAGATATTCATTATACATCAGACAGAAATTGAATGGTTGGCTCCTTTACCAGGGAGTTGGCTGATAAAGTGGGAGAATCAGAGATAAATAAGACAAGATATCTACCTTGAAGGAGCACACAATTTAACTGGAGAAAAAGCATAAACCCAACTGGTAATAATGCCATGTTTGACATGCTCTAATAGTGGTAGTGAGCAGTGAACCAGCTGAGCTTCTGGGTCGGGTGGGGACTTGGAGAACTTTTGTGTCTAGCTAAAGGATTGTAAACGCACCAATCAGCACTCTATAAAATGGACCAATCAGCAGGACATTGGTGGGGACAAATAAGGGAATAAAAGCTGGCCACCCAGGCCAGTAGTGGCAACCTGCTCAGGTCCCCTTCCATGCTGTGGAAGCTTTGTTCTTTTGCTCTTCACAATAAATCTTGCTGCTGCTCACTCTTTGGGTCCGCGCTACCTTTATGAGCTGTAACACTCACTGTGAGGGTTTACAGCTTCATTTCTGAAGTCAGCGAGACCACGAACTCACTGGAAGGAAGAAACTCCAGACACATCTGGACATCTGAAGGAACAAACTCCAGACACACCGTCTTTAAGAACTGTGTCACTCACTGCAAGGGTCTGCAACTTCATTCTTGAAGGTCAGTGAGACCAAGAACCCACTGGAAGGAACCAATTCTGGAAACATTTTGGCGACCATGAAGGGACTATCACCAAGGAGTGAGTACCTTCAGGCCCCTTTCACTTGCTATTCTGTCCTATTTTTCCTTAGAATTCAGGGGCTAAATGTCAGGCACTTGTTGGTCAGTTAAAAGCGACTTACACAGCCGCCAGACTAAAGACATGTGTGTCAGGCTTTCTGGCAAAGGGTTCTCTAACAACCCTTGACTCTTCAGAGTTGGGAGCATTGGTTTGCTGTGAACCAGCTTCTGCTCTTCCTGTGCTTCCTGGCTGAGCTGAGGGTCAACAGGGAGGAAAGCCCTTCAGCTCCAGGGTCACGACAACAAGTCGGTTGACCCTGCAGCCATGAGCAGAACTCTCAAAGTCACATCACCCAAGCGAGACTCGCCCATTTATCCTATCTATCCTGACCATTGCCTCCTGGGTCCTAATGCCTTCAGACAAACTTCTTCTCACCTCTCTTCTCTGAGGCTAGTCCCACTTCTAAAAACCACTCCCTGTCTCTGGTGCTTTTCTAGTTTCTCCTATAAGAATGATTTCTAGTATAAACTCCAGGACTCTATTCTCTTCTTTAGGCACCTGGGCTCACCAATCAGAAAGACATAATTTTTGCCCAAAGCCCCATCATAGGGGGCACTATCTGGCATTTTAGGATCCCTCCTCAGACAAGCAGGCCTAACAAAAGCTATTCCTGAAGCTAGGATATATATGGGAAGCCTCAGAAATGATATCCTTCCTATTCAAGTGAGGACAGAAGGTGTCACTCTTCCAACCCTGGAGATCCCTTCCGTCCCTCAGGGTATGGCTCTCCACTTCATTTTTGGGGTATAACATCTTTATAAGACAGGGGTAAAGACCCAACACTAACAGGAGAATGCTTAGGACTCTAACAGGTTTTCAAGAATGTGTCAGTAAGGGCCACTAAATCCGATTTTTCTCAGTCCTCTTTGTGGTCTAGGAGGACAGGCAAGGGTGCAGGTTTTCGAGAATGTGTCGGTAAGGGCCACTAAATCTGATTTTTCTCAGTCCTCCTTGTGGTCTAGGAGGAAAACTAGTGTTTCTGCTGCTGCACACAACTTTTCTGATCAGCAGGGTCCAGGGATCATTGTGGGTTCTTGGGCAAGAGGTGTTTGCTGCTGCGTCGGTGAACACAACTACTCTGATCAGCAGGGTCCTGGGACCGTTGTGGGGTCTTGGGTGGGGAAGAAACAAACAAAAAAAAACCCACAGGCTGTTTTGTCTCTCAGATGGGAAACACTAAGGCATAAACAGGCTCACCCTTGAAATGCATCTTAAGTCACTGGGACCAATTTGACCCACAAACCCTAAAAAAGAGGTGGCTCATTTTTTTTTTCTGCACTATGGCTTGGCCCCAATATTCTCTCTCTGATGGGGAAAAATGGTCACCTGAGGGAAGTATAAATTACAATACTATCCTGCAGCTTGACCTTTTCTGTAAGAGGGAAGGCAAATGGAGTGAAATACCTTATGTCCAAGATTTCTTTTCATTGAAGGAGAATACACAACTATGCAAAGTTTGCAATTTACATCCCACAAGAGGACCTCTCAGCTTACCTCCATATCCTAGCCTCCCTATAGCTCTCCTTCCTATTAATGATAAGCCTCCTCTAATCTCCCCCACCCAGAAGGAAACAAGAAAAGAAATCTCCAAAGGATCACAAAAACCCCCAGGTTATCAGTTATGTGTCCTTCAAGCTGTAGGGGGAGGGGAATTTGAGCCAACTCGGGTACATGTCCCCTTCTCCCTCTCTGATTTAAAGCAGATCAAGGCAGATCTGTGGAAGCTTTCAGATGATCCTGATAGGTATATAGATGTCCTACAGAGTCTAGGGCAAACCTTCAATCTCACTTGGAGAGATGTCATGCTATTGTTAGATCAAACCCTGGTCTTTAATGAAAAGAAAGCAGCTTTAGCTGCAGCCTGAGAGTTTGGAGATACCTGGTATCTTAGTCAAGTAAATTATAGAATGACAGCCAAAGAAAGGGACAAATTCCCTACTGGTCAGCAAGCCGTCCCCAGTATGGATCCCCACTGGGATCTAGATTCAGGTCATAGGGACCGAAGCTGTAAACTTCTGCTGACCTTTCTTCTAGAAGGACTAAGGAGAATTAGGAAAAAGCCCATGAATTATTCAATGATGTCCACCATAACTCAGGAAAAGGAAGAAAATCCTTCTGCCTTCCTCGAGTGGCTACAGGAGGCCTTAAGAAAATATATTCCCCTGTCCCCTGACTCACTACAGGGTCATTTGATTCTAAAAGATAAGTTTATTACCCAATCAGCCTCAGATATCAGAAGAAAGCTCTAAAAGCGAGCCCTAGGCCCTGAACAAAATCTGGAGGCATTATTAAACTTGGCAACCTGGGTGTTCTATAATAGGAACCAAGAAGAACAAGCCCAAAATGAAAAGCAAGATCAGAGAAAGGATGCAGCCTTAGTCACAGCCCTCAGACAAACACACCTTGGTGGTCCAGAGAGGACAGAAAATGGAGTAGGCCAATCTCCTGGTAAGGTTCGTTATCAGTGTTGTTTGCAAGGACACTTTAAAAAAGATTGTCCAATGAGGAACAAGCTGCCCCCCTCATCCGTGTCCACTATGCCGAGGCAATCACTGGAAGACACACTGCCCCAGAGGGCAAAGGTTCTCTGGGCCAGAAGACCCCGACCAGATGATCCAAGAATAGAACTGATGGTGCCGGGGGCAAGCGTCAGCTCATGTCATCACCCTCACTGAGATCCAGGCACATTTAACCATTGAGGGCCAGGAAATTGACTTCCTCCTGGACACTGGCATGGCCTTCTCAGTGTTAATCTCCTGTCCTGGACGACTATCCTCAAGGTCCATTACCATCCGAGGAATCCTGGGAAATAACCAGGTATTTCTCCCACCTCCTCAGTTGTAATTGGGAGACTTTGCTCTTTTTACATGCCTTTCTTGTTATGCCTGAAAGTCCCACACCCTTATTAGGGAGGGATATATTAGCCAAAGCTGGAGCTATTATCTACATGAATGTGGGGAACAAGTTACCCATTTGTTGTCCCCTACTTGAGGGAGGAATCAACTCTGAAGTTTGGGCTTTGGAAGGACAATTTGGAAGGTCAAAAAATGCCCACCCAGTCCAAATCAGGCTAAAAAACCCCACCACTTTTCCTTATCAAAGACAATTTTCCTTAAGGCTTGAAGCTCATAAAGGATTACAGGATATTGTTAAACATTTAAAAGCTGAAGCCTCAGTAAAGAAATGCAGGGATCTTGCAACACCCTAATTCTAGGAATACAAAAACAGAACGGTCAGTGGAGACTAGTGCAAGATCTTAAACTCATCAATGAGGCAGTAATTCCTCTATATCCAGTTGTACCCAACTCTTATACCCTACTCTCTCAAATACCAGAGGGAGCAGAATGGTTCACTGTTCTGGACCTCAAGGATGCCTTCTTCTGTATTCTCCTGTACTCTGACTCCCGGTTTCTCTTTGCCTTTGAGGATCCCACAGACCACACATCCCAACTTACGTGGACTGTCTTGCCCCAAGGGTTTAGGGATAGCCCTCACCTGTTTGGTCAGGCACTGGCCCAAGATATAGGCCACTTCTCAAGTTCCAGCACTCTGGTCCTTCAGTATGTGGATGATTTACTTTTGGCTACCAGTTCGGAAGCCTCATGCCAGCAGGCTATTCTAGTTCTCTTGAACTTTCTAGCTAATCAAGGGTACAAGGCCTCTAGGTTGAAGGCCCAGCTTTGCCTACAGCAGGTCAAATATCTAGGCCTAATCTTAGCCAGAGGGACCAGGGCCCTCAGCAAGGAATGAATATAGCCTATGCTGGCTTATCATTTCCCAAAGACTTTAAAACAGTTATGGGGGTTCCTTGGAATCACCAGCTTTTGCCAACTATGGATCCCTGGATACAACAAGATGGCCAGATCACTCTATAATCAAGGAGACCCAGAGGACAAATACTCATCTAGTAAAATGGGAACCAGAGGCAGAAACATCCTTCAAAACCTTAAAGCAGGCCCTAGTACAAGCTTCAGCTTTAAGACTTCCCACAGGACAAAACTTCTCTTTATACGTCACAGAGAGAAAAGGGATAGCTCTTGGAGTCCTCACTCAGCCTCGTGGGACAACCCCACAACAAGTGGCATACATAAGTAAGGAAATTGATCTAGTAGCAAAAGGCTGGCCTCATTGTTTATGGGTAGTTGTGGTGGTGGCCATCCTAGTGTCAGAGGCTATCAAAATAATGCAAGGAAAGGATCTCACTGTCTGGACTACTCATGATATAAATGGCATACTAGGTGCCAAAGGAAGTTTATGGCTATCAGACAACTGCCTGCTTAGATACCAGGCACTACTCCTTGAGGGACCGGTGCTTCAAATACACACATGCATGGCCCTCAACCCTGCCACTTTTCTCCCAGAGGATGGGGAACCAGTCGAATATGACTGTCAACAAATTGTCCAGACTTATGCCGCCCGAGATAATCCCTTAGAATTCCCCTTAGCTAATCCTTACCTTACCCTATATACCAATGGGAGTTCATTTGTGGAGAATGGGATACCAAGGGCAGGTTATGCTAAGGTTAGTGATGTAACCATATTTGAAAGTAAGCCTCTTCCCTCAGGGACCAGCGCCCAGTTTGCAGAACTCATGACACTTACCTGAGCCTTAGAACTGGGAAAGGGAAAAAGAATAAATGTGTATACAGATATCAAGTATGTTTATCTAATCCTACATGCCCAATGTTGCAATATGGAAAGAAAGGGAGTTCCTAAGCTCTGGGGGAACCCCCATTAAATATCACAAGGAAATTATGGAGTTATTGCATGCAGTGCAAAAACCCAAGGTGGTGGCAATCTTGCACTGCCAAAGCCATCAGAAAGTTGAAGGAGAAAAGGCAGAAGGAAACTATCAGGCAGATGCTGAGGCCAAAATTGCTGCCAAGTGGAACCTCCCATTAGAAACATCTATGGAAGGACCCTTGGTATGGAACAACCCCCTCCAAGAGATTAAGCCCCAGTATTCCCCAACTGAAACAGAATGGGGACTTTCATAGGGGCATAGTTTTCTCTCCTTCAGGTGGTTAACGACAGAAGGAAAGATACCTGAAGCCAGCCAGTGGAAAATACTTAAAACCCTCCACCAAACTTTTCATATGGGTATTGAAAGCACTCATCGAATGGCCAAATCCCTATTTACAGGGCCAGATCTCCTCTGGACCATCCAACAGATAGTCAAAGCCTGTGAGGTGTGCCAAAGGAATAATCCCTTGGTCCATCAAAAGGCTCCTTTGGGGGAACAAAGAATAGGTCACTATCCTGCAGAGGACTGACAGACTTCACCCATATGCCTAAGTCAAAGGGATTTCAATACTTGTTGGTCTGTGTTGATACCTTTACAAATTGGATAGAAGCTTTCCCCTGCAAGACAGAGAGGGCTCAGGAAGTGATTAAAGTCCTAATTCAAGAAATTATTCCTAGATTTGGGCTTCCCCAAAGCTTCCACAGCAACAGTGGTCCAGCTTTTAAAGTCACAATAACTCAGGGTATTTCCAAGATGCTAGGGATACAATATCATCTTCACTGCGCCTGGAGACCACAATCCTTAGGGAAGGTCAAGAAGGCTAATGAAACGCTCAAGAGGCACTTAAGGAAACTAACACAGGAAACTCATCTCCCACGGCTTACTCTTTTGCCCGTGGCCTTGTTGAGAATCCGAATTCTCCTCACAAAATGGGGCTCAGTCCACATGAAATGTTGGGATGGACCTTCAGCTTGGACTTAAAGCTGATTTGAGTTTATCCAACAGACAAATGAGTGATGGGGAATTTCAGTCAGAAGGGATAACTGGGCAAAGATTGTGTTTTATAACAAAACATTCATTTATGGGTTTATAATTTTACAAGTTAAGGTAACTCATGTTCTTCATAGTTTTATTTAAATGATACCTGGTAACTGGCTAGACTGATTATTTCAATAATCAACTGGCTGTCTAGGTACATTGTAAACAGAGCCACAATGGAACTAAATGGTCTCCTTCAATCTACTTTTTAATCTTGGATTTTCAGTATAACTAAAAGTACAACATAAGTCTTATGACTTGTAGACTTCTTATGCTACTTAGCATTCTCATTCTTCTACAAGTTAATAATAGACTCTGCAAGTTTGGGTTTGCAATAGATTGGGATCCATGTCAAAAATTAGATTTAACGTAGTATGTTGCTTTACAAGTTTAACATTTGCATTGCTTTACAAATCAATGAAATATTGATGACTCCTAACACCATGCTTCAGGTGCTCTTCTGAATTCTTTCTGCACATCTTGAACTGCTTTCTTGACATCTCTCCAGAAATGTGCCACAGAAGTCACAAATTTCCAAGGTTAAACAATGCATCTTCTTTTTTGAACCTGGTCTTTTTGTTTTCTATCTTAAAGTAACTACCAGTAATATAACAGACGCATCAGTTAGTATGATGTTTATTTCTTTTCACTTTGATCACATTAATGCTGTAGCTTTTGGTTTAGTCTGTCTACTTCTAGTCTGAATTCACTTTAAAAACCTGCAATGGATCACAATTGTGAATAGTTGTAGGTGTTAATGGGTATCCAGGAAAGATAATTACAGGAAAGAAAGGAGAAAGAAGAAAGGAATGCGTGTGTATGTAGGAAGAGAGGGCAGGTTTGTTCCATGATATAGCGAATTAGAAAATGTTAGGTGGAACCATGTTATATAGATTTCTTTCCTCCAAGGCTTGACTGAGTTTTTAACATCTAGGATGCATTTTGGATTTCCAGGGTAGTGAATTTAGTAATCACCATTTCCCAAACTTATTTGACTACAAAATATATGCTTCTGCGGCAAGTTGATTAATGTCTTGTGGGAAACTGGTGTTTAAGAAAAGCTGTCTCACCACACTGATTTCTTATCAAAGCATTTAGAGCTCTTTTCATATTGTTCCAAACTCTAACTCCTTGGATATTGACATTCTGAACTGCTAGTCAATTTGTGGTTCTGTAAATACATTATCTCTTTTTTTCTTGTCTCTTTATTTCTCTTTCCTTTTGCCTGGGAAGTAGATTTCCATTGTGATTCCTGCTAATATAGCCTCAAAAATATTTTTCTCAACTACTTGTTTGTGTCACATGTTGTCCACATTACTAAGAAAAAACATAAAATGGCAACTGTTTTTTTTTCTAGAGTAATTATTTATTTTTCATCTTGTGTCTCCTCAAATGGTTAATGCAATACTTGGAATATTTTAGTGTAAATGATTTTAAAATCTATGGCAATTTTTCTCAGGATATAGCACATTACCTTGAGTGCAACAAAATACCAGTATTCCTCAGGTATAGGAAACTTTTATTTGAACAATTCATAAACTAGAGCATCTTCTAAATTAGCTTATCCTGCCCTGTGCATTCGAAGTCAGGGTAGAAGTTCCTCTAGGAGGGGGAGAAGAAACTTCCACTAACATTCCCTAAGACCAACTTCAGAAAAGGTAGATTTCTGTGTGGCTGGGAAACATTTGTGACTTCTTGACTTTCATTTTGCATTACCCACTCCAAAAAATCAGAGTTAACCCAACTTTAATTTCTATTGCTGAAATCCTGGAGATAATTGATTTTAAAAAAATTTTAAGTCAAATAACCTCAAAAGTATTAAATATTACTAATTTTGATTTTGAAAGTTACCACATCTGAAATTTTTTATCCCAAAGTTAAAAATAGGCAGGTGGCTGGCAAGACAGCTGAATAGGAACAGCTCTGGTCTGCAGCTCCTAGCGAGATCAATGTAAAAGGCGGGTAATTTCTGCATTTCCAACTGAGGTACTCAGCTCATCTCACTGGGACTGGTTAGACAGTGGGTGCAGCCCACAGAGGGCAAGCCAAAGCAGGGCGGGGTGTCACCTCACCTGGGAAGCGCAAGGGGTTTGGGAACTCCTTCCTCTAGCCAAGAGAAGCCATGAGGAACTGTACCATTAAGAATGATGCATTCCAGCCCAGATACTACACTTTTCCCACCATCTTCACAACCCACAGACCAGGAGATTCCCTTGGGCGCCTACACCACCAGGGCCCTGGGCTTCAAGCACAAAACTGAGGGGCCATTTGGACAGACACTGAGCTACAGGTGGGGTTTTTTTTTATACCCCAGTGGCACCTGGAATGCCAGTGAACAGAATCGTTCACTCCCTTGGAAAGGGGGCTGAAGCCAGGGAGTCAAGTGGTGTAGCTCAGCAGATCCAACACTCACGGAGTCCAGCAAGCTGAGATCTACTGGCTTGAAATTCTCGCTGCCAGCACAGCAGTTTGAAGTCTATCTGAAATGCTGGAGCTTGGTGGGGTGAGGGGCGTCCGCCATTACTGAGGTTTGAGTAGGCGGTTTTCCCCTCAGAGTGTAAACAAAGCCTCTGGGAAGTTCAAACTGGGCGGAGCCCAGCACAGCTTGGCAAAGCTGCTGTAGCCAGACTGTCTCTCTAGATTCCTCCTCTCTGGGCAGGGCATTTCTGAAAGAAAGGCAGCAGCTCCAGTCAGGGGCTTATAGATAAAACACCTGTCTCCCTGGGACAGAGCACCTGGGGGAAGGGGTGGCTGTGGGCGCAGCTGTAGCAGACTTAAACGTTCCTGCCTGATGGCTCTGAAGACAGTAGCAGATCTCCCAGCACAGTGCTCGAGCTCTGTTAAGGGACAGACTGCCTCCGCAAGTAGGTCCCTGGCCTCCATGCCTCCTGACTGGGAGACACCTCCAAGCAGGGATCAACAGACACCTCATACAGGAGAGCACCAGCTGGCATCTGGTGGGTGCCACTCTGGGATGAAGCTTCCAGAGAAAGCAAGAGGCAGCAAATTTGCTGTTCTGCAGGCTTCACTGGATACACTGATGATACCCAGGCAAACAGGGTCTGGAGTGGACCTCTAGCAAACTCCAGCAGACCTGCAGCAGAGGGGCCTGACTGTTAGAAGGAAAACTAACAAACAGAAAGGAATAGCATCAACATCAACAAAAAGGATGTCCACACAAAAACCCCATCTGAAGGTCACCAACATCAAAGACCAAAGGTAGGTAAATCCATGAAGATGACGAAAAACCAGTGCAAAAAGGCTGAAAATTCCAAAAACCAGAACACCTCTTCTCCTCTGAAGGATCACAATTCCTCATCAGCAAGGGAACAAAGCTGAACAGAGAATGAATTTGACAAATTGACAGAAGTAGGCTACAGAGGAGGGTAATAACAAACTCCTCTGAGCTGAAGGATCACGTTCTAACCCAATACAAGGAAGTTAAGAACCTTAGAAAAAGGTTAGAGGAATTGCTAACTAGAATAACCAGTTTAGAGAAGAACATAAATGACCTGATGGAACTAAAAAACGCAGCATGAGAACTTTGTGAAGCATACACAAGTATCAATAGTCAAATCGATCAGGTAGAAGAGAGGATATAAGAGACTGAAGATCAACTTAATGAAATAAAGCGTGAAGACAAGATTAGAGAAAAAAGAATGAAAAGGAATGAACAAAGCCTACAATAAATACAGGACTATGTGAAAAGACCAAACCTACATTTGATTGGTGTGCCTGAAAGTGATGAGGAGAATGAAACCAAATTGGGACACAGTCTTCAGGATATTATCCAGGAGAATTTCCCCAACATAGCAAGACAGGCCATCATTCAAATTCAGGAAATACAGAGAACACCACAAAGATACTCCTCTAGAAGAGCAACCTCAAAACACGTAATTGTCAGATTCATCAAGGTTGAAATGAAAGAATAAAGGTTAAGGGCAGACAGAGAGAAAATCGAGTTACCCACAAAGGGAAGTCCATCAGACTAACAGCAGATATGATATCTCTGCAGAAACCCTATAAGAAAGAAGAGAGTGGAGGCCAATATTCAACATTCTTAAAGAAAAGAATTTTCAATCCAGAATTTTATATCCAGTCAAACTAAGTTTCATAAGTGAAGGATAAATAAAATATTTTACAGACAAGCAAATGCTGAGACATTTTGTCACCAACAGGCCTGCCTTACAAGAGCTCCTGAAGGAAGCACTAAATATGGAAAAGAAAAACTGGTACCAGCCAATGCAAAAACAGACCATATAGTAAAGAGCATCAACAATATGAAGAAACTGCCTCAACTAATGATAATAACCAGCTAGCATCATAAAGGCAGGATCGGATTCACACATAGCAATATTAACCTTAAATGTAAATGGGCTAAATGCCCCAATTAAAAGATATAGACTGGCAAATTGGGTAACGAGTCAAGATACATCGGTATGCTGTATGTAGCAGACCCATCTCACATGCGTAGACACACATAGGCTCAAAATAGAGGGATAGAGGGATATTTACCAAGCAGATGGAAAGCAAAATGAAGCAGGGGTTGCAATTCTAGTCTCTGATAAAACAGACTTTAAACCGACAAAGATCAAAAAAGACAAAGAAGGGCATTACGTAATGGTAGAGGGATCAATGCAACAAGAAGAGTTATCTTAAATATATATGCAACCAATACAGGAGCATGCAGATACATAAAGCAGGTCCTTAGAGACCTACAAAGAGACTCAGAATCCCATACAACAATAGCGGGAGACTTAACACCCCACTGTCAGTATTTGACAGATCAAAGAGACAGGAAATTAACAAGGATATTCAGGACTTGAACTGAGCTCTGGACCAAGCAGGCCTAATAGACATCTACAGAACTGTCCACCCCAAATCAATAGAATATACATTCTTCTCAGCAACACATCACACTTATTCTAAAATTGACCACGTTATTGGAAGTAAAACACTCCTCAGCAAATGCAAAAGAACGGAAATCATAATAAACAGTCTCTCAGGCCACAGTGCTATCACACTAGAACTCAGGGTTAAGAAACTCACTCAAAACTGCACAAAAACATGGAAACTGAACAACCTGTTCCTGAATGACTACTGGTAAATAATGAAATTAAGGTAGAAATAAAGAAGTTCTTTGAAACCAATGAGAAAAAAGAGACAATGTACCAGAATCTCTGGGACGCAGCTAAAGCAGTGTTTAGAGGGAAATTTATAGCACTAAATGCCCATAGGAGAAAGTGAGAAAGATCTAAATTCGACACCCTAACATCACAATTAAAAGAATTAGAGAAGCAAGGGCAAATAAATTCAAAAGTTGGCAGAAGACAAGAAAAAACTAAGATTGGAGCAGAACTGAAGGAGACGGAGACACAGAAAACCCTTCAAAAAAATCAGTGAATACAGGAGCTAACTTTTGTTTTTTTTAAAGAATAACAAAATAGATAGACTGCAAGTGAGACTAATAAAGAAGAAAAGAGAGAAGAATCAAACACACACAATAAAAAAATGATAAAGGGGATGTCACCACTGATCCCACAGAAATACAAACTACCATCAGAGAATACTAAAAACACCTCTATGCAAATAAACTAGAAAATCTAGAATAAATGGATAAAGGCCTGGACACGTACACCCTCCCAAGATTAAGCCAGGAAGAAGTCAAATCCCTGAATAGATCAATAACAACTTCTGAAAATGAGGCAGTAATTAATAGCCTAACAACCAAAAAAAAAAAAAAAAAAAAAAAGCCAGGACCAGACGGATTCACAGCCGAATTATACCAGACATAAAAAGAGGAGCTGGTACCATTCCTTCTGAAACTATTCCAAACAATAGAAAAGGGGGGACTCCTCCCTAGCTCATTTTATGAGGCCAGCATCTTCCTGATACCAAAACCTGGGAGAGACACAACAAAACAAGAAAATTTCAGGCCAATATCCCTGATTAACATAGATGCGAAAATCCTCAATAAAATACTGGCAAACCAAATCCAGTAGCACATCAAAAAGCTTATCCGCCACAATCAAGTTGGCTTTATCCCTGGGATGCAAGGCTGGTTCAACATACGCAAATCAATAAATGCAATCCATCACATAAACAGAACCAATGACAAAAACCACATGATTATCTCAATAGATGCAGAAAAGGCCTTCTATAAAATTCAACACCCCTTCATGCTAAAAACTCTCAATAAGCTAGGTATTGATGGAACATATCTCAAAGTAATAAGAACTACTTATGACAAACCCACAGCCAATATCGTATTGAATGGGCAAAAATTGGAACCATTCCCTTTGAAAACTGGCACAAGGCAAGGATGCCCTCTCTCACCACTCCTGTTCAACATAGTGTTGTAAGTTCAGGCCAGGGCAAACAAACAAGAGAAATAAATAAAAGGTATTCAAATAGGGAGTCAAATTATCTCTGTTTGCAGATGATATGATTGTATATTTAGAAAACCCCATCGTGTCAGCCCAAAATCTCCTTATGCTGATAAGCAACATCAGCAAAGCCTCAGGATACAAAATAAATGTGCAAAAATCACAAGTATTCCTGTACACCAATAGTAGACAAATCATGAGTGAACTCCCATTCACAATTTCAAAAAGAGAATAAAATACCTAGGAATACAACTTACAAGGGATGTGAAGGACCTCTTCAAGTAGAACTACAAACCACTGCTCATGGAAGTAAGAGAGGACACAAACAAATGGAAAAACATTCCATGTTCATGGATAGCAAGGATCAATATCATGAAAATGCCCATACTGTCCAAAGTAATTTATAGATTCAATGCTATACCCATCAAGCTACCATTGATTTTCTTCAGAGAATTAGAAAAATCTACTTTAAATTTCATATGGAACCAAAAAAGAGGCCATATAGCCAAGACAGTCCTAAGTAAAAAGAACAAGTTTGGAGGAATCACGCTACCTGACTTCAAACTATACTACAAGACTATGTTAACCAAAATAGCGTGGCACTGGTAAAAAACAAAACAAAACAAAACAAAAACAAAAAACAAACAAAAAAAACAGATACATAGAGCAATGGAACAGAACAGAGGTCTCAGAAATAACACCACACATCTACAACCATCTGATTTTTGACAAACCTGACAAAAACAAGCAATGGGGAAAGGATGCCCTGTTTAATAAATGGTGTTGGGAAAACTGGCTAGCCATATGCAGAAAACTGAACCTGGACCCCTCCCTTACACCTTGTACAAAAAAATAACTCAACATTGATTAAAGACTTGAACTAAGACCTAAAACCATAAAAATTCTAGAAGAAAACCTAGGCAATACCATTCAGAACATAGGCATGGGCAAAGACTTCATAACTAAAACACCAAAAACAATGGGAACAAAAGCCAAAATTGACAAATGGGATCTAATTAAACTAAAGAGCTTCTGCACAGAAAAAGAAACTTTCATCAGAGTGAACAGGCAACCTACAGAATGGGAGAAAAATTTTGCAATCTATCCATCTGACAAAGGGCTAATATCCAGAATCTACAAGGAACTTAAACAAATTTACAAGAAAAAAAAAAAAACCCATTAAAAAGTGGGCAAAAGATATGAACAGATACTTCTCAAAAGAAGACATTTATGTGGCCAACAAACATATGGAAAAAAGATCATCATCACTGTTCATTAGAGAAATGCAAATGAAAACCACAACGAGATACCATCTCATCATATCTCATTGCAAGTTAGAATGGTGATCATTAAAAAGTCAGGAAAGAACAGATGCTGGAGAGGATGTGGAGAGATAGGAAGGCTTTTTCACTATTGGTGGGAGTATAAATTCATTCAACCATTGTGGAAGACAGTCTGGTGACTCCTCAAGGATCTAGAAGAAGAAATAGCATTTGACTCACCAATCCCATTATTGGTAATATGCCCAAAGGATTATAAATCATTGTATTATAAAGACATATTCACACGTATGTTTATTGCAGCAATATTCACAATAGCAAAGACTTGGAACCAACCCAATGTCCATCAATGATAGACTAGATAAAGAAAATGTGGCACATATACACTGTGGAATACTGCACAGCTGTTAAAAAGGATGAGTTCATGTCCTTTGCAGGGACATGGATGAAGCTGGAAAACATCTCAGCAAACTAACACAGAAACAGAAAATCAAACACTGCATGTTCTCATTCATAAGTGGGAGTTGAACAATGAGAACACATGGACACAGGGAGGGGAACATTGCACACTGGGCCCTGTCAGCAGTGGGTGGAGGGCTGGGGAGGGATAGCATTAGGAGAAATCCTTAATGTAGATGACGGATTGATGGGTGCAGCAAACCACCATGGCACGTGTATACCTATGTAACAAAGCTGCACATTCTGCACATGTATCCCAGAATTTAATGTATAATAATTTTTTTTAAAAAAGGCAAAATGACATGTTACATGTGAACAAAAATATTTTAAAACCACATATGTATTCTGCAAAGGACTCATATCTAGAATAAAGAACTTTTATAAAAATGTTTAAAAGAATTCTTAGCCTTAAATCATTAAAAAAATTAAACAACAATCTTCTAAGTCAATTTGTGCTTCTCAATTACTTCTGACTTTTTGAGAACCTTATCATTGACACTATACCTTCCTGACTTTATTGAAGTCCAATCTTAAATATCATCTCAAGAGGAATCAAGGAAAATTCCTCTTCCAGTCTGATTTGGCAAAGTTTCACTAAATGCATTTTCCCTTTTGTCAAAGGATCATTATCAATAAGCTATAAAGAAGTTCCTAGAAGAAAAATTGTTATTAATTTAATGTACTCTTAGTCACTCAGATGATGGGAATGTTTAGATGCAGATTCAATTATTAAGCCTCTCACATTTTCAACGGTATCGGAATCAAGAAGAATGGCCCATTAATTACCTATATTGTCAGGGGAGTCACTTGGGAGACTTTGGAACAAAAGGAGTATTCATTAGTGGAAAAGAAAATGGATGGAGCTTGAGCACATCAGTTCCCTCTTTCATGCCAACTTTGAAAATGCTTAGCTTCAGCTCATATCCATGCATTCCTACAATTGCAGAGGATTCAGTAATGTGTTTACAACACCAGGATGTGGCTTGACAAATTCAGTGTCTGTCTGCTTCAGGGCAACTCTTCCTGTGCTAAGCAAGATTGTACAGCCTGAAGTTACTTTCTGATCCAATTTCTTTATAATTGGACCCAAACCCAAGGTCAATAGCGAGACAGAAAAAGTTGCCTCTTTTTGGCCTCTGCTATAGAACTGTCACCCTTGAGTATACAGAGGCTTCTATGCAGCCATGAGTGCTTGCCTTAGCTTACAGTAAGTTTCCCATATTAATTAAAGATAATCCTTCCAATGTGTGGTTGTCTCTGGAATCGTTTCTGGAATACTGTGAGGTTCCTGAATTCATAGAGCTCATACCCTGAGCTTTGATTCATGAAAATTGTTTAACAAGATCAAGATTTCTTATTCAACCAATCCTGCACTCATTTATGATTTTTTTAATTGAGCATTTCCCATAAGTCAGGCACTGGGGCACAGCAAGTGCTCAGATATGCCACTAATTTCACAACACTTAAAATATAGGAGGCAGATGCATGTCCATAATACTAGTGCAAAAACCTCAGTTTTCTTTGATACGGGCTAGTTGTGTCACTTAGTTTACAGATGAGACAATTGAGGAACAGGCAACACAGCTAGCCAAGTACCAGGAAGTACTAAGATTTAAAATACGGTGACCTGATTTAAGAATGCAGGATCTTACCATGTCACAAACCTATTCTAGTTATTATATTCATAGGACTGTATTGCAGAATAAATAAAGCACCCACGTAAAGTCACATAGCACTTGCCATTAAAATGTTCACTAAATGTTATCTGACATGATTGTTATTTTCATTATTGTCCTATTGTTGTGGCTTCTCCACTCTCATACTTTGGTGAGCAGGAGGGAGTGTTACAGTTCCTTTACTCCCACTGCCCGCAGCTCAGTGAGCAGAAGCATTACACACCTCTTTCCTCCAGCAGTTTGGTGAGTTCCAGGTTCTTGTCCCATGACCAATAGTACTAAGGTATGGGGACACTGGAGAGGGGGTAAGACAGAGTAGAATTTATTGAGCCAAAGAAAAGCCCTTGACAGCGAGACGGGACCCAAAAGTGGGTAGCCATCTATGAGGCTGAGTCTGGGATGTTTATGGGCTTAGAATGGGGAAATCATGCTGATTTATGGGTAGGCTTGGAAAAGGCTTCATTTGATTGGTTAAAAGGCATCATTCAGAAAGAACCAATCAAATGAGGTGGACAAAACAGGGATGAAGGTTCTCACTGTGGTTCATGGATTCTATCTGTAACTGGTAGCTCTGTTTTCAAGCTTTAGACTATCCTTGGCCTGAAGGTCAAGTTTCACTTGAGATCCATCCCTATCTGCCTAGGAATCTGTCTGTCTACTGTTGCTATCACTGTTGTCACATGTTGGAAAAATGTAGTAGATAAACATGCTCTGTTCCTTACTGGCTGCGATCCAATCCTGGCTTGGACACTGAAAGTGTGTGTGACCTTTAGTAGTATACTTAACTACTTCGTACTTCAGTTTTGTGTAAAAGAAAAATTATAGTGGTAGTTCTCAGTAGACAGTGGCAAGGGAGTAATGATATTTTCTGTCTTGCTCTTTGCCATAACCTCAGCTCATAGACTGCCTGCATAGAGCAGAGACTCAGTAAATAAGTATTGAATGAGTAAATAAATATCTCCTAGAATTATCCTAATGACTAAATGAGTTCACAAATATATAAATGAGTTATGAATATATAAAGTGTTTGGTAAAATTCCTGGTATAATTAGCTCTATTCATGTTAACTTGGCTTTATTTCCATTTTATCATTAGTGTTGTTACTATTATCTAATACCGATTCTCCCATGAAGCCTTCACTGATTACTTTAGCAGCACATGGTCTCTTTTTCTGTGGACATGCAAAGGGATTTGACAGCTTCTTTCCTGAGCTATAATTTTTTCACATTGTTTATCTTCTCCTAAAAATTTTGTGAGAACAGGTATTGCCATTCATCTTTTGGCAACGATGACAAGTTAGCAGGCTGCTACTCTGCCAACTCAGTTTTCAGGTCTTGCTCAATTGTGTTCCTATGCTTTTGTACTAGTGTTTTTGTTGTTATCATTGTTTGTTTTCTTAAGTCAGCCATACAAAATCAGTAGAAAGAAAAATATCAAGTCAGATCTATGGTGTCTTGGGGTTTTCAGGGAAGACATTAAACACTGGCCCCAAACATTCTCCCTTCTTCTCAGGCAGTGCTTTCCTTCTTCAGATAACCACTTAGTAGTGTCTGATGGAGGAATAGGGGATGGATGGAAAATAGAATATATTGACTTTCCTTAACTATAATGACACAGCATGGATGTTGTAGTCTTTCCTGAAAGCAGAGACTGGATAAAGGGAGAATGAAACAGTGGCTTCTTAAATAACAGCTTTCGGTAAATAGAGTTTTAGAGTCACACACAGAATTTTCAGATGGTCTGTGGATGGGTAGAGGATGCAAAAAGACTCAAGACAGGTAAAGCCTCTCTGAGAGTTGTTCATATATGGGAGAGAGCTCATTGCCTTAGGGATCGGATTGGGATAAGGCATTCAGAATGTACTTTTTAATACATGCCACTTGAAAATGAATATCTTAGTAAGCAATTCCTAAAGGAATGGTTCCACCAAGTGGTAGGTTGTTGTGGTGTAAAATGAAACAAAACCTGTGTTTTGAAATCAGACAGACTGAAGTTCTAATCCACACTCTGCTGAATCACCTTCGAAGGGTTACCTGTACTTTCTAAGACTCTGTAGCATCTTTTGTAGGAAGAAAATAGTGGATGTGATTATAGACATTATTAGTTTGCCATGTTCTTTTGAGCACAGAAGACCAGAGTTCTCAGCCCCTTTAGAGTTTGTCCAGGCCATTTCAATGATTTCAAACAATGAGCTATGAGCAGAAGTGACACAGATCATTTCCAGCCTAAGGCAGTAAAAAGCCATTGCCAAATTCTTCAATCTCTCTTCCCTGTGAGCAGCCTGAAGGAGGGCTTGTTTGGAGATGGTGAAATCACAAGATGAAAGTATCCTGAGCACTAAATACTGCATGGAGGATAGTTGCCCCAGAAAGTTACCTGATTATAACAAATATAGATAAACCACATGGTTTAGTGTATGGCATATTGTAGGCACCAAGAGTTAGCTCTCCTCCTTTGGGAGTTTCAGGCACATAGAGTAATGACAGTGAGATGGTATGGAGTAAGAAATGTAGCATTTGAGTCCCTCTGAGTGCATGAAGGTGTCTAGTTGTGCCATCTGTATGAAAAGCCACCCATACCTGGCACTGTTTGTTTTATTTGGCATCATGACTCCTATCTGCCTGAAAGTATGTGATAAAAAATGGTACTCAATAAAGCTTTGCTGAATAAAAGCAGGGTGAGAATCTGAAGTTAATTACAGGGTACTCAAAATAAAATGCTGGTATTAGGTGGGATTAGTTGAATTCACCAGACTAGCTAATGGTAATAATTCCTTATATTTGTATAGTGCTTTAAAGCTAGTGGCTTGATTTCAGAGATGTCATTTACATTCTCTTACTTAATGAGAGATATTGCATTGACTGTGATCCCTATCAAAGCCTTTACTCTTCTGAAACAGAACAGATTGGACTTCACTTTCAAAGTGTCATTATTTAACAGAGAATTGTGCATTGGCAGGAAATGAAGCAATAGTGAACACAGAGCTTCTCTTCTCAGTTTTATAGTGTGTGCACTGCTCAGTGATGGTAGTCTCTGTAAGTCAACCCATGTTCTCTGACTTGGGGATGCATTCTCCAAGGACAGGTGCTTTGTGTCTTGACACAGGCATATCTGGACTGCATCTGGTTGTTGAGAGGAGAGAATACTTCTTCTAATTTGTTTGCTCCAAATGGGTTACTGTCAGCCTTAGGTTCACATATCTAGAAGCCTTGTTGTGGTAGCCAGACTTCTAACATGGCTCCAGATGATGCCCACTTCCTTCCCAACATACTTTTGCATTATCCCCGCCACTGAGCATGGACTGGACCTAGAAATGTAAAGAATGTATTGCTTTAAATATATAGAGTATGCCAAAAGTGATGGGCTATCACTTCCTTGATTCATTGTGAAAGACTGTGGCTTCTATCTTGCTGTCATGCTCTCTTTCACTGTAACTACCTCTCTTGACCCCTTACTTGCTCACTCTGGGGAAGCCAGCTTCCCTATGGACAGTCAAAGGTGACAAGGAGCTGAAAACTGCCTTTGGCCAACAGCCAGTGGGAAGTTGAATCCCTTAGTTCAATAACTCCTGAGAACAAAATTCTAACAATAACTACTGAGGGACCTTGGAAGCATATATTCCTTCAGCTGAACTTTGAGTTGACTGAGTCCTTTACTGACACAACATTGCAGTCTTTTGAAAGACTCTAAGCCAGATGACCCTGCTGAGGCATTCTTGGAGTCTCTGACATACAGGAACTATGAAATTTGTGTTTTAGGCTGCAAATGTTTTGTGAGCAATGTGTTTTATTGCAAAGGACAAGCAATTCACATTGTAAAATGCCTTTGACTACTCTCCTTTCCTTTCTTCTTCAAATTTTACTTAGGTTGCATGCTCACCCCTAGTTTTCAGCCATATGTCTAGACTTTAGAGTACTCTGACCAGCAGTGGGTATTATATACACCCTTTTGTCAATAACAAGGGGGGACAACGTGACTTAGAGAACTAAGATAGTTACATAGAATTGGAGAAAAATATTTCCCAAAGCGACAGGTAGGCAGACAGATAGTTAACAGATGACCACAACAAAAGGTGACATGGGCAAGTGGCATACTCCTGGAGCTTCATACAAAGATTGTCATGCTTGAGTTGCCCACTGGCCACAGAATCCCCAAGCAACTATTTAGAAGACCCATTGATGCAGGGTCTCCTCTTAGGGCTGGGAGAATTTAGATGCCTCTCTGTTCAAAGCAAGCAAATGATAATACAAAATCCATCATCAATTCAAGGGCAAATGTAGATTCTGGGTCCAAATGAGAATCTGCAGGAAGCATACATGGATATGTATATGTTTTGATTATTAAATACCTTAAACAGCAGCTTAGAGATTGAGATACTAATCAGAACCTCCCTTTGCTAACTAGTGTTGAGAAGCACAGTCAGTTCTTCTATGCTTCCTGACAAGTCCTTTAGTGCCATTATTGGCAGACAGACCTTGGCCTGCATATAATGACTCATGGCAACAATCTCTGTATCAAAGTCAACATTTTTACACTATCAGATACCAAATGACTTTACTGTAAGGACCACACACATAGAAACTAGACTGATTAAAATCTGGACTCCAATCCGTATAGACCTGGTCAGATAGCAGTCCTTGGTGGTATTTGTGTGAGCTCAGCGAGGAAATGGTTCAAGCCAGTAAAAACATTGAATTAAACTGAATTGAACACTCAATTGATTAAGAGCTTACCACATGGAGAGAAAAGACCACAGGATTCAGGTCAGCAGTTCTGGCTTTACGAGCACTGTGTAATTAAATGGTTGCGGGTGAGCAGTACAATCTGATGTGGTTGGCCAGTCACTTGGTAAAATGATACTTGCAGCACTTAAAAAAATCAGTGCTGAAGGAAAACATGTGATTTTTTTAAAACAATAAAGAGGAGATTAATGATTTCTAGAGATGATTTTGTGCAATAGCATTTTTAGAAAGGAAACATACATAGCATTTAGAAGCAGAAATCCTAGGAACAAAATATCTTAATCAAATTTGGCTCAATTTCTTATTAATGGTGTGGCATTTGGCAAGTTAATCTAAACTATGTGACTCAGTTTCCTCATTTATCAAATAAAGATATCTATGAACAACACCTACACTCATCAGTTTGCAGTAACAACACCAAGGATATGTATGGAGAAGTAGATGAGTTAAGTGGTTGTGCACATGGACTCTGGAGCTAGACTGCCAAGGTCTCAAGTGCAATGCTACTACTTCCTAGATGTTTGCTAGCAAGTCAACCTTGGAACATTGTTAAATCTCTCTGTGCCTCAGTTTCTCACCTGTAAAACAGAGTGATACTAATGGAATAATAATAATAATAAATAAGGTAAGGAGGCTATGAGAATTGACTCATTTTAAAAAAATACTGATGAAGTGAGCTTCTGTTATAATCCAGCCACCATTGTAGGTGTTATCAGTAAACCAAAAATTTTAAAAATTGCTGCCTTGGTCCTTATTTTCTGATAGAGTAAAATGGAAATAAAGAAACAGAGAAAACAAAAGGGAAGAACATGCCATTGATGAGTTCCAACCAGGGAGGAGAATAGGGGTTGCGATTGGTAATGCCAAATAAGGGAGAGGGATTGGGAGTTCCAGAAAGAGGGATAGGTACATTGCAGCAGCAGAAGATAGGGTGTTGAGAGTTGGCCTCATTAACATGGCAATATATGAGCAAAGAGCTGAAAGAAATGAGGGGGCCATTCATGCAGATATCAGGGAGAAGCCTCCCAGGCAGAAGATCCATAGTCTAAAGCCTGAGCTGAAAGCATGCCTAGAATATCTGAGGAAAAGCAATAGTCGAGCGTGGCTGGAGCAGAGTAGAAGTTGGGAAGAGAAGTACAAGGTGGAATAACAGGCATGCTAAGGGTTTCTGATACTGCAGGGCTTTGTAAGCAACTGCTAGAAACTTTGGCTTCTAATCTGAGTAAGGTGGGCTAACCTGCAGAATTTTAAGCAGAGGAGTGATGTGATCTAACTTACATGTTAAGAAAATAATGGCGGCTGTGTTGAAAACAGATGTAGAGTGGCAAGCATAGAAGCATGGAGCTCTTTGGCAGACATGCTGTACTGTATGTTTCTCTGCATTTCTAAGGATCCCTTTCAGCTGACTTGACCATAGGACTGAATTCTGGCCAATGCAATGTGGGCACAAGTGATGATGTCTGTTCCGTGAAAGGGCCGTAAATGCAAAGCGGCTCTCAAATGCTGAAGAAGCTGAGAAACCAAACAACAAGGTAGACAAGTCCAGTTTGTCAATATTGGCTGATTTATTTGGGGGAAAATGAAATAAAATAAAAACAAAAGCATGGTCTTGGGTGGCCATAAGACAGGTAGATCTCTCTGCACCTGTTACTCCCAGAACTAGAGGCTTATATACCATAGCGAAAGAGCACATGTGCTCTGGCAAGACAATTAAGGGGGACCCTGCAGAACAGACAAGAATGCTAAGTGCATCATAACCTATAATTTGTGTCATAACATCAAGGTTGACATTTTCTCACACTAAGAATAATAAATAAAGTAGGAATCAGGAGGCATTCACAGAACTGGGACTAATCAACATAGAAGTTAAATCAACATAGTGGCTGAGCATCCAAGATGGAGTCACTTTTGTCTCTACAATGTCACCTCCTGTAGAGACCCTGAGGCCCTAGGAATTGTAGGGCCATCAGATGGATGAGGTCTGGCTTCCTACAATACAGCTAGGAGGAGATTTTCCCAAAAGAAACACCAGACCAGGAACATCTGCTTAGAACTCTGCATGAGTTAAACATAAAGTTTTACTGTGTGAAGTCACTCATATTTGGGGATTATTTCTCACATCAGTTAACCTACTTGATCAATACAACCTTTATAAGGCTATTGTCAGTAACTCAGAAAGAAATAATGGTGTATCATATCAGTGTCTTAGCAATGCAGGTGGTGAGAAGGTAGAGCTTTCTGGTTTGGGTTTGGGATATCCAAGAAAGAAAAACATCAAGGATGACTTGATGTATTGCTACTTGAAAAATTGCATGAATTGAGTTGCCAGCTGAAATAGAAGAATTCCATGTGCAGCAGTTAGCCGGGAAGATCGGGGGTTTATTTACTTATCTTCAACGTGTTGAATATAAGAAATCTATTACATATTGGAGTGAAGTTGTTGAAAAGGCAGTTGGATATATGTTTCAAGTTTGAGAGAAAGATCTGGCCTGGAGACTTAAACTCGAGAGTCATAGGTATATAGAAGGTATTTAAAGTTATAGGATTGGATATGATTACTATGAGTTTAAATATGAATAGAAAATTGGAATAAGAATTGTGTTCTGGACTACTTAAAAATTAAGAAGTCAGGTAGAAGAGCAGAAACTCGGGAGGCTGAGAGGAAATAATCAGCGAGGGAGGGAGGAAAACAGGGAGTGTGCTGACTTGGGAGCCAAGAAAGTTTATCAAGAAAAAGGAAGTGATCTCCAGCCTGGGCGTCAGAGCGAGACTCTGTCTCAAAAAAAAAAAAAAAAAAAAAATGCAGCTGAAATTTACAACAAAACTCTCCATGGAAATGATCAATCTGAGGTCATTGTTGACCTCTGCAGACCTTTTCAGTGCAGCAAAGAATTGATCAGCATGGTCGATCGGAATGGAGAAATAGAAATCAGAGATGCTGATTTTAGACAACTCTTTTTCAGGGAGTTTTGCTGCAATTGAGGGCGAAGAAATGTAGTGGTAGTAAAAGGGATGAGCAGGTTAAAAAATTTTTTTAGGATAAGAGAAATAACACATTTGTGTGAAAGTATGAATTATTCACAAAAGAAGATAATTTTGATTATGTGGTGGAGGAGAGAATTGTTTTCATTAGGACTTTAAGGAATCCTTTTCCCTATGCCATTGATCTGTTTGTTACATATGCTCTATTATCCTTCTTTATTTGTAGAGATGGGGTCTTATTACTATGTTGCCCACACTGGAGTGCAGTGACTATTCACAGGCAGGATCCCACTACTGTGTCTATATAGTAAGTGTTGCAATCTGCTAAGTCAAATCTTACTAACCTGTACCCCTTTTCTACTTTTTAAAATTTTTATTTATTTATTTATTTTTTGAGATGGAGTCTCACTCTGTCATCTAGGCTGGAGTGCAGTGGTGCGATCTCAGCTCACTGCAAGCTCCGCCTCACGGGTTTATGCCATTCTCCCGCCTCAGCCTCCCGAGTAACTGGGACTACAGGTGCCCACCACCACGCCTGGCTAATTTTTTTGTATTTTTGGTAGAGACAGGGTTTCACCGTGTTAGCTAGGAAGGTCTTGATCTCCTGACCTTGTGATCCGCCCGCCTCGGCCTCCCAAAGTGCTGGGATTACAGGTTCTACTCATCTTTTTCTCTGCTTATTCTCCAACGTTACCATGGCTAGACTGGGATCTACATTCTTTTATATAAATTCTATAATGCACTATTAAGGTGATCACACACACACACTCTCACACACATACAAGTGTTGAGACTTCGAATACAATTTCATAGAATGTGTAGATTTATAACATGGATGGGACTGGATCTGGTGTATATTTTCATTAATGGTTTTCAATAAAATCTGATAATTTTTTGAACAATTTTAAACATCTCTGAAAATATATTCTAGGTACTTACATGTTAAACATAAAGTTTTACTGTTTTCACATTGAAGTATTATTTAAATTAAATAAAATGTCATGGATCTTAAGGATTTCATTTGATAATTGTGACAGTTTGATCGTTGTGATAATAGCATAGACTTTTATGTATCCCAAACAAGATATAGATCATTTCCACTACCCCACAGAGGTTTTAGAAATATTTCTTATAAATTGACTCATACACAATATACTCTTTTGGGTCTGTCTTCTCTATAATGTTTTGGGGGTTCTTTCATGTTGTTGCATAAACAGCATCTTATGTGACTTTATTGTTATGTAAAATTCTACTATACAATTATAACAATGCATTTATACATTTTCCTATTAGTACACATTTGGATTGTTTCCAGTTTTTGCTTATTATTAATAAATCCCCTAAAAGAATTATGCAGTTATCTTTGTGGGTATATACTTTTCTTTCTCTGGGATAAATACCTGGAGTGGAATTGATAAATCATGAGATAGATGTGTGTAACTTTATAAGAAAATGCCAAACAGCTCTCCAAAATGAAGAAGCCACTTTACATGCTCATTCGCTTTGCAGTTTTCTTCCTTTGTAAAAACTGCTGTTTCAAAGATTTGCACGTTTCATTTAGTTACTGCTGGTATACTAGCAATAAAGTTTATTTTAAAATAGTATTCTTATATCAAGCAAATTTGCTGAAGTATTTTATTAATAATAAAAGTTTGTACACCAAACTTCTTGGGTTTTATATGGAGATAATATGATTTAAAAATAATAATCATTTTCTTCCTTCTTTTCAATTATTTTCATTTTTATTTGCTGTTTTTGTCTTCATATACTGGTTAAAAACTCAATGTTATGTTGAATAAACATATCGGCAGGTATCTTTCTCTTCTTTCTGACTTCAAGGAGCATTATTCCCAATATTTCCTCATTAAATATATTATTTCTGTTGGTATATAATAGATGCACTTTTAAGATTAAATTCTTTTATTCCTGTCTTGCTAAGGGTTCTTATCATGAAAAATTGTTGAAGTTTATGAGAAGTATTTTCTGTACATATTGGGAATCTATTCAATTTTTTTCTTAATATGGTAATGTAAATTAATAGATTTTTTCATGTTAAAACATCCTTGAATTCCTTTCATAAATTATTCCTGATGAATTATTTTAAACACATAGTTTAATTCTTCTTCCAATATTTCAGATTTTGCATCTATATTCAAAAGTAAGATTGGCCTATAACTTAATGGTCTTTTCAGGTTTGTTTTTTGGGTTTGGTTATAACAGCTTCATAACATACTTTGGGAAATTTACCTTCTTTTTCTTTTCTCTAGTACATTTTGTGTATCACAATATTTATCTATTTTCTGAATATTTGGGAGAACTCATCTGTGAAACCGAGGTGTGTCTGTGTGTGTGCGTGTGTGTGTGTGTGCATGTGTTTGAATTTTAACCATTGACAATTCATTTAAAGGTTAAATTTTATATTCAGTTTTGAACAAGTTTGTTTTCTCAGCGGATCTTTCTAGACTTTTGTCCTTTTCATCTAAGTTTTTGGTGTGTGTGTGTAAAGGGGGTGTGTATGTGTGTGTGAATTTGGCTGTTACTCTAATCATAATTTTGTGTAGGTAATCGTCTTTTCTCTCATGTTTAATTATCATCAGTTTTATATTTTATATTTAATATTTTTTCTTGACAAGGTATTTGGATGTTGATTTATTTATTCTGCTTAGGATTTGTGTTTCCTGAATCTGAGAATTGTTTGCTTTCCTTAACTCTTCTTGAACTGCCAACACTTCTTCCCTTCCCTCCCACCTTTGGTCAATAACCATTCTTATTTACCTGAGAAAACTGAAGCAATGAGAAGATAATTTCTTCATCCTTCCACCATCAAACTTCCTTGTACTCACATACTCTGTACCTATACACTTAAACTTTTCTCATTTTTTTTGTTTGTTTGTTTTGTTTTGTTTTTGAGACAGTGTCTCCCTCTGTCTCCCAGGCTGGAGTGCAGTGGCGCGATCTCGGCTCACTGCAAGCTCTGCCCCCTGGGTTCACCATTCTCCTGCCTCAGCCTCCCGAGTAGCTGGGACTACAGGCGCCCGCCACCACGCTTGGCTAATTTTTTTGTAGTTTATTAGAGACGGGGTTTCAACGTGTTAGACTTTTTCTCCTTTTATCATGGAAGAACCATTTTAGCTCTGTCTGGGGCCAGGCTTTTCACTTGTTTCCTTGAACCCGTTCCCTCTTGCCTATTCAAAGACAGTCCTCATGGTATTGTTCTCTCTCTCCTTCCTCTCCCATAAATTTGTGTATCTATTGGTCAATTCCTATCAGGTAAAAACATGTCATCATGCAATAAATATTTTCATATAACCAGTCCCTGTTCTCAAAGAGTTTATGATTTAATTTTGTATATAGGTAATTATGGCAGAGTGTACTATTTCTCACTAAATACCCACAAGTTTCTCCACATTTCCCATCCTCAATCTGAGTGATGTCAATGTTGTGGATTCTTGCCAGTTTTTAACTTTTCTGAGAAAATTAAGAGCAGATGTAGCTCCTCTCCTCCTCTCCTCTCCTCTCCTCTCCTCTCCTCTCCTCCCCTCCCCTCCCCTCCCCTTCCCTCCTTTCCCCTCCCTTCCCTTTCCCTCCCCTCCCCTCCCCTCTTCTCCATTCCCTGCTCATTTTTTCTCTTCTCTCTCCACTTCTGTACATTTAGGTGCAAGCAGAGGATTCCGAATAGAAAAAAGAGTTTAATCTAGAAGCAGCCTGGATTCTTTCATCATTTCTTAAATAAGAGCATTTCAGTAGGGCCATCCAGTTCACAATGGTTGGTAATTTAAGTGAGCAATACAGCTTTGTTAAGGTACTGAAATTTGAGGGTTTATTTACTCTGGAAGTTTAGGTTAGCCTATCCTTACTACTACAAAGGGTAAGGAATTATTACAAAACAATTAGACACTGCCTTAAGATTAAACGCAGGGTGCCAGGAAAACACAGAAGAGGACACCTGACTCAGTTTTTAGAAGTTAGAGAACACTTCCTAGAGGAATTAATGTCTAAAGTGAGATTGCAGAAGCTAAGAGGCATTGTGTCCTAGCACAGTGCCTCACACATGGTCACCAAAATACTTTCTGAATGAATGAATGAAACTATCAACTATCATACCTTACTGAGCACATCTGCAAATGGTTTCTGTCTGACTAATCTGAACTTTGACAATGTAACATTCTGTTTGATCTGGCCTTGGGAGCTAGAACTTTTTGGAAAACAACTGTGTGTATTCCAACTGTGGACTGATCATCAGGGGAAAAAAAAATGTTGTCTCGCCTGCTTTACATGATATTTTTGAAGCAATGCAAGCCCATCAGCTTTTCCTTGATTTTTATGTTCCTGTAGCCTGACAGTATTTATAATTCACAGACAATTCCACTAGGCTTCTCAAAAACAGAGGATGCCAGAGCCCTGAAAGGGTAATTCAAAGCAAAGTGAGGAAGGAGAGCAAAGGTATTTGTTTGACTCTGGAAGACTCACAGGCCACAGTCTGGGTGTGTTGGTCTTCAGGGAGAGAGAGTGAGATTGAAAGCCAATTGGTTTAGTGGGTTCAGGGACCCTTAAAATCAGGTAACCTGGGGGTAAATGCCTGAGAGGAAACAACTGCTGGGGAAGGACATTTTTCATTTTGGATGAAAAACACTGGAAATAAATCATAACAAACATACACAGCATCTTACATTTTAGCACAATGGCAGAACCTGGTCATCACATGAAGACATTAAAGGTCATTTATACAAACTTCTGAATTTGTCCACACAAGAGATGAGGATTTTGTTCAAAAGAAAGGAGCCTCCAAACTCTGTTGTAAATCTTGAGGGGACAAAGTGCTTGCTCTTTTAATTGTTTTTATGTTTTCTCTGATGACTGTTAAGTACTCATATAATCAAGTCAAATGCATCTTTTCTTCTTTTCCTGGTGAGAAGTGCTCTCTATCCAAACAGTGACAGATAGTATCAGGTGCAACATGTTCTGCAAGGGTTGCCATGGTAAGAGTTCGTCTGCTCCCCCACCGCGCCCCCATCTTTCCACAAATAACAGAGTGGAAGAGTGCAGAAAGCCTATATAGAAAAGATGTCTGGGGCCAGAGTAATTACTTAGTGCTCTGCCATGCAGAAGAGTCATCACGTTTTATGTTAAATATATTGGATATTAAAAGTGTGCACTCACATGCTCTCTCTCTCTCACACACACACACACACACACTCTTTCTGTTATGGGTAGGTGGCCTGATTTTCAACATTAGACAGTTCCAAGCATCACCACCAAACACTGGCAGATTTCATTGATTTAATGAAGCAGTAGTATAGTGTCTGAGTATGCGTGTGTGTGTGTGTGTGTGTGTGTGTGTGTATTGAGATGCAGTTGAATTTCAGTAGTAGCTCACTTCCTTGTAAATGCCAAGTCTGTCTTTATTATATCAGACTTAGCAGTCATTTGATCTTTACAGTGGTGTTTCAAACATAGCATTATGTTTCCTTCCTAGGAAGGAAACCTCGGTTATCTCTTGTACACTTACTGAAAATTTCTAATATATTTTCCTGGAATTCTTAAGAAACTCTAATTTGGAGAGAATTACTTATAGGTGACTTGAAAACATTTGTTCCCTGTGAATAGAGCAAGCTTTTGTTTCAGTTTAGCAAAGCTCATTTAGTGCCTACTGTGTGTTCTCTCTAGAATGTTCTGAGGAATCAGAGACCATTCAGATATGATCTTTGTCCTCCAGGAGTTCATATTCTTTTGACTTGTTTTCAGAACATTGGTCTTGGGTTTAGAAGGTTTTCTTTGCAGACTGGAGAGAAAGTGTTTTGGGGGCAGACACCTAAATATTCTGCTTGCAAGCTATGTTGGCTGAGTCCACAGGTACGAGAAACATGGAAGGGCGTGAGCATACTGGCTTAGTGGTCCAAGGCAGAAGGGATGATAGGAAGAGCCACTTTTCTTGCTTAGTCAGTCCTGGGCAATTTCCAATGCCCACAGCAACCACTGGGCTGAGGTTGGAGCAATTAGGAGCGAGAGGCTGTGGCCACGGTTATTCTGTCTTTTGCCAGGAAGTGTCTACTGCCGTTTAAACATGAGTGGCTCTGAGGTTTCTGCTCAGTTCCATCCTTTCTCACTGGACCTTCTGTATTTAAAGGACAAATTTTGGATGGGGATGATGCATTGCCTCTACATGACTATCCTGACACAAACATTTGCTTTGGCTATTCAGGCTGAAGAAGGGGTCACATTTCTGTCCAAGCACAGGGAACTGATTAGAGTAGCACTGTATCTCAAAATATGGTGCACGTAATTTTTCTACAGTAAACTTTTTTTTTTTTAAATTTACTTTAAGTTCCAGGATACATGTGCAGAATGTGCAGGTTTGTCACGTAGGTATACATGTGCTATGGTGGTTTGCTTCACCTATCAACCATCATCTAGCTTTTAAGCCTTGTATGCATTAGCTCTTTGTCCTAATGCTCTCCCTCTCCTTGCCTCTATCCCTCGACAGGTCCCAGTATGCATTGTTCCCCTCACTGTGTCCAAGTGTTCTCATTGTTTGACTCCCATTTATGAGTGAGACTATGCTGTGTTTGGCTTTCTGTTCCTGTGTTAGTTTGCTGAGGACGATGGCTTTCAGCTTTATCCATTTCCCTGCAAAGGACATGATTTCATTCCTTTTTATGGCTGCATAGTTTTCCATGGTGTATGTGTACTACATTTTCTTAATCCAGTCTATCATTGATGGGCATTTGGGTTGGTTCCATGTCTTTGCTACTGTAAATAGTGCTGCAGTAAACACATGTGTGCATGTGTCTTTACAGTGGAATGATTTATATTCCTTTCCAAGTAATGGGATTGCTGGGTCAAATAAACTTTTAAAAGTGGTTTTGGTTTCATTTCCTGTAATAGAAAATAAAAAGTAGTCAGCACATGAACTCTACATAAGTTAAAACAAATAATGCCATAATAAATAAAATTAAGGAAAATGCAAATTTATTTAAATAAAATTATTTAGTAAAAATGGCCGAAGGTGTATTTGTCAGTCAGGGAAGACTGACTACATAATGAATAACCCCCAATTTTCAGATGCTTAATTTAGAAAAGGTTTTCAACGCATGTCACAATTCATTCTGAGTTGGTATAGAGTCATATAATCATTAAAGTCTCAGACTTTTTCCAACTAGGTGCTCTAGTATCCACTGAGCCTCAGGGGCCTCCATTAGGTCATTTGAGTATGACTAGGAGATGCAATAATAGAGCTTGGAGGATTGCACAGGATGTTTCATGGGCCAGGTTTAGGGTGGCAGTCATCACACACACCACATTCCTTTGGCCAGATTTTAGTCAAGTGGCCACACAACTTCAAGAGAGGCTGGGAACTGTGGTCCGGCTACCTGCTCAGATATTCTCCTGCTTGCATCCATATCACAAAGTTACTAAAGTTAAACATGAATGGTTGACTTATAAGAATATGGGTGGATTAGGAAAAGCTTAAAGTATGGAGGTTTTTGCTTTTGTTTGTTATTTTAACCACAACACTGATTAAAAAAATATCTCAACACTGCCTTTTATTTCTGAGGAGATCATAGGCACTTTATTCAATTCCTCAAAGGCCCTTTCTGTAGAGCAGGAGAATCTATTTCAAGGGTTTTGCAGGGAACTACATGAGCTCACATGTGTTTAGCATCATGCACAATACTTGGCAATAACCTTGGGTACAAAAAGTTAATGTCCTTTCCCTAGCATCCCTTTCTTCTGAAGCTTTCTCTTTAAAAGTTTGGGGAGACACCTTTGTCACAGAAGCAAACTTGTCAGCTCAGCAATTAAAGTAATAATCCTTCTAATCCCCCGCAAGAAGGATGCCTGCTCCTTTCCCGAATTGTCAAGCTTTCAATTTCAGTATTATATTTTAAATTGTGCACACATTTTAAGAATGTAAAAAAATCACCAGGTATGTTCATTTAAAAAAAATTAAGCAATACTCACATTTGGTCTAGCTAGATTAAACAACAAAAAAAGTTATAATGAAACCTTGCCTACAGAAGCCCCAAATAGCCTTTTTAGGGGTTAGAAAACCTTGATTTTAGCCTTGTTTATTTGGTTGGAACTTTCCACACAGGTCTGTCCTTTGACATTTAGTTAGGACAATCATGAGACGCAAAGTCACATAAAGGAGGCAATTCTTCTTCAGCCTGAGGCAAGAATTTCTGGAGTCCTTTTAGGTTTACAGGGCTACATTTTATATTCATTTGCACATTTTATTATTCAGCCATAGTAATCACATCTCCTTAACCTATAGAGAAGTTCCTACTATAATTTATAAGGATATCAGCCTAAATTAGATTCTAAAACTAATGAAACTTAGCAATTCTCTGACAGTACCTGAATAATAATCTCCGCTCAATGAACACAGAAAAGTTCCATTTTACTATGAATGAAGAAAGCCTATGAATAATGGGTGGAAAATGAATCATAACACAATCACTAGCAACTCAAGCCTTACATTTCCCCCACTGAGGCAACTGCTGGGGATTATTTTCCTCCCTTAAGAGAGAAATCTCGTATGTAACAGTGGGAGTTCATCACATAATGTTCCCTTAAGATTTCTGAGTCAGTTTAAAATTTCTGGTGAACTGAGAAATCACCAAAACATATATTAAGGGTAATAATAGAAACTGTCATCTAATTGCCACTTACTTGGTGCTAGAGACTGAGGTGGTGCATCACAGCTGGTGGAGGTGAGGTTTCAACTTCAACTGGGTGACTCCAAAAATTCCTACTCCTACACTACCTGCCTCAGAGGACAGAGGAAGACAAAAGAACATTGGGGCCGGATCCCACAATTGTTCCACTCACTTCCTCCGGGACTGAAGGACTCAATTTATCTCTCCAGGCCTTCTGCTTCTCATTTCTAAAATGAAGATAAACAAAAATACTCCGAAAAATATAGTTCTCCTACTTATGTAGGTTATTATGTAAAGTCTTGATTCATTTGAGGCTCTAGATAAATCCGATTTGGAATTCATTGCATTTCATTCTATGAATTATAGCTTAATTGGATCTGACACTTACTGAGCACCTACCATGGGCCAAAACTCACTTTGATTTTTCATAGGAGCCAAAAATATAAATAAGCTGTGTCTTGGTCAGCAGGAGTCTCTTGATTGCAGGTGATAAGAAATAAATAACAACAATGACAATAATAAACAATAGAAATGGATTGGCTTTCCTCATTGAAAGTTGAGGAATGTCATCCACACAGTCCATGAAGCCAGCAGGACTTGGTCTCTCCATCTGTCAGCTCTGTTTTCCTAGAGTTGTGTGTTTTTACAGGTGAGATGGTGATGTGCAGCTCTTGGCTCACATCCTTCTAGCTTAAGGGCTAACTGAACAACTCACACATAAAAGAATACAACTTGGCTGTATTTTTTTTTTTTACCAACTCTGCACTGATTCCAGATATCTTTCTCATTGGCCTGGATTAGGTCGCATGCCTGCCCCTGAACTAATCCCTAAAGTGAGGGGAATGCCACACTCTTTTTAACCAGAACTAGGTAAACCTGTACCCGTTTCATGGCCAAGGAGTGGCATCTGTAGCTACACCAGGACTGTTTCTTAAACGGACATGAAAGGGAGCAGAAGACTTATTGTCCACAAAGGAGGTTATTTTGGTTGGGCCATGAAGGAAGTGCAGGGTTTGGGCAGAGAAAGGGGGAGATGAGGTGTATTCCAGGTGGAGAATTCAGCAAAAGCAATGACATAGATACAGGAAATAAACCTAGCTGATTGGAAACATGTGGGTGATAAAGTGGAGTCATATACTTGAGTGTTCTGAATGCCAAACAAATAAGTTCGCTTTATTTTCTGGACAATGAGAAGCCTCTGATCCCAACTGCAAATGAACACATTAAGTAAAATATTCCCCACTACATGATGAGTCTTGAAAGAGCCAAAAGGTATCCTCTTTTCTCACCTTGACTCCCAGCACAAGATAGAATGCTTAGTACCTAGCCAGGTCTCATTAAATACTTTTGAAGAAACATCCATGTTATCATCAAATGCCTAATTATATTTGACACCTGTTGGGTGCTTCTATGCATCACACATGATGAAAAGTGCTTTCCAAGTATCTCATGGGTCATCACAGAAAACATATGAGGAGAATGTTGTGTGTATTACATTATTTATAGATGAAGACTGTGACACTTATCATCGTCAGGTAGTAGGTAGAAGGAGGACTTCAACTAATGCATTCAAATCACACATTCATTGTATCACACCAGAGGACTCCAGGTAATGTTTGTGCAACATGTGAAAGAAGATAAAGGACTTCCATATGCACATTGTCTTCCCCAGGCTTCACTGTGTTCCCATGAGGTAGGTGCTATTACCATTTCCATTTATGGCTGATAAAATGAAATTCAGAAGAAAGAAGTAATGCAACCAGAATTACAGAGCTACTAAGCAGAGATGCTTGACAATTCTGTGTCTAAAGTCCATGCACTTCCCCCCCACACTCATGGTTTTCCCACAGCTGCAAGGCTATAAAGTGAGCATAGTGGGGAAGATAATCTGTTGGATTTTTTTTTAAATTTTATTTTTTGCTAACTCTAACTGTCAGATTCTAATGTTCCAACAAAAAAAATTAAAAGCACATAGCACTTGTCTCAAATCTTTCAAATATAAAATGTGAGCCATGCAGGCTAAAATAAAAAGTCATTAAATAGGCTCATGATTTTAGTTGAAGTGCTGCTGATTGTCACATGAAAAGGGTCTAGGTTAGCTTTCTTTGTAGTGTCTTTAAAATTTTTTTTTTATTTCCATAGGTTTTTGGGGAACAGATGGTGTTTGGTTACATGACTAAGTTCTTTAGTGGTGATTTGTGAGATTTTGTTGCACCCATCATCCGAGCAGTATACACTGAACCCTATCTGTAGTCTTTTATCCCTTACCCTCTTCCCAGCCTTTTGTTCCGAGTCCTCAAAGTTCTGTATTGTCTTGTCTTGCTCAAACAAATATCCACAAATTCTTTCTCCTGAAATCCTTGTACATTCATTCCATGAGGCATTGAATGGGAACCCTTCTATGAGGAGCCATGATTTGGCTCTGTGTCCCCACCCAAATCTCATCTTGAACTGCAATCCCACGTGTTGAGGAAGGGAGGTGATTGGATCATGGAGTTGGTTTCTCCTGTGCTGTTCGCGTGATAGTGAGTGAGTCCTCATGAGATCTGATGGTTTTATAAGGGGCTTTTCCCCCTTTGCTTCCTTCACAGGCTCTTTCAACTGCTGCCATGTAAGACGTGCCTGCTTCCCCTTCCGCCATGATCGTAGGTTTCCTGATGCATCTCCAGCCCTGTAAAACTATGAGTCTAATAAACCTCCTTTGTTTGTAAATTACCCAGTCTCAGGTAGTATCTTTATAGCAGTGTGAAAACAGTCTAATACAAGGAGCACTTGGCAAGGTGAACTGACTTGTAAAGCACTTTTGAACCTGTAACTTGAATTTGATGCAGCATATGACATATTGAATGCATCACCTAGGATCAAACCTAGGATCCACAAATTAGGGATGGATATCATGAACTCCTTTTGTTTCATTTGAATGTGAAGGTAGCAAGAAAGTAAGGATGTTTTTACACTTGGTGCATGCACGTGCTGGTATGGTGGCATGCAGCTGTGTGATAACAAATGACAACTACAACTATTAAAAAATTAACATCAGTTGAAGGCTTACTGTGTCCCAGGCACTGTCCCAAACAGTGTATGTGGAAGTCTGCCTTTAGCATGGAGACTTCACTTGCTTTGTTTTTAAGTGAGAGTTCTCTTTGTTTCTGAGAGTAAGGACTTCGGTGAGTCTTTCAGTTTTGTCGATGTAAGACAAATCCATATCCATTGCTCTTGACAAAGACCAACAACAGTGGAGTTTTCCAACTGCAGATGCTGTCAATCGCAGTATTAAGTCATTGGTTTGAAATTTACATTGGACATATATGTTGTGTCCCTGAAAATGGTGCAAGGTATTTTTTTTTCTAAATTTGCATTTAAATTTCTGTATGTCTAAACATTACTTTTTTGTTTTAGGAATCTATTTGCATGTTTTCTTGTTAAGCATTTACTCCCAGGAGACGGAGAGTGGAGGGCAGACAACATACGTGGGATGTGTTGACTGGATCTCTTCCTCACCTGGCATTGGAGGAAAGATTAGGAAAGAGTTGGGATCAGCTTGGGACAGCACAGTACAATCCAAGCAGGACTACTGACATCTCACATATAGAGTTGACTGACTACAAAGCAAGATGAGGGGGCTGCCAGGATGTAACATTAAAATACACCTTATATAGGGGATGGGATGTCCAGTGATGAGAAACAATGTTGTGCCTGCCGGTAGTTGTGGGAAAAATTCCTGGGCCAGGATATGAGGTGGGACTTAAATGAGTGGGAGAGAGATAGAGATTAACACATTCTCCTTTCTAGTCTTTCTCTCTGGAGTGGCTAGGGCAACAGGGTTTCCCAATCAGGTGGACCTAGAGTTGAATTTATGGAAATGGATGTTGATTCTAGCTGGGACGTGTAAGTGTGCAAATAGGCAGGAAGTCAGGGAAAGATTCTAGTTTGAGCAGCCACTTATACTAAATGAGTAACTGCTTCTTCCAAGTAGCCATGAATATAATAATTTAGGGCAAATGAGTGGCTCCTCTCGAGGCCAGGATGGGCCACATCTTCAATATAAGACAACTGTCTCTGGAAGAGAGAAAATTTGACCAGTCAATCGGTAGTAGAGGTCACAGCCTGCTAACAAGGAGAGGATGGAAAGGAAGGATAATAACAAGGATAAAAACAAACATTTGTTGAACGTTCATTGAGTACATACCATGTGCCATTCATTGCATTAAACTGTAGCTTCAAGCACAAATGCCTTCTAGCTTGAGAAATGATCACTCTGAGAGGCAGGGGAAACTGGAACTAAATATGGGAATAGCAGCTTCACACCTCCCTTCTCACCGAGGCAAGCAACCAATCATTGAAAGTGGAATTTCACACACTGTTGAACTGTTATTTCTTCCTTTGCTTTCTTTTTTTCTCTATCTATGGACAAGAGCTTATAGTTGAATTCACAGAAATTCGACGTGGGTGTTGGGTACTGTACTTGCATGATCTCATGCAATCTTTATAACAATCCAGCAAGGCACATAGGTAACAGCTATTATTTTTTTCTGATGTTATATCTAGAGAAACTGAGGGTGGGGAGGTTGAGTGATTTTTCCAAAGCCATATGGAGCTAAGTGAGGTATTTGGCACTTAGGACCAGGGAAGAGGGAGTTAAATTTAACAGCAATGACGAAATACAAGCTCTCATGTCCCTTTGCTCATCTCCAGGGTCGTAATCCATTTTTAGAGTTTCATGACCTCCTGATGGGACTGTTGTAAAATCTAGCAACTTGTTTCACAGTCTAAACACTCTCACCCATTCTTTCCCATCTTGTTCTTTCCTATCCTATTCATCTTCCAGATGAATCTGAGTTCACACTGAATTTCTTGCTATCTAAAGTCCTTTCACTTCTCCTTGCCTTTGCATTTCCTATCTTCTTTGTCTAGGGTACATGTTCTCTTTCAGTCATTGACAAAAAGTCCCTCATCTCTTAAAAATGGGCCAATGTCAAGTCCTCCAGGAAAAAGCATAGCATAATGCTTAGAAGCAGGGACGCTGAGTCTGCCACTTCACATCTGTGGGAATTCTCTAAGCTTATGTTAGTGTTCTCATCTCTAAAATGGAGCTGGCACTACCTATGTTATGGAATTATTAAAATAATTAAAGGTAAAGGGCTTTGCATAGATCCTGACACACAGTGAAAGCAGAATGAATGTTATTATTTTATGTAACTGCGTGTATTATTTTCAGTTCTCCATGAAAACATCCCTGATTCTTCACGTATTATTTTAACCACCTTCTCAAATGGGTTGTAGAGTAGGTACTATTCATACATACATAAACACACACAGACACACACACACATGCACTCATATGCACACTAGAATTTATTGTTATCTTTAATTATCTGCTTAAATATCTCTTCTTTTACCATCTTATCCTCTGTCCCCATATATATTTCCTGTAAATAAAAGCACAGAAGTCTTCTACCTCTAATAACTGTGGAAATCTAGGCTATGGAAGTTGGGTCCAGGAAAATCCCTAGAAAGCAGACTCCAACGATATGTTTTGGGGATGAACTGCTTATGGTCTGTATGCAGTACAGGACCCGTGGAGGTTGTAAACAATTAGATAATAACCCCTGGCATGCAGTGGCATTATAATGAATGATGTTTTTACCTCTGATTAATTGGGATAACATGAAAGAAATAGGTGGTGTGTTATTTTGTGCAAAGGCTCTGCTGAATAAATAGTGTGGGAAAAATGATAATTGGGAGGATATTGGAGTGGGTTAACTGCATTGTAATACTCAGGAAAAGAAAATGATAGCATCAGAGCAGTAAACTGTGAACTTCAAGCATGCCATGAAAGTCAGAGGGGCTTTATGGCTGCTTTGGAGAGCAATGATGCCTTTTACGGTTAGGGTGCAGATGATGTAGAAAATCAGAGTGGCAGAGCCACAGAGGAGACTGGGAGACTGAATGCACAGCCACACTATTTAAGACCTTAACAGAAAAAGAGTGGGAGCCTGGGGAATGGTTAGGGTATATTTGGATGGATGAGCCTGAGAATCTTAAATCTGCAAATTCCTTTGAATTTCCACTACCAGAAGACTCAGCCGCCTTCCTCTTGCTGGAGGATAGCAGCCTCTTCTTACCTGGGGACCATGTGAGGATCTATGCTGAGACGGGGCCTCATAATGCTGTTCTGTTCTCAAGATCTGCCTCCACCACCCCTCAGTCCCTCCAGGCCAATATCTAGGGTCAGGACTTAGCAATGTCTGAATGGAGAAGTACTATCTTGGCTCCAGGATAAAAGGGCTTACAACTCAAGGAATTGTAGAACTTAACTCACAGGCACTGGTGAGGACTAGGGGATCATTGTGGGAGTGAAATGTGAGGTTGTGGGACCAGGTAAAGTAGATTATACTGTTAAATGTGGGAGGTTTTGCTTTGTTTTGTTTTTTGAGATGAGGTTTCACTCTTGTTGCCCAGGCTGGAGTGCAATGGCATGATCTCGGCTCACTGCAATCTCCACCTCCTGAGTTCAAGCAATTATCCTGGCTCAGTCTCCTGAGTAGCTGGTATTACAGACATGCGCCACCACACCCAGCTAATGTTGTATTTTTAGTAGAGACGGGGTTTCTCCATGTTGGTCAGGCTGGTCTTGCACTCCCAGGCTCAGATGATCCACCCACCTTGGCCTCCCAAAGTGTTTGGATTACAGGCATGAGCCACTGCACCTGGCCAGTGAGGGAGATATTTGATGTTGAGGCACTTATCCACGATGCTAGATTCAAGTTCTGGAAAATATACATGGAGTTTTCTGGACTGGCACCTGAAGCTTGAATATAAAGATGGACCAGAATGAATGTGGTGGAGACACCAAAATCTTCTTGGAAGCGCATTGGGGAATGGGTCAGAGTGCCTGGGTAGGTGAAGAAGTTCAAATGACTTTGCTCTGTAAGACTTTGCAAGTCTACCAGCTGTGGTACTGATATGCTAGGAGTCTTCCATTTGGAGTTGGAGCCAGTGGAGACAGGGCAGTAAATGGAATTTGATCCCAAGTCTTTCTTATTGTTACAGTTATTATTCAGGACGTAAGTGGGTTAGAAATCCTTAGCTTCTGGTAGAAAGTTCACACTGGTTCTCTGAACTGTGGTATAAAGACCATTGTGGTACAAAAGATGGAGTGGAAACTCATGAAACTGCCCTGTGCTGTGCTGGTTGAGATAGCCAATCAGACACAGCACTGCCACTCTCAAAGATTTAAAGGATGCAGAGGTGAGGGGCTCCATCATGGCTGCTTTGACCAGTATGCACCCTGCAACACCAGAGGGTTTGTAGAGGGTGACAATGGATACCATAAGCTAACAAGGTACTGCTCTACTAGCAGCTGCTGGGCTTGGTGTGGTGTGTTACTGCAGCAGGACTAAACAGTTTCTGGTGCTTGGAATGAATATTTTAAGTTGGAATATGCATTATTTTTGACCTCATAAATGGAGAGGAGGATCCAAATCCAAATCCAAATCATTTCATCTTTGTAAAGCAGAAAAGCAGTAACCATACACTCCCGTGTCTTAGGGCTGTGTTACTTCTCCCGCACTCTGCTATAACACTGCTTGTAGAGATCACAACCATCTTGCTGTTATCAGACCTTCGTGCTGTCCATTGTACTGATGACATCTCACTGGCACATTGTCTATTGTAAGCTGAGTGTATGCTGGAAATGGTGTATTAGGAATTGAGCTCAAGAAGATCCAAAAATGACACCAGCAAACCGGTAGCCTAGACTCTCTCCCATGTGATTCTGGCACCTCTCTCTCAACATACACCTTTGGCTTGCTGGTATATTTCCTGTGACTGGTTGACAACTGAGGAAAGGACCCAGGCCTGGTTCACAATGGATTGGCATGATATGTTGGTGCTAGCTGAAAATGTACTACTGTTCTATTATAGCAACATTAAAGGACAATGATGAAATAGAATGCTTTGGTTGGGCAGAGTTTCACACACCTGGTCATCAGCTTGGTGTGGTAGGAGATGTTGCCTGATTGAGATGCATTCATATGCCCGCATACACATGCCTGGGCACATACTTCTGGGCAGTGGCAAATGGTTTGGGTGGAAGAATGAAAGGATCACAAATGGAAAAATCCAGGACAAGTTGCTAGTGGAAACAAGTGTGTGGATGAACCTATGACCATAAGCCTGGAGCATGTGGATCATTTGTCTTAGGTAAATATCTGCCAGAGAGCACTTCTTGTGAAGGAGGATTTGAACACTCAGGGGAAAGGTGATTTCCCTTCTAATGTCAGCTGGGCTCTGTCCCTGGCCACTCAAGTGCTGCTTGCTGCAGCCTTAAGGTGATTATAGTATGTAACATAAGGTACAGTTATGTGCTAGTTTTCAAAACCATAAAAACAGTATTTCTCTTTATTGTATTAGTTTGTTCCTAGTCCAACCACTCTTTAGCCATATTTAGTCTGTTGGTGGTACTATGATGTCATTTTTAAATTAAAAGAAAACTAACCATACATGTTTCTTAGTTAAGATCATCGGGAGAGGAAATAAACCGTTAGGATCTGTTAAATTAATTACAATACACCCTTGCTATGGAATCTATGTTAAAAAAAAAAAAAAAGAAAAGAAAAGAAAGGGAGAAAGAGAGAGAAAGGGCCAGGTGCAGCGTTCATGCCTGTAATCCCAGCACTTTCAGAGGTCGAGGTGGGCCGATTGCCGGAGCTCAGGAGTTCGAGACCAGCCTGGGCAACATGGTGAAGCCCTGTATCTACTAAAAACACAAAAATATTAGCTGGGTGTGGTGGCACATGCCTGTAATCCCAGCTACTTGGGAAACTGAGGCATGAGAATTGCTTGAGCCTCTTGAGCC
>NW_012116088.1:1133769-1206703 GCF_000951035.1 Colobus angolensis palliatus | reverse complement strand
AGTTAAAAATTATTATTTGTGAAAAGATTGAAAGGGCTCCGGTGAAGAAAACATGTACTTTAAAATTGTTCTTTCATATTCTCAGTTTTTGATTGATTTTGTATACTAAAAATGCATTTGTGGATTACTTATGTCATTCAAACAGTATGTATTTGTACAGATCAGTCAGATTAGGTGGCTGTTGTGTGGCGGACGAAATACACCCACTTGCCCTGCCTGGGTTGTTTCCTGCAGTCTCTGCCCAGGATTTCTAGTCTCTATGCTGTGCCTGTCTGTAAGGTGTTTTCTACCCAGCCTGGGCTGGATGAGGGTCCTTCACTCTGTCCCATAATGTTCCACTCCCACTTCTGCCTGAGAATTAACTACACTGCATTTTAACTGCTTCTTAATTATCTGACCCAAATAGAACGCAACTTACGGTCACATTTCTACATAGTTTCTGACATATAATAGGCTGTAAAATCAATGTTTATAAAATGGATGGATTGAAATACGGAAGAAAAAAGCAGGAAAGGAAGGAAGGAAAGGAAGAGTGGATGGAGGAAAGAAGGGAGAAACACACACAAGAGAAGTGGTCAAATTGGATCTTCATCAAGAACAAAAATATCTGAGTTTTTATTCAGCTGTGTCTGAAGAAAAAAATGAAGGAGAAATGAAAATTCCAGTCATTATAGAGATATACATCATTTGGGGACAAGTATTTTTCAACAGGCTTTGCCGAATTGTTCTTACAACTTCTTTCACACGTATAAGAAAAAACAATTAGAATATATAAGTAAGTAGTAAAACAATTAAAGACGTCCTTCATGCCAATAATTTTTTTAATGTACGAGACTAAACACAAGAATTGTGTAGGATCTATTGAAGAAAACCACAATAATTTACTGAAGGGCATGGAGAAGGGCTAGAATAAAGAAAGAGATACTCCACTTTAGTAGGTGGGAGCACAGAAAATTAAAATGATGTTAATTATCCACAAATTACTTTATATGCTTTATGCAGTTAAGTCAAACTCCCCATAAAATTGCTTTATTTTCTTTTCTGTCTTTCCTTTTTTCATTCTTTTTTCCTCCTCTTGGGTTACTCATACTGGTATTCTTTCTGCTCCTTGAGCTCCAAGCTCTCCCCAGACTTAGGAATTTTGCATCTGTTGTTTTATTTTGTTTTTCTTATGCTGGAATTCTCTTCTGGATCTACATGTGGCTACTTCTTCCTGTCATGCACATCTTAGCCAAATGCCACCCTATAAGAAATTACTGAACCGCCCAACTTAGAGTAACTTATAAGAAATTTTCTATTGTGTTGCCCTGCTTTCTCTTCTTCTTCACGCTTGCCAAAATCTGAAAATACTTTGTTTATATATTTGCATGGTGTCACTTATTCCCCCACCAGTAGAACATAAGAGCCATGATAGCAGGGGCATGCTCCTATTTATTTCCACTGAATTTCTGGCTCCTAAAGCAATACCAGACACAAGAAAGACATTCCATTGATAGATTTTGTTTTTAATGAATGACCAGTTTTGCAATCTGATCTGATAATTTTGCAGAGAAATCATTCCCTTACAGACCCATTAGACTTAACTCTGTTATTTTAAAACATAACCAAGCATTTATTAAACTAGTTTTAAGTATTTACTTTGTATTCAAATCACTTCCTAATTTTCCCTGAGTATGATTCTTATCACTCCCACTGTTTCTTTTTTCAATTATTTCTCTCTCTTTCTTTTTTCAGACATCATTTTTTAAGGAACAGTTTACGATCACAGCAAAATTGAGAAGATGCAGAGATTTCCCATATACCTCCTGTCCCCACATATCCCCCATCAGAATGGTGCATTTGCTACAACTCAGGAACCTACGCTGACAGATCATTATCACCCAAAGTCTGTAGTTTACATTACAATTTACCTTTGGTGTTCATTTGACAGGTTTGGACAGATACATAGTGACATATATCTACCATTATAGTATCATATTGAGTTTTATCACTGCCCTTCTACCAGTTTTTAGCTTATGACTTTAGGCAAGTTGCTTAACTTTTCACAGCCTCAATTTCCTCCTATGTAAAACGGGGATAATGAAAGTACCAATCTCATAAGTTACTTGTGAATGATAAATGAATTAATAAAGATAACTTAAAACATTTTCTGGCATATAGTAAACATTCAGTAAATGTTAGTTATTATTTCACTAGTTATATGGCATTTATTTCTATATCTAAAACCCTGTCAGAGAGGCTTTTTTACTTTATAGATGGCCACTTTCTGAAAGACTCTTCATCAGTCATTTGTTCATAAGTAAAAAGTAACACCCTATGATTATTGGGTACACATATATTGTTTGATAGACAAAATAAAACCTAGTATTTTATAAATCAGTAGGATGACTACAATTTATAGTAGTTTATTGTACATTTCAAGATAGCTAGAAGAGAATAATTCACATGTTTTTAGCATGAAGGTAATTATTTGAGGTGATGGATATCCCAAGTACACTTACTTGATATTTACAAATTATGTGAATGTATTAAATTTTTATATGTACCCCAAAACTATGTACATCTATTGTACATCAATAAAAAATTGTTAAACAACACCAACAAAATGGCACTCTACCAGGGCTAATGTGAATGCATTCGTGTTAAGTTTGGATTCACAAGAGAACTGTGCAGATTTATAGTTTTGGTTCCAGTGACTGCATTTGCCCAGGTAATATCATAATTTTCTCTCTTGCTTTATTATCAAAATTTCCAGACTTGTCCTTCAAGTACTTTCACTGCATTTGTGAAAAATAATCTCTACAAATACATGACTACTGACGGCATGTGTGGTGGTGAACAGGTTGCTTTTGCTCTGGCAAATAACTGTTTATATATTTTCATTTAGCCAGTATTTACTGAGTGCTCTCCATAGACCTGGCACTGTTAGTCTCATGAAAATGACGTGGTATACACAGTCGATGAGATTCCTGCTCTTTAGTAAGTGTGTAAATGGTGAACACACTTAGAGAAGAGCAAATGTGGAAAAACCTAAGTAGAAGATGTTGTGTGTTTTCAGTGGGGCTTGGTCCTTTAAAGACTCTGCAGCTCACTGTACACTATGATTGTTTCCTCTTGAGGAGAACTTTGGCTATTTCACCCTTGATTTTAGCATTAGAGATGGATAAGCCATACTACGTGTTTTGACATTTCAGTTTGATTTAAACCGATTGACATTGACAGCTCCATGCCAAAGCGTGTTAATTGTTCATCAGAAATAATATCCCCATGGACCAATGAATGTGTTTAGCATTAATGAGCAGTGGCTGTCTGCAAGCTTTCTGTGGGCAACAATGGACAGAAAACAAGGCTCAAACAGTTTCAAGGGGACGAAAAGGTGTTTCTGAAACAGCCACATCAAAGAGGATTTATCATTCATTGGTGGTAACTATGTTCTATTCACTGAACATCCATGTCTTTATTCAGATAGCATTTAAAAACACCCACTATGCGTAACAGGTGCTTTGGGGATACAAAGATATTGCATATTTAAGGAACTCATTGTTTGATGGTGGAATCATACATGGGAACAAATGATTAGAAATCAGTTTGATTAGTTTCTTACAGCTTAGCTAATTTGCAGGAGGTAATTAAATGTTTGCACAGGAAATAAAAATAGATGTTTCTGTATATAGGGGAAATCTGTTTTTCTCATTCAGAATTTCAGTTCCTTGCAAGTACTTTCCCTACCAATGTATAGTCAAAGGTCCTCTCCCATTGCCACAAGGCACGGAAAACATGGATTTCATGAGCTACTGCAGCTGCCCCAGATGCGCGGTGGAGACTCGGTGTGCTTAGGGAGGATTGATAATGGATGTCACTCTTCTCCCAGTTTCTCAAGCTGAAAACTTGGGTGCCATCCTTGACTTCTCTGTTATTCTCCACATTCAATCAATCACCAAGTTTTGTCAGTCTTCTCTCTTCTATATATCTTTCTGGTGTAGAAATATCTTTTTGGTCTGCTTTTAATTAGTCTGTGGTACAGCTTTGATATCAGTGGCTTTAAAATGCCCTCAAGTGATTATGATACATGACAACATTTGAGAACCACTGCTTTGCAAATAAATCAGAATTTGGAGTGAGATTCTGAAAGATAAAGCTGGACACTAGTTCAAGTGTGAAAACAAATTTTAATCAATAATAACTCTTGCAATAGGACAAAGAGTCCAGTATGAACTGAACCTGACTTCAATTTTTAAAGAGGTGACTTGGAATTTTAAAGGAAAATGAGGGAATAGGGAGGGGAGCATTGGGAGGTCAGTAGAGTCAGGGGGAGTGAAAAATTACTAAAAGTGGAAAGGGAGGGTTGGTCCGTCTGAAACCCTCTGGGTTTGTTAATTGTCACTGATCAAAGTTAGACTCCTATGCTCCCACAGAAACTGGGAGGCAGGGGCCCTATCTTCAGGTGTTGGCTGGAACAAATGGCAAGTTTTCTTGGCAGTCTTGTCTTTTCTCAGGCAGGCCCTTTCAGGGGCAATAGGGTCATTCCAGTAGCTTTGAGCTGTTAGAAATTGTGCATGTTTTTTTCGAGTCTTGACTAAGCCAAGGTTGAGGTCAAGAAAAAGGTTAGAGAAGCCTAGCTAAAATGTGGTGAAGGAGAAAATGTAGACACTGATATTTTGAAACCACTTGTGTAGCATAGCACATATCAAACTTCAATGTATGTACACATCCCGAGGGAATATGTGGAAATATGGACTCCGATTCAGCAAGTCTGGAGTCTGAGATTCCACATCTTGATAAAGCACCCAGCTGATGCCACTGATGCTGATTCCAGGACCATACTGTCAGCGGCAAGGGACTAGAGTCCTGCAAGAGCCTTGTGAATGACCCTCGTGCGTTCAATCCACTTCCCCTCTGATTCCAGTGGAACGCTGCAACCGTTGTGACCTTTCTAAAGCACATCTAATCATGTTACTTATCTTCTTAAAGCACCTTATCAAATATCAGTGCTGTCCAGGATGAAGGTCCAAATTTCGTATGATGGTTTACAAGTCCTCTTAAGCTCATGCCGCTGTCTGACTCATGGGTTTTGATTCCAGCTACTCCCTCCACTGACCAGTTTAGCCATTCCTGGATGCTTGCAGCTTTATAATACCATGTTCTCTCTGGCCCTTGGAGCTTTTTTATACCATTTCCTCAGCTGGAACATTCTTTCTCATATACCGAAATAATTTTGTTTATTTCAGCTTAAATGTTACCTCTTCTGACATCTTTGTCTTCCCTCTTCTACAGCCTGGGTCAAGGACACCTTCAATATGCTTCTGTAATTTTTCATAATTACTCAGCTATTGTAATTTTCAATTTATGTGTCTCATTCATAAATTATAGGATGTGTCTCTGTTACTCTAATTTTCTAGTACAGTATTTAATGCATGATAGATGTCCAATAAATATTAATTATATAGATGAGCAGGCACCATAAATACTAACTAAATGAATAAACCAATACCATCAAAATTTGATGGGGAGCTACAATTTTGGTAGAAGTCAATTAGGAAATATTTTGAGCAAATGCCTAAGAAGAATTAAGACTTTAAACATTTATGCAGAAATGCATCACCTGACCAAGTCAAAGTCAACATGAGATTCTCTTAAGGACACTTGGTCTTTATGGAAAATGGAAAGACTCTTGCCTTCACCACCCCGACTCAGTTAAGGATTAGCTCCAGTTTCCATCTGTGAAGGAACTGGAAACTGACAACCCTTGGTTGTCCTTCATAACTCCTTGTCTGTATTAGATAGTGCAAACTCTTTCTGTATATGCTTTTTGTCCATGACTTGGCTTTAGGCATATCTAAGACATCTTTTGGTCAGCTTTATAACATTTTGAGTTATGAATTATAAATCTCATTCAAGGATACATACACATACAAATAAAATGCGCATGTCTGAATTTGATAGGTTTCCTTATTAGATGGGTGTCTAAAGTCGGTAAAATCAGTTTATCAGCTTCTATCCTTTGCCATTGAGAACATCTTCTCCAAGCTCTTGCTGACCTCTGAGCTTTGTGGATACTGTTCCCTTAGCTGGAATATCTTGCAGTAAAATATTTCACACTGCAATGGTGGTTTTTTATGGGAAATTAAGCTAAATGGGCTCCCTTTCTTTTTCCTTTCCTTCCCTCCTTCTTTCCTCCCACCCTCCTTCCTTTGTTTTTTCTCTTCCAACTGATAAGGTTTTCATGAAGATATAATGAGGTAATTTATGCAAAGAGGTTAGCATTGTGCCTTACATTTATTGGGCACCCAGTAAATAATGGCTGCTATCATTATTCTTCTCTTAACAATGATCCAGTTTCTGGCCTTCCTCCTTGATTCACTTAGTCCAATCACTCATAGGAAAAAATGTTGACTTCAGTGAGGGTGATTTGAAAAGTCAATTTTGAAAGGATACGAAGTGGCATAAGAATTTGATTATGGAATTTCAAAATCCACATCAAAGCCGAAAAATATAACTGCATTTGAGACAATGTTTGCTTCATTCAGAGCATGAGGCAGGATTCAAATCTGAGTCCAAAGTTCTGAGATCTGAGACCCTGAGAAAAAACATCTTTAAGAAAAACCAGTTCTGTCTTTCAGCTTTGATATAGTCAGGAACTACCAGGAGAATTGTCAGTCTTGCAAGTTTTTGCCCTTAGGCATCTTGTACGGGAAGGAACATTCAGTTGCTATAGCAGCAACTACATTAAATTATTTTTTATGCAGGTGGATATCTTTGTAAAAAAATGGTAGCAGGGTGGCTACAAGGGAAATATTGCTTGTATACTTTAATTTGTAGCTCATTTTGAGCCTCAAAAAGAATTTAGGTGTTTTTATTTTTAGTGTTCAAGAAACTCATTTGTACATATTAGAAAAGATTTATTGACATAAAAATAATATTTTCCTTCATTTAAAAATCTAATTACAACCACTGTTTAACACAGTGTAAACACCGTTTAACACAGTTTAACACAGTATTGAGATATTCAACACTTTATTAGAAAACACGTTTTGTGTTAGGTGATTTTGCCCAACTGTAGGTCAATGTATGTGTTCCAAGTATGTTTAAGATAGACTGGGCAGAACTATACTATTCAATTGGTTAAGTATATTAAATGCATTTTCAACTTACAATATTTAAAACTATGATCCGTTTATTGAGACATAAAGCCAGCATAGGTCAAGAAGCATGTGTATTACATACAGAAAATAAACAAACAGAGAAAGATGAAGGCATGCAAGAAGCAGTGGACCTACACTAGCAGAGAATTGGTGGATTCTCTACAGTAAGCCTGGAGAGCAAACGGTGTGCATTGAAGAATAACAATAGAGAGGGAATTTTCTAGTGGGGAGGGGGGAAGGTAGAATAAGTCTAGATGGCGAGATTAAAAGATTGATGAAAAAAAGTGAGGCCAATAACATTTAGTTAATAGTATCAATGCAAATAATACAAGAATAAAAGAAAGGTAACTCGAATTTTAAAAAATAAATTTAAAAGAGAAAGTAAAATAACACACGTGCTGATTTTCAGCAGTCAACCAAATACAGGAAAGCAGGCTGCCTTGACTGAGAGGCTAGCAGTAGTAGCTGAGCAGGAAGCAGTAACAGCAGTGAAGGGATTTTCATATCCACAGACTTCATTCTTGCTTCTCTTCCTTCCCACTTCCATCCTTCCCTTCTCTACATGTTGACTTTTCCTAATTTGTCTCAAATGTTTGTCCAAGTCATATATACATGTGGCGATACATCAAATAATATAGAAGAGTCTCCCTCAGTAATAGCTCCAGGAATCCAATATAGAACCTACAGAAAAGCAAACATGACCTTAACAAGCCATAATTATCAAATGCTGTTTATTGCTTTGCACCTCTTATTTATTTATTTTTATTTTTATTATTTTTATTTTTATTTATTTCTTTATTTTTTTGAGACAGAAGATCAGTCTTGTTGCCAGGTTGGAGTGCCATGGCCCGATCTCGACTCACTGCAACCTCTGCCTCTCGGTTTGAACAATTCTCCTTCCTCAGCCTACTGAGTAGCTGAAATTACAGGTGCCCGCGACCGCGCTTGGCTAATTTTTGGGTTCAGGCTAGTCTCGAACTCCTGACCTCAGGGGATCCACCCACCTCGGCCTCCCAAAGTGCTGGGATTACAGCGTGAGCCACCATGCTCAGCCCCTTTTAGGTTATTTTACAAAAAACACTTAGAATTCATGAACGCAGTGGCAGAACAAAATGTAGCTGTGTAAGTGAATGTGCTACTAAAAAAATAAAGGAAGAATGGAAGCAGAGGAGCTGATCAGTCTTTTGTTTTAAAGAAAGTGCTGCTAGAAATCTTCATTTCATATTGTGGAAAACCAAGAGATACAGTCAAAAGTGAGTGGAACAGAAACAGAGGCATAGGTCTATTATTTAGTATTACAAAGGGGACCATTTGAAGAATGGGAAAAATATATGAATGTTAAATTTGAGAAGGAAGAGAAGAGAGAAAGTGGAAGTTTAAAAGAGCTAAGTCATCATATTATGGAGTCATTATTTGTGGTCTAAAAATGAGAAATCAAGAAATAGAGTTATTAGCATATCACTTAATGTCAGGAGGAAAATTATCAGAATAGTCAAAAACAATACTAAGAATGAATGCCCCTGTGTAACCAAACTTGGTAGTGTTCAGTGGGGTGTGCCAAAGAGTTTTACTTCCTTTTTAAAATTAGTTTATGTTGTTTTGTTGCTGTTGTTTGATTTGTTGTGCATATATGGTTTAAAAACAGTCTTAAAAATAAGTTACAAAAATATGTAAGGACTTTAGAAGGAAGGCAGGGAGGAAGGAAATAAGGGAGAGAGGGATGGATGGAGGAGGGAGGAAGGAAAGAAGGAAAGAAGCAAGGAGGGAAGGATGGAAGGAAGTGAGGGAGGGAGGGAGGGAGGAATGAAGGAAGGAAGGAAGGAAGGACAAAGGGAGGGAGCAAGGAAGGAAAGAAGGAGGGAAGGAAGGAAAGAAGGAAGGAAGGCAGTGAGGGAGGAGGGAGGAAGGAAGGAAGGAATGAATGAAGGAAGGAAGGAAGGAAGGAAGGAAGGAAGGAAGGAAGGAAGTCTGTGGAACACTAACATTACTTTCATCACCTCCACGACCACTTTCACCACCCCTGCTGCTGTTGCTACTTCTGCTCTGCTACTTTCTGGGATTTATGAAGTGCTCTCTGTGTACTAAACACCATGCTAAATGTTTTGCATGTATCATCTAATGCAGCAGTCCCCAAACTTTTTGGCACTAGGGACCAGTTTCCTGGTCAAATTTTGTCAAAAATTGCCAAAAGACAATTTTTCCACAGATGAGGGTTGGAGGAAGGGATGGGTTTCAGGCTGAAACTGTTCTTCCTCAGATCATCAGGCATCAGTTAGATTCTCATAAGGAGCATGCACCTAGATCCCTCACAAGGGCAGTTCCTCATAGAATTTGCGTTCCTGTGAGAATCTAATGCCGCTGCTGATCTGACAGGAGGAAGAGCTCATGGGGTAACGCTGGTTTGTCCACCACTCACTTCCTGCTGTGCAACCCGGTTCCTAACACACCAGGGACCAGTACTGGTCCACGGTCCAAAGGCTGGGGACCCCTGGTTCAAGGTAATGCCTTTTAGTTTTAGTATCCTAGAAACAAGGAGTCATAACTTCTTACTAATAACTGTCCCAATGCTAATCTTTTTCTTGCCTTTTATATCTTGTTTGATACATATTGGTCAACTGCACATTTTTCATCAGATACTTAACTATACTTGGATGCAAGGTATTTAGAAAGAAAATGTTTACTAGCAACACAATATTCATCTTCAACATTTGAAGAGTTGACATGTGAAAAATAATTAGATTTTTCCCGAATGTTAGGGAGCATGCTATTCTTGTAAACTGTGATCTGTAGGTCTGACATGGAGAAGGCCCTCTTAGTACACACCTCAGTTGGCTCTGAACCAAATGGTGCATGCAAGGTGCATGGAGAAACGTTAGTTGCAGAGGTAGTATTTGCTAGTCTCTAGGGTCCCTTCTACCAGCAAGAGCGTCTGACCTTCACAGATTGATGCCTTTCTCAGGCAATAACTTGGAAATGCTAGATAGATAATACTTTCTTGTAATGTGAATAGAAATCATTCTTATAATCAATAAAATAAATTCAATCCAAGTATTTTACTTTGTTTTCATCTCTTAGGTATTGTTTGTAGCAGCTTCGTATGCACACAAACACAAATCTCAAGTGAAAAAAGGCAATCGAAATGCAAATAGATGCAGAAATGCATTATGCTGGTTTGTTTAAAAAACAAAGTAAGCAAACAAATAAAACCTGTTTCTCTCTGAAAGATTGATTTTCCAATAAGAAGTAAAATAAATTATCTCATCAAACGCTCCTTTCTACTCTTAGAAACGCATATTCCCAGAATCCCCAAAGATACGAAGTACACGGAACAATGTCTCCATTTGCTGAGTTAACGTATTTCCTTTTTTTTTAAATTGCAGTCTGACAAAATTAAAAAACAAAAAAGTGTTATTCTATTTTTGAGAGCTTCATAAAATACCACATGCTTCATAATACATAAACTTCCTAAATTTGAAGGAATAACCAATGAAACAAGCACTACAGGAAAAACAAACTCTACTTCTGCTTATTTTGTGTCCTAACAACTTTGATTCTGCAATTTTTCCTTTATTTATTAAGCAGCTTCTTATCCAGATTTGTGTGGAAGAAAAGAATCTGCAACTAGTACTAAATAGAATTGAATAAGTTTCCAAAAGAATGTTTGGTATTTATTATTAATAACATCCATGTTCATTAACCTTGGAGTAACACGAATGTAGTTACCTGCATTATTTGGCAACCGCTGCATCCATGAAGAGAATAGTTTGTTCATAATTTTAGTTTCCCCTTTAGAAACTCACAGTGACTCCAAGTCACTAATAATCCAAGTGATTGGTCAACTGAGTAGTGCTTTGCCCTCATGGATCTAGTTGAAGGAAACCAAGAAGGTGGAAAATAATGTATTTTTAAAAATTTATTAAAGTGTTAGCATGTTTTCAGTTGCATGAATGAATTTTTGCAACTTTATTCTGAAGACTATAAAAATGAGTACAAACAAGTTAGATAATACTTTGTTAAATATTGTTATTTTCTTATTACCATGTATTTGAACCTCAAACTATCAGTATTGAAAACAGATTTGGGGGAAATCATACTTACATTAAATCTCTGCCAAAATGTATCTCCTAGAATTTCTTTTATTTCCTTCCTTTCCTCCCTCCCTTCTTCCCTAAATTATAAAATTCAAGCCTGCTTGATGAGGATATCTTAGTGAATTTAAATGTTCATTATTAGGGGTATTATGATACACATTAAATTTCTCCTCCTTTTAAATCACCCAATGTTATTTTATTCTTTCTTTTGATCAATAGGCTTTCATTTACTTCCTGAGATACTCACTTTCTTTCTTTTTTTTGAATGTTTTCATATGGAATTATCTAGACAACCTGGCGAGATATTTTTTTTCCGGCAAAAAATAAAATGTTTGCAAAATAAAAAAATAGAAATATCCAATGCTTGTATTGACTTTGGCATTTCAACCGTGTCATTTTCACAACTTAAGAATAATGTAATTAATGAAAAGATGTCAACAGACAAAATCCAAGACTAAAGTGTTGCTTAAATGGCAAGAGATACTGATTTGCACGCTCCCAGAGGGAGGTGCACACTCCCCAAATCTCTCAAATTTCCCTGCACAGACATACAGCGGCTGACGAAAATACCAAATCAAAAGGTAAATTCAACAGCGTATGAGACATTTGCTTTTGTTATTCCCATGACCTCCTATTCCCCACCATATCTATCCACCATTCTCTAAATATTCCACATATTCTGAATACATTGCTATCTTATCATTGGAAGTAAATGACTGGTCCACAGCAACTCAGCATATTTCTGAGGTTTCCATGTAAAACAGTTTCTCAGAAATAGTGTTCTTAACAGGACCCAAGTTTCAGACCTCTATAATACTTATTCACACACATATTTATTTTACATTATTTGCATTAGCTATATATACATAGATATGTACACAGAGGGAGAGAAACCAAGGGAGGGAGGGAGAGAGAGAGAGAAAGCTCTCTATGTAGGCTTATAATTTAATTATCTACCTAGGTGTAGATATTAATTTGTAAACCATGTACATGTACTACTATCATTGGTAAATATACATGCAGGGCAAGGATCATTTTTAATGACCACAGATATCAAAGTATTCTTAATAATGTAAGTAATTGATACCTGACTTGACATTTGATTTTATGAGCTTACTGTTTATTTTACTAATAAATAACTCATAGTAGGAATAGGAGGAAGAAAATCAGTTTTGACTTTTTTTCTTATTCGTGTTCACATTTTGTGCTTGCATTTGCAGTATTTTCTTCAATCAATGATGTCTTTGAAGGAAATTTTTTTCAATTTGTTTGTTGACTTGGTGAAGATTGGAGTTGCAGACATCACTATTCTTTTCTGGTATCTGGTTCCCCTCTACTTCTAGGTATGTTTGAGGATTTATGTGTTATTTTGGGGTTAGGTGTTGTTATATGACTATTTCCAGTTTATGATATTGGGCAAAAGTGACATGTTGCCTCTGGGCCACAGCATGTAAATGGTGTTAAGCCTCTTGGTCTCTTTTCTCTGTTGCTGTGAGCAGTGACTTTCCAAAGTGGAAAGCATAACTAGAAACTGCAATGATTTCTTTCTATTATCCAAAAGCTGATCTTTCTAGGGTCTTAGAACCACCATGTAATCTTCATGTAATCTTCACAGAACAGATCTAATAAGTAGTATAGGGTTATGAACATGACTGGATTTCCTACGGAAGACAGTAGAAGGCACCACATTCTGTGATGTGCTTCACATGGGCCAAATCCCATAGATGAGTGGTCACAATCACCAAAGTTAAAGATACTTAAATTTATTTATTGGTTCATTTATTCCTACTTTATAGTAAGCTAAATCAAAGAATCAGGACCTCTAATGTGATTCTGCACTTTAATAAACAAGCTATGGTATTCTACAGTTAGAAAGATCATAAAATCTTTGCACTTTAATTAAAGCTCATAAACCATAACATTAAAAGGGGCCAGGCACGATGGCTCATGCCTGTAATCTCAGCACTTTTGAAGGCAGAGGCTGGCGGATCACCTAAGGTCAGGAGTTCAAGACCAGCATAGCCAACAGGGCGAAATCCCGTCTCTACTAAAAACAAAAATTAGGTGGGCTTGGTGGCACATGCTTGTAATCCCAGCTACTTGCTGAGGCAGAAGAATCACCTGAACCCAGGAAGCAGAGGTTGCAGTGAGCCGAAATCATGCCATTGCACTCCAACCTGGACAAAAAGAATGAAACTCCGTTTCAAAAAACCAAAACAAAACAAACAAAGAAAATTAAAAAGATATATATCATTCCAGGGAATATTCACAAATCAGTGTCAAAACATAGATGTGGCCTCTTCCAATTTTGGAAGAGAAAATTTGTCTTGAGAAGCATATGCCAAATGAAAGGGCTTGTTTCAGTGAATTTAAAGAAACCTTTGAGTTTCAGTTTGAGTGTGTTGACCTTTAGCTTAAGACAATTTCTTGTAGGAAATTGATTTCCACAGGTCCCTCAACAGGTCCCAAATGGCAGATTTCAGTGCCTGGATTTTGAGACAAGAATAGCAGCATATACTGCTAATGTGGTCAGTGTCTAAGAAGGGATTTAAAAAACTGTGTTAAAAGGCAATTTTCTAACAGAGTCAATATAACAATTACAGACAAATATTCAAATAGCTTGCTGTAATCATCCATCTATCATTTACATACAGTGCATGAAATGAGAATGTATTTTGTCTACTAAATGCTAGAAGCTGGTTTGCAAAGACAAACATGACATTGTTCTCGAAGGGTTCATAAACTGGGGGAGGAGAACAGAAAATCTATCAATTATAGAAGTTGGAAGAATGACGTATGGCAACAGAAATAGCTTTGGGAGGTGGGGAGGGGTATGGAGAGAAGCCTTCCTAGAGGTGATGACTGCTGCTCTGGGAATGGTTGGCCAGAAACATCAAAGGGAAGTGCATTCCAAGATGATGCAATGAAACATGAAAACACCTGAGAGAACACGGGTCATTCAGACATTTACAGAAGCTTTGCTCCATTTACTACATATTCATTGTATTCATTAATTCAACACATAGGTGTGGATACTATATGTCAGGTACTATGTTACAAATTTAGATTATAACTCTGAATGAGAGAGACATAGTCCCTACCCCGAAGGAGTTAACAATCTAGTAGAAGATGTTTATTTTTTGAAAAAAAAGTCCCCATAGTGTGATAAAGTGCCAGAAAGATTAGGTAGACACCTCTCTAGTGATGAAAAGAGGGGAACTTACCTGGATTAGTGGGATCTGGGAAAGAAGTGATTTCTAAGCTTATATCTGAGGATAAAGAGAATTTATTAAAGACCAAGAAGTAGAAGAGCATTTGAGGTAGAGGGAATACCACACAAAAAAGATCTTCAGGTCAGCAGGAAAGTGTGTTACCTTGAGAAGCAGAGTAATTTCAGTGTGACTGGAAGAAAGCGTTTGAAACGGGGATAACAAGCACTGAACTGAGGGGACAAGACTGCTCTTGGGACCTGTGTGCCTCCACGTTTCCTGACTATAGCTCTGAAGTGAGAGGCAGTGAAGCTAAAATACACAAAGATGTAGTAATTAGAGAGTCATGACTGTGTTTATGTTCCCTTTTCTAGCCATACATGAACTCCATAGGCCGCCCTGTTCTGTTACATTGGTTATTTAAATATTCCCTGAATTTCACCAGCCTTTTTGGCCTAACTAGATAGAGTTGACTTAATCTCACTAGCAGGCAAGAATACTAAGAAACCCTCTCATTAATAGAGCTCCTTATTCCTTTTCTCTAGTCTAACATTGTATTGTGATTACTTGAGATAGTCTTTCTTCCCAACTAAAGTATGAACAGAGGGGATCATGCGTCACCATCCTTGTTTCCCAAATGCGTGGAAGACACAGTGAGAAGACTGAATAAGGCACATCACCCTGCCAACCTGTGGGTCAGGAAGCCCTATTTCTAGACTGACTGCCTATTACTAGCGGTTTGGCCCCTCTCATGCTTCTGTAGGAATCTAGGCTTTGGTTTCATGTCTATGATAAACTTATTAGATTAGATGCTGGGATCCTTGAGTTCTAAGTTTGAAAATGCCTGTGAGTCCCCCTAATTAGGCTATACAGCTTCAATGAGGTTCAGAATGAGTATTGTTTTATATCCTATCAAGGCACTTAGCTTAGAGTTTTTTAATACTGGAATCCTAGCTCTGCTCAATATCCATCAATCTTTATTTACTTATTTCTTATTTTTTGAGATGGAGTCTTGTTCTGTTGCCCAGGTTGGAGTGCAGTGGTGCAATTTTGGCTCACTGCAACCTTCGCCTCCTGGGTTCAGGTGATTCTCGTGCCTCAGCCTCGGGAGTAGCTGGGATTACAGGCACTCACCACCACACCCAGCTAAATTTTTGTATTTTTAGTAGAGAGGAGGTTTCACTAGGTTAGACAATCTGGTCTTGAACTTCTGTCCTCAAGTGATCCATCCCCCTCAACCTCCCAAAGTGCTGGGATTACAGGCATGAGCATGGCCAATCTCCATCAATGTTAGCTTTCTCTTCAGTTGTGTGACAAATATTAATTTTCATTTTGCAGAGTTATTTTGAAGATTAAATGGAGTGCAAAAAATGTCAAATACATTGCCTAGCATTTAGGTGCTAGAAATGTGAGCTCTCCTCCCTAGGCCACAGAAACATCAGTCAATATTTGTTGCTTGTTTTGCCTTAGGTATTAGTATAAAGCAGGAGGAGATGGTAAAGTTAGGCAGAAATTCTAACTTCGCTTCCCTGAGAGGAGAAAACAGGAAGGGTTCGGATTTTTGTACTCATGAGCCTCTTCCTAGTTCCAAGTTTTATTATCTATTTAACAAAACAAATGTACTGCTTCTCTATTCTGAGTCACCGCATTAGATTTGCTAGTCTTAAAGAAGTCAGCCCAACACACTAGAAATGGAAATGAACCCAGTTTCAGACCAAATTACCTGGAACTCAAACCAGGAAACGTAACCTGACAAATACCTACGTGCTTTTGGGGGTGTCGAGATGGGCTGTTTGAAATTGATTGTCTCGATTGTCATAGAAATGAGAACAATGTGTGTAAAAAGAACATTTTCTTCCCAGGTTCCTGTCACATCCAGTTCACCAACCAATTCTTTCTTGTTGGTCAAATGCAAGCGCTTTTCCACAGTCATTTCCTCTATCCACTGGGACATGAAATTGTCAGCCACGTGTAAATACCTTCAATATCAAAGCTAAAGTGATACATGCCTGAGAAGAGGTGATAGACATATTCCCCACAGGAATTCAGAGACAAAGATGGTATCTGCAGCTGGACCTTCTCTTTTCTCTCTACACTTAGCTGCTTAGGCTTTGGCAACATACACTTTCTCAAGAGTTGGACTGTAAGTTTCAGCAAGGTGAGTGAAAAATCAGTAAATAACACTATAGGTCTTAAGTGACATTGCCTTTATAATTTGTTGCATTTTACAAGTGTTTGGTTTAAAAACAAATGTAGCTAAAAAACTTGGAACTGCAAATGCCTTTCTCTATTGTTTTCTGGTAAGGGGAAGTATTTCTTTAAAGGAAACATTTTCTGAATTGGATAGCTGCATACATGCCACAGCATCTCTCATTTTCAGTGAATCAAATTTTTAAAGGAACCTGATTTTTCAGCTGCTCTGTGTTGGATGCTCAAAGGATTTTTTAAAAAATAGGATAAATTGTGGTAGTTTTTGGCAGGCCTGTAACATGCACAGTAAATGCATGACTTTAGGATTTTGTGAGTCAAAGACCAAATGGAGTAATTACTTGATGTCTGTTATGGACTGAATTATGTTTCTACAATATTCATATGTTGAAGCCCTAACCCCCAATGCAGTGGTATTTGGAGATGGGGCCATTGGGAGATAATCAGGTTTAGATGAGGTTATAAGGGTGGGACCCTCATGGCAGGATTAGTGCCCTTATTAGAAGAGACAGCAAAGAGTTGGGACTCCCTTTCTCTGCTATGTGAGGACGCAGAGAGAAGACGTCCATTTGCAAAAGAGAAAGTGTGCCCCTTCTAGACCCCAACTATGCTGGCACCCTGATCTTAGACTCCTAGTCTCCAGAACAGTGAGAAAATAAATTTCTGTTGTTTAAACTCTTCAGTGTGAAGTATTTTGTTATGGTGGCCCAAGCAGACAAATATAGTCCCAACTTTTCTTCATGTATATATGTTAAGTTTCATGTATGGATAACAAGCATGGGACTCTGTGGTTGAGTTACTTTCTAGAAAGATTCGTGGCAAATAGCGTCATTTTCGTCTGAACAAATGGTGACTCCGTGTGTCGTGGAGGAAATGGATGGGAAAAGTGCATGCTTTCCCCATGGTGCGAGTAAGATGGTTTTGCTGAAGACTGGCCTTGAGCCAGTCCTGAGAAACTGTGGCGTAGGATGCAGCAGGACTCCACTGAAAGATGATGTTTGTTTCTCACAGCTCCTGGACAGATCTAGGAGTTTGTCTCTCTCCTACCACCACCAAATTCAGCCTGTAAACTAAAACAAATGATAGAGAAAGAAGCAAATAAATGCTGACTGAGGTCTATTCAGTGACTGTGTTGTTCCAGGTATCCTGATGTAGGATTTCTCAGATTATCTTAAATAATTATTATACTCTCTCAACCTAAACACCTTTCCCCCTCTGCCAATTTAGAGCTGGTTAAAGTGAAGCTTACGGAGAGAGGTTGATTGAATATCTCAGTATCACATGGTGAGTAAAGATGGGGCTGAGACTTCAATCCAGGGGCATCTCATGTTTGTGTCATGTCTGACTGCTCTCAGTTGCAAAGACAGTTTCACAATCATTTTCCCTAAAAAAGTAAGAACTTTCATACACTGAAAGGACCTACTCTAGCCACAGCACTGAAGGAAGATCTCCACCTGAGAGTGGAGCAAAAATTCCAACTCTCAGCTTCAGCTGTTGCCTCTGCCTGGCCAGTGATGAAAAGGAAAGGAGCTTTACCAATATCAACCACCTAGAGGCAGGGCAGTCAGGGTTTTCTGCTTAATGGAATATCCTCCCTCTTCTCCTGTATCCTTGGAAATGACTCTAAACACAAAGTTATAATACATTTAATTAACAAAAAATATTTTATGCACTGAATTCAAATATTGAGTGGGCAGATGATATGCTGCTTCTGAGATGTATAAAGCAAAAAAATGACGATATTACAGGGAGAAATTGTACAATTTCTCATTAGAGTGAGTGATGTTTAACATCTCTCTCTCTCGGTAATTGATGAATATGGATGACTCAAACAACACAGTTAATGAGTCTTATTTAAAGGTATACATAGGGTCCTGAGTTAAAGAATCAGAGAATATATATTCTTCACACAGAGTATTTACAGTAATGAACCATGTACTATATACTGCAAAGAAAATCTTAATAAATTATAGAAACTTGAAAATATGCAGACCTGGTTGCGCTGCCTACAAAGTAATTGACTTAGAAATCAGTTATTCATTTAGAAAATTTTTTGAACAGCTTCTATATAAGTAATACAAGAAATCTTTTAGATATTAGATATTCTTTATTCATTTTCTTTTATTAATTTTATTGAGACAGAGTCTTGCTTTGTCACCCAGGCTGGAGTGCAGTGGCACAATCTCAGCTCACAACCACTGCCTCCCGGGTTCAAATGATTCTCCGGCCTCAGCCTCCTGAGTAGCTGGGATTGCAGGCACATACCACCACACCCGGCTGATTTTTTTATTTTTGGTAGAGACAGGCTTTCACCATGTTGGCCAGGTTGGTCTCGAACTCCTGACCTAAGGTGATCTACCCACCTCGGCCTCCCAAAGTGCTGGGATTACAGGCATGAGCCACCAGGCCTGGCCTTGATATTCTTTGGAACTAAAAAGTAAAGAAAATACTACACATTCAAACTTGTGGGTGTTTTGAAAATTACATACAGATAGATAAATAGCCTGAAAAGAAAAAATTCTGAAAATTAATGAGCTAAAAGTTCAACTAAAGAGGTTAGGAAAAGACATACAGAATAAAACCAAAGAAAATAGAAGAAATTAATATAAATAGAAGATAACAAAACAGGAATAATATACAATAGTAAGAAATAAAGTCAAAAGTTCTTTCTTTGAAGTAACTAATAAAGGAATAAAACCTTGGCAGTAAGCAATATAGAAAAAAAAGGAGGAACAAAGAAATATATCTAAGATAAATAAAGAGGGCTTAATTAGAAATAGATTCAAGATTTAAGTAATACAAATATACTTAATTAATTTGCATTATGGGTTCTTTTTTATTTTCTTGATTTTCTTATTAAAGTGCAAAAATCTATCCAATAGCTAAGTGAAATAAGCACTGTTTGTTATCTCATGCCTTAGGCAGAGTCAAGAAACAGTGTTTGAGAATAAGACCTTTAAGATTGGTACTGCAAGTAGGGTTAATTGCGTAGGAGAATGCTTAGGAAGCTGGCAAAAGAAGGGGAGAAAAAGTGTGTGTGTGTGTTTCCAGAGTACACATTTTTACTAAACCTCTGTGTTTCTAATCCTCTTGGTCTAGATTTTGCCCATTACCATCCCTTCCTACAAATGCATCAAGGTCACCATTGTCTTTCTAATTGTCCATTTAATGTCCTATTTTCTGTTTTTGATCTTTTGATTTTTGTGTAGCATTTGCCACCTTTGACTTCTCCCTCTTCCTCCACTTCCTTCTTCAGGAATCCCTGTTTATTTTCTTGAATTTCAAAACATCACCATTTACTCAGACTTAACATGTCCTAGTACTCTCCTTTTAACTGTCCTCCTTCTCTGATGCGTTTACACACCTTTGATGAGGCAGTGACATTCGCTGAATCTTCTGCTACAAACTTCCAGTGTCCTACAACAGATCTTTATTACTCAAAATGTCCTTTTAGTTTAAAAGTAATTCCCAGATTTGTCTCCTTTTGTCTATTGCCATTGCTTTTACCTTTGTTCCAGCTTCACCGAATCATATTTTTAAACCACTCCTTTGAGTATTTTCAATATGTCTATGCTTCTGATGGAGAAAAAAATCTCCCAAGTTCCCAATAGTTTATTTTTATTCTTAAGATTGCTTCAGGATCCTCTCTCAGCTGTTCACTTTCCCTTCCCCAGGCTGCCATTTTGTGTGACTTTAAGCCTTGCCTTATTCTCATCTCTCTTCCCTTCATGCTGTTCCGGGGAGTTGTATGTTCTGCCTCCACTGCGTTTGACTGAATAAAGCAACTTCCAATCCAAGCACTGATGGGAAGAAGGCTTCTCGCAGAAACTACAGGATACTTCCATTCTCCATTGGATTTTCTCGTTTGCCAGTTCTTTGGAGTGGTGATTTTCTTTCATCTGGAACTTCCTTGAAATTTCATGTTTGTAACTCTTTCTTTCACTCTTGGGAAGTAAAGGTCAAAGTCTTTCCAGTGAACTACAAGGTTTCGCCTGGTCTAGCCCCATTTGGCTCCTTAAGCCCACTTAACATTCTGCTCTTCTGCTTACACAGCCTGTCATACTGTCCTCCTCACTATTCTTCAGACTCAGCAGGCATAAACCACCAGGGGTGTTTGAATGAGCTGGTCCCTCTCCCTGGATGTTCTTCCCCCAGTTGTCCACAGGAATCCTTACTTCTCTCTAGAGTCTTTGAGCAAATGTCCCTTTCACAAGGCATCCTACCTGATTATCCAACCCACTACTCCAAGCCTATTGTTTTAAAATATAGTATATTAAGAGGCTGGAGGGAGTGGCTCACGCCTGTAATCCCAGCACTTTGGGAGGCCAAGGCAAGAGGATCACGAGGTCAGGAGATCAACACCATCATGGCTAACATGGTAAAACCCCGTCTCTACTAAAAATACAAGAAATTAGCCAGGCGTGGTGGCGGGCACCCGTAGCCCCAGCTACTCAGGAGACTGAGGCAGGAGAATGGCGTGAACCCGAGTGGCGGAGTTTGCAGTGAGCCTGGGCCACAAAGCAAGACTCCCTCTCAAAAAATAAAAATAAATAAATAAAATATAGTGTATTAAATATAACATGGAGCATATTAATATGCTTCCTGTCTGTTATACTAAAATATAGGGAAAATTTGACAGAAAGGCCAACAGAGTAGAAATTGATTGCCATTTTCCACCGAAAATACAGTTTGTTACTCATAGTTCCCAGAGCATCCACCATGGGGACCCATGTAGGGAAGCACTATGGTCAGTCACAAGGTAGAGGGAGTGAGGGGAACTAAGGACAAGAGCCTTTATTGTGAGCTCTGCAGGAAGGAATGGACAAAGCAGGGCAAGCAGACTTCAGATTGGCAATTTGAAGAACTTCAGCAGGTTCTGGGACATAGGAGTTGTCTCTAGTGATCTGGCACCTGGCCCTGGGGTGATTAAGGCAGGTATGTAGTACCCCCAGAGAATGAGAGTCCAACAAGGAAGGTGATTAGGGGTTGGACTCTTGGTTGGGTGGTTTATATTTGAAAGGCACACCCTCAGGGTAGAGTTGGGGGACAATCAGGGAGGCAGGAGTCTCAGATTAGGCAATTCAGGCGTATCATTGGGTTGTCCAGAACAAGGTGTGTCCAGCATATGCACGTAGGGCAGATGGTAAAGCACCAAGTTTACAGAAGCTAGTAACATGGTTAATATATTCGTATTTCTAATTCTCTTTCCCTTTATCAGTAGTACTTTTTTTTTTTTTTTTTTTTTTTGAGACAAGTCCTCGTTTTGTTGTCTAGGCTGGATTGCAATGCATGATCTCATCTCACTGCAACCTCTGCATCCCAGGCTCAAGCAATTATCCTGTCTCAGCCTCTCTAGTAGCTGCAACTACAGGCACATGCCACCATACCCAGCTAAGTTTTGTAGTTTCAGTAGAGATGGGGTTTTGTCACATTGCCCAGGCTGGTCTCAAACTCCTGAGCTCAGGTGTTCCGCCTGCCTTCGTCTCCCAAAGTGCTAGGATTGCAGGCATGAGCCACTGCACCCAGCCTCCACAACATTTTATCACCTTCTAACTTACCATACCAATTACCCATTATGTTTATTGTTTATTACCTGACTCCTCTCTTTAGAGTATAAGCTTCAAGGATAAGGAATTTAATTTCTATTTTATTAACTGATATCTCAGAACCTATAAAAATACATAGCATGTAAGTACAATGACAGTTTATGGAATAAACACCTTTACCTTTAGCTCTACAAGCTATAAACTGTTGGCATTATATCCCATGTCCCACCCAAGATTCTGAGATGCTCTAACCTGGCTGAAAATCTGGCCCCTGATTGTACAGGACAGTCTGGACTCCAGAAACAAAATCTAACTGCTTAAGAGGTCTTATTCTTAGTTCATTTAATTTTCATTTTGTTTTTATGTTGAAGACTATCTGGATGGAATAATATAGCTTCTACAACTCAAGGTCTCTCAAGCGGTCTTCTTTGTTAATAAATAACAAGATTCTTCAGCTGTGATCTTTAGGTTATTGTGAATTCAAATCCAGAGGTGGATACACACACACAATGGATGTGGATGTGTGTATCACAGGTGAAAGGGGAAGAGGAGGAAAGTGTGTATGTACTTCCACAGACAGGCCAGAGAATAGAAAACTCAGGATGATATTCATGGAAGGTTTCTAGGCCTTCTTTTCTGGTAAATCTCAATGTCTCTTTACATATTTTACAGAGTTATTACCATGGTAACTATTTTAAAAAGTCAAAAACATTGTGGCTTTATATTCTCCACTTAGAGCTTCTAAAAAGGGGGTGTCCCAGATACTTAACTTCCAAATCTTTTCTTTCTAATTACATAGCATATTGACCTTTTATACAATAAAAAAATAGACATTTGTTTTGTCAATGAATAGTTGTGTACAGTCCATGTCAACTTGGCCTTATCACTCACACAGTGTTGTGGTTGAATTTCAAAGGAAATATACCACATTTAGTATCTCAATAAAATGATTATCTCCTGAATAAGTTTTCTGAATTTAACCATATTTCTTATTTTGTGCTTAAAACTTCTTTCACGTCTATGATGGAATGAGAATAATATTTTAAATATCTCATGTGATAGGAATTATACTTCTGACAAATGTTGTCAAAACACCATGGAGATTAAGTCTATGCTGGAGTTTTTTTCTACCACCTACTTTCTTTAAAAAATTGAGAACTACACACTGAGACAAAAATTATGAAAACATACTTGGTATGCTTGGAACTAGAAGCTCTATCTTTTGTTGTTAAAATATACTACAAAGATCGAGTGTCTGGAGAACTGAAATCCATTTTGGGTTTTCACTGCCATGCATAATATGTTGAGATACAACAATTGCCAGTTGGATCTCTTCCTATGCTGTCTACATTCACACAATATGTCTTCTGCTAGGCGTGATAATGAATGACAAAAAAAAATTATACCAGTTGGTGGCAATGTTGTTTTCATAGCAATGGTCACTTAGTTAAAACCACGGGACTTTGCTGATTTTTCCCTTATAAACTCTGTTATTTTGACTTTTTAACTTGTGCTACAAGTTATTTCTGGCTTAAAAATGAGGCCAGGTTTTCTATAACTTCCAAGTATTCATCTTGTTATCTTTAAGCCTTTTTTCATTTCTGAGGGCAAACTAAATGTGAAATAATAAATAACAAGGTTGTGTGATCTGAAAAAGCAAATTCTGAAGACCGCAGGAAATTCTGTAAAACATTGCGTTGCCTCATCAAGAAATTACACATACATGTGGTAGAGAGCTATTTTGAATCCTGATTCTTGAATGCCTTTCATCTGGTATCTGTTTCAGAACTTATTACTTAATAGGCAGAATATGTGATATTTAGTGAAAACTTCCCCGAACATCAATTTTCATCCAACTGAAATCAAAAAACTTTCCAAGATAAGCAATTGATAAAGTTTAACTGTCTAAAATTATTTCATGTGTAGAATGGACATATGGGATACAAGAGTACATCTGGTGGTTGGAAACTGAGCATGTACGTGCATTGGCCTAAAGCCGTGCTAGAATTCTTCACCCTCTTGCTCAAATTCCAACTCCTACAAGAAACCTTTCTAAATCACACACAGCTTTAAATTAATATTTCTACATCAACTCTTATCAACTTCTAAAACACTTCATTCATATATATAGTGTTGTACTTATCACAACTTGCCTTACATTGATTATTTGTGCACACATTACACTCAATAGATATCAATTTAATTCAACAAGTTAACTGGATACCAATCACGTGCTAGTCCCACTGCTGGACATCAATAAGTAAATGAACTTTGCAAAGTCCGTGGCTTAGTCTTACTGAATTGTGTATTCCTCTTTCTTCCTCGAATGATGTGTTTGTTGACTTTGATGAAATCTGAGCCTTTATCATTCAAGAATGATACTGTCCTCTCTGTTTCTTGAATAAATGCAAGCAGCAAACCTAATGTCAAGAACCAAATACATGAATTGATGAATAGATAGTGGGCCAAGACTCGGAGACTCAAATACCAGGGATAAAGCAAGTGGGTTTAGATGCGGAGATAGGAGGAAGTGGAGAAAACAATATAGTCATCATAACAGAAACTACAACCACCACATTTATTGAACTAAGGACTGTGCTATGTGCTTCTTATAAATTAACTCACTTATTCCTCCCAACAATTTCCAAGGTGGGCATTATTTCCATTTCATAAATGAGGAATCTTATAGGTGCTAATATCAGCTACCTGTCTGAGTTCTGTTTCCAAATTTTTTCTTTCTCTCAGAACCCTGATTTGGTTCAGATAGTCACCTCTTCCCAACACAGACCAAACACCTACAGAACAGGAAACTGATGTTTTAACCTGTAGGAGAGGTCCTAATTGGTTTAATCGTAACTCCATACCTTGCCAATGATTTGTTCAGGAACTCAGGCCTAAAATGTTCAGCTCATGGTACTGCCTGATTCTCAGAATTTGTTGAGAAATAGGCATGTGACCCAATTCAAGCTGAAGGCTTGCCTGAGGGCTCCCAGGAAAAAGGATTTTCCTTTACTTGGAAGCAAATCTTTCATTTCTTCCCAATTTAATAGTGATCAGATAGGAAGGCAGAAATTGCTACAGACATTTTGCCTTCATGACACAACTAGGAAGGATTCCAGTTGGATGAACCAATGTCAATCTGAATCCGATTTTTTTTGTTTTGATTCGTTAGTCAATCTGAATCAGATTTTTTTGTTTTGATTTGTTAGTTACTGCTGAAAGCATCCTAAATGACACAAACTTGAAGCATGCAAGAGGACTGAATAACTTCCAAAGTCACACATATTGCAAGTCAAGAGCCAGCTTCAAACTCAAGTCCCTGTGACCAGAGGTTGATGCTCTAAACACACTTCTGCATGACCTGCTTGTGGCACCCTGGAGAAATTCTACATCAATCTTCTGAGAGTGCATCTGTACTTTTAATGTGCTAGTGTGGGCTTCCTAAATAGGCTTCTGTTTCTGTCGCTTTTACTGACAATTTCTTCCCAATGTTGTGGTTCTTTTATCAGGGCCCTGACTCAGTATTTTCATAGCCAAGTTCCACCTCTCTCCCACAGTGACTGGAGACACTTTCTTAAACTCTTGGCTAGTGGCTGCAAGGCTGCTCCAGCTCAGACAAATCTCTCAGGAAGCCCAATTCACCCACCTGTGAAGCCATCTCTCTTTAGACCACTCCTCTATCCATGTGGACTCAGCAGCTCAGTCCCCTAAGAAATTCTGTAGCAATCCTGACTGGATTAAGAGTTCATTGTGTCTCACAATACTGATTTGGGCTGCTACTCTCATTTCTCTTAGTCCTAAATATATTAGATTCCAGGGTATTTCTCTCTTGCCAACCCTGCCTTTCAGAACCTATGCTTTGCAATTGAAGTGGGACTTGGCTGTGACAGTATGTTGGTTATGGTCAAAGATGAGACGTGTGTACATACCACTATCATACAAGGCATGATAAGAATTATAATCGACATCTAAACATGCAGTTGGTGTAAAAGGGAGATTAATCCAAACTTTATCTACAGAAAGATGAAAAGACAAAAAGAACAAGAGAAAGAAGTTTATACAATGGGTGAGACTATCACGTCTTATTTTTAACGAGCGTCTGAGAACCCACAATAGTCAATGTTTTTCCTCTGTCCTGCCTTCTAACTCTGCCCCTTAAAGTTTGTGCTGACTTCTTTTAAGATTTGTAGTTCTTGCTTAGTGAATTTGAAAAATGGAGACACAAATTGCTGGCATATTGAATTGCTCCAAGGACAAAATGAAGTTATCTTGGCAGATGAATCAAATGACAGTTGTTAAGCAAAAAAATCAGGAAAATAATTTAATGTTTATACAGTGTTGCCAAGAGTCACATCTTTTTAGATTTCAAAGGAGCAACTAGCTGCCCAGAAATCTTGATAAATGTATGTTGACATCCTAGAAAAGAGTGGCCATTCAATTATTTCCATACTATATCAGCTGAACAAGGAGATGAAAAGCATATGGTTGGAAAATGCCCCCAAGTTCATGAGGCCTTTAACTGTTTCTAAAATATTTGATATTAATATCCTTTTCAAGCTGGTCTCAGAGAATTTCCTTTCAACCAAGAAAACTAAAGGGGGAATATTAGCCCAAGTTAGGTGTCAATTCAGATCAAATACACAAATTTATATGTATTCATCTATTCACTTATTCAGCCAGTTATTCATAAACCCTGAAAATATTTATCAGGCAACTACTTTGTGATAGACTATGTGTGAGGCTCCAAGCTTATCAAAACTAATGTGAAAAGAAGCTCTTTTAAGAAATTCACAACAGACTGGGCATGATGGCTTATGCCTGTAATCCCAGCACTTTGGGAGGCCAAGGTGGGAAGATCACCGGAGCCCAGGAGTTTGAGACTAACCCTGGCAACATAGCAAGATCCTGTATGTATAAAAAATAATAATAATAAATTACTGATGCTGGCAAGATTGCAGAGAAAAGGGAACATTTTGACACTGTTAGTGGTAGTGTAAATTGTTTCAACCATTGTGGAAAATAGTGTGGCAATTCCTCAAAGAGCTAAAAACAAAGCTACCATTCAACTCAGCATTCCCATTACTGGATATGTACACAAAGGAACGTAAATTATTCTGTCATAAAGACACAGTCATGCATATGTTCATTGCGTCAATATTCACCACAACAAAGACATGGAATCAGCCTAAATGCCCATCAATGGCAGATTGGATAAAGAAAATGTGGTACATACACACCATGGAATGCTACATATAAAGGAACGAAATCATGTCCTTTGCAGGGATATCAATGGAGCTGGAGGCCATTATCCTTAGCAAACTAATGCATGTTTGTTGCATGTTTTCACTTATAAGTGGGAGCTAAAGGATGGGAATACATGAACACAAAGAGGGAAACAATGGACACTGGGACCTACTTGAGGGAGGAGGGTGGGAGAACAGAGGGGGCAGAAAAAATATCTATTGAGTACTAGGCTTAGTGCCTGTACAACAAATCCCTGTGATATGAGTTAACCTATATAACAAACCTGCACATGTACCCCGAACCCAAAATAGAAGTTAAAACAGGCCTGGCGTGGTGACTCACGCCTGTAATCCCATCACTTTGGGAGGCCAAGGTGGGTGGATCATGAGATCAAGAGAACGAGACCATCCTGGCCAACATGGTGAAATCCCATCTTTACTAAAAATACAAAAATTAGCCGGGTGTGGTGGCGTGCACTTGTAGTCCCAGCTACTCCGGAGGCTGAGGCAGGAGAATCACTTGAAACCGGGAGGCAGAGGTTGCAGTGAGCCAAGATCGTGCCATTGCACTCCAGCCTGGGTGACAGAGCAAGATTCTGCCTCAAAAACAAAACAAAACAAAAAAGTTAAAACAAATGAAATAAAAAGAATATAAAGGATATTTTTAAAAGTAAAAATAAAAACAAAATAAATAATAAATAAATAATTAGCTGGGCACGGTGCCTCATGCCTGTAGTCCCAGCTACTCAAGAGGCTAAGGTAGGAGGATCACTTGAGTTCAGGAGTTTCAGGTACACCATAGTTGCACCAAAGCACTGTAGCCTGGATGATAGATAGAGATCCTATCTCAGAAACAAAGATACCAAAAAAAAATCATTTCGCAATGTAGTAGAATGTGGGAAAAGGGATTAGGGTCCTGTAAATACTACTCATTGCAATGCAATGTGGTTGATACATGCTCAATCAGAGGCTTAAAAGATGATGTAGGGGCAAAGATGAGCTAAACTCTCCAGGGAAGAAGACACCACCAAACTGACATGTAGACAGAGACAGAAAGGAAGAGTCTATGTCCACCATACTGGTAAAAGGAGAGAGAATAATAAGAGAGAAGATTTGGAGGTATGAAGCAACTTGTAGGATGTTGGTGATATGGGTTCAGCAGGACTTAGAGGAAGACAGAACATATGAGGCTAGAAAGATCTATGGGGCTGGATCAGAAGGGGCTGTGGGCTAAGACATTTTGATTTTATGCTACAAGGATGCTAGTACTGAAGGCTTTGTTTTTTTTGTTTGTTTGTTTTTTGAGACGGAGTCTTGCTCTGTCGCCCAGGCTGGAGTGCAGTGGCCGGATCTCAGCTCACTGCAAGCTCCGCCTCCCAGGTTCACGCCGTTCTCCTGCCTCAGCCTTCCAGCTGGGACCACAAGCGCCCGCCACCTCGCCCGGCTAGTTTTTTTTTTTTAGTAGAGACGGAGTTTCACCGTGTTAGCCAGGATGGTCTCGATCTGCTGACCTCGTGATCCGCCCGTCTCAGCCTCCCAAAGTGCTGAGATTACAGGCTTGAGCCACCGCGCCCGGCCTGAAGGCTTTGTTTTAAAGACACTTTAGGAAATTTACTTGGCATTAGAAGACAGGATGAGGAGGAGAAGAACAATATGTATTCATAACAACCAGGGTGAGCACGCGATGCTTTCTGACCAGATATCTTCTTCAGGTCACTTTTTCCTTCTGAAGAGATACCCAGCCCTGGCAAACACTATGCAGCCAGAGACCCAAATAGTCTGGGCGAACTGTAGCAAGTCATTTAATTGCTGAGTCTGTTTCCTTCTTTGAGAACGATCAATGGACTTTTCCATTTCTTACAATTTATTTAGAAAGGAAAGTGTTTACTATACGAGGGTATTAAATTCAATTAATATCTATGGCAGACCCACTATGTACTTATTATTCTGCTATTTTAACAGAATGATTTAGCCCTTGTATTCTTCATAAGAAGCAAATGAGATGATATATATGGAATGGTTTTATGCGTGGATATGCAGGGATATTTATATAGTAATACACTGTTTTTTTTTTTTTCTGGGTAGAATTATAGTATCAAGTGAAGAAAAGTGAGTAAAAATGGTGGATAGAGATTGTCTGGATCAACCTCAACTTTTTAGTTAGTGTATTCATTATATACCTTAACCCATTTAAAATAAGTCACATCACTTACACATGAAGAAACTAAGTCCTGAGAAAAGATGGTCTCAGGGAAACATGGTTTTCTAGTCAGAGAGGGATATTAGAACTGCTTCCCCTTAGCCTGCCCACTGCCCTTTCTCTTTTACTTTTCTCTTTTAGATGAAATTTATGTGGTAATGTGTTTTAAGAAAATAATTGGAATCTACCCTTAGAAACCAAGCAGTTAGTTCTTGTTTTGATTATTTTCTGATGGAGAACATTTGGTATGTATATGTGTCTGGGTTTGTCTCCTCCACACAAAGACACACACACACACACACACTATAGTATTCTAATGGCTGATGTTCCAACTGACTCTGGTACCTTCAACATTGTAGGTAAATTCAACTACCCCTAGTTAAAAAATGGAACAATAAGGGTAAGAATTAATATTCATTGAGCAATTGCAATGAATCATACATTTAATACCTATGAATTAAAGAATTAATCATCCCCATTCTACAGATGAAAAGACTGAGGGACAGAGAGAGTCACACACGGGTTTAAGTTTACATAGCTGTTTAGTAATAAAGCTCAGGTTTAAATCCAAGTAGTCTGACTCTAGACCCCTTCTTCAGTTCTAATCTAAGGAAAACAAATCTGATCTAAAGAAAACACCATCAACCCATGAAACTCAGCCAAGATGTTGATAATTCCAGAGATAAATTCCATAGTCTCACCTGGAGCTTTCCCTGGTGACCCTTACAATGTTGAGATCCTACAGGGGACTGCCTAGGAATGTTTATCAACATAGGAATGTTTATCAGCCAGAAAGAGATGGGCAAGGTGAGTTGCCTTGCCTCTCTTATTAAGTTCATAGGAGACCTTCAGGCTGGAGCAGGCACAGCTGAAGAGTTATGCAAAGAGTAAAGAGCACCTCCTCATTTTGTTTCCTTGACTATTTTCCTTTCTCCCCACTGAAGCCTTATCTGCCCGAAGACTGGGTCTCTCAGACACACTGTCAGACAGAAAAAAGGCACCAGAAACTGCTTGGTGTGTGGTAGGGAAAAGAAAAATAAAAAAGCATTGGAAATGTTTAGCTAAAGTAAGAATCGTGCTTGACTGGAATGAGGGAATCTTGCAGGAGATAAAAGCACAGATGGGGATGTAAGATTCTGTGATAAGCACAGATCCTCTTTCTTTTGTGTGTTGGAGGGGAGGCAGCAGACAGCTAAATTTCCTTTCTGTATGTTATCCACCCATATTTCTTCGCTCCATTTAAAGGGAATGTGTTGCTCATAAGAACACGTAACAGAGAACCAGAGGCTCAAGATATCTTTTCTAAATGGAGGCTAGTCAGAACTCTGGCCATTCCAGATCCCTTGATTTGATAAGATATCATCTGTAGAGTAGTTCTCTAATAAGTGCACAGAGAAGGATTTTATAGTTCATAGAAACCTGTATTAGACTGATTTAATTTAAAGCTAGAGAATCACGTGTATCCCTGTAATGTAATGGAAATAGAGCCTCTAACTGTGTAGAATACCATGCTCCTGACATTTTTATAACAACAACAAAAAATGCGTATTGAAATATCTTTTATATTTCCTTGAAAAATAATGAATGTTCTTCTTTGTGCCTCCACCGGCTGTTTTGTCTAATCAGCTTTCTTGGACAAGTGGACAGAAAACATTTGTTGAATAACTCGTGATAAAAGCTGTCAGGAGTGGTTGAGAATGCTTTTCTTTCTTATTTTATGCAACTGTGGAAGAAATTAGATATGCATGTCATGCTGAGGGCATCTCATTTTGAGACTAAGCCAGTGCTTTTGAAACAATACTAATTTTCCAATTAGAGTGTGCGTAGACCATGGAGCTCCTTATGAATGAAAATCAAGCATGGATTGCATTTAGACGAATTCTGTGAAGCAGGATTAACAATACATAGGCTGGAGGAAATTGCCTCCGGCTGTAGTCTTTTATAAATGGTTAGAGCCAGAATTGACAATCATCTAACCAAATTTCTCACTTTATAAAGAGAGGTGTTGCAACAGAGAGAAGAAAATGTTTTTCCTGTTGTTGGCAGAGGCTCCCCACACAGTGCCCAGGCCCATTCCCAGGGAGATCTGTGTTTGGATTTTTATATATTCTTCCAGTTTATAGTTGATGTCACTGTTTCATTTAATATCCAATATTTATTGACTTACAATGATGGCACCACTTTTATTTGATGTTTTGTCTTTGCAGTCACAATGGGGATGTTTATTAGCTTGTCATTTTCGTTTCAAATTTATTCTCTTGCCACTTTACAAAATGGATTCATCACAAAATTGGAGATCTGGAGGATGCAGAAGTTTACTTTTATAGCATTTGTGTTTTCCTGATTGAGCCAGAGACTGGAGTATTGCACTGAAATTGTAACACTTTTCTTTACCAGAATATGTCAAAATGGCCATGTTTTGTATGTACTTCTGAATAATTCTGGAACCAAAAGGTCACTTGAAGAATTCTCTGAGCCCCCACTCACAGCATTTTACATTTAAGAAATTTAGATTATTTAAATGAAGTATCACAAACTCAAATATTTACATGATACAGGCAGGAATCCTGGCATGACAATAGGACTAAGCTACTTACATTTCGTGAAACAGCCTATTTCACATTCCATTTCAAAAACTGAGTAGTCCAAGTACAGCATTGGAAGGCAATATCCACAAAAGTCTTCCCAGTTTGGACCTGGATTTAAATTCAGTGTCTGATACCTAAACCTCTCTATTTGGAAATGAGGATTAAACCCCTGCTCTCATGAATCCCAGTGTCAGGGTTTTTCCACTCCACAGTATGGCTTTTCCTGTCTTCTAACTTATACGGCTACTCCTTTATTTGAATCCATCATCTATGCTGGTGAGGACAAATTCCAATGAAGGGTTTTCATTGGCAGCACCAGTCAGGCAATAATAAAAAGTATTTGGAGGAATTTTCTTGATATTTCATCTCGTGTGTGTGTGTGTGTGTGTGTGTGTGTATGCATGTGTGTGTATGTGCCTGTGTGTTATGTTCATGTGCGCGTGTCTGTATGTGAGAGTATGTTATGTGAATTAATACAAGTATGTGTGTACATGTATCTTGGTGTGCATGTGTATCTGCACGTGTGGGCATGTGCATGTATGTATGTATGTGTGTGTCTCTGGGTATGGGTTGTCATCCTGGCACATGACCTGAATTTTTTCCTGTGAAAATATTTCCTGTGAATTTACCCAGCTCAATTGTGTGGGCACACATCTATTTGCTACCATATTTTCAATGTCCGTGAGCTTTAGAATGGTTTGTTCTCTAATCCATTATGGCATGTTTTCCCTATTTATCATGACCTGCCTCAATCAAGAGTTAAATGCGTGCTCTTACAGGCTTTCTTCAACACCATGGATTGGCAAAGGGATGTTTGCAGAAGGGGCAGGCTCTAGAAATTAATAAAAGCATCTGCCATTTTCTCCCTTGACTTCTCACTGATGCCTACTTTTAAATTTCTGCACCCTTCTTCAGTAGACACCAGTGATTTTTGGACTGCTTATATTGTACTGTTTTTGCCAAATAGGAAAGGATTACAACTGATATAATTTGATGACTTTCTCCCTAATTGTAGCGAGAGCTACTCTAATTGTAGAGAAGCAGGACGTACTAAAGACGCATATACTTTTTTTTTCTTGGCTGGAAAAGCTTTTCTAGCAGTTACTTGTCCCAGAAGCCAGTCTCTAATCTTCAAGTGTTTCTGGAGAAAGCATCAAAACCAAGGAGAAAAGTGTTTGTACACTGGTTTATACACTCGGCACCTGCAGATGGAATTTGTGAAACCTTGAAACACAAAGGGAGACAAAACAGCTTCATCTCTGCAGAAACTCACCGTATTCTTGGGAGGATCCATTGGTCCATTAGTGGTTGAAGTGAAACCTATATGTGTATGTTGTAATATTTAATTGAACTGCTTAGGAAAATCATGTAATAGTTTTTTTAAATGGCTTTAAACAAATAATCTTTATTCAAAGCCCAGTCAGGAAAAGTCCCAGTTATAGAAACTACCAGGCTATATGGGCTGCAGCCTATATATCAAAAATACCTCAAGTGACCAAGAGATTTATTGGTGCCTAGACCAAAATGGACAATCCTTGGATGTTGACATCTACCTACATCAGGCCTCATCTCTTTGGTAGGAAAGAAAGGAAGGGGAAGATGTTTTGCGAATGCACTATCCTACACTCATATAATACATTTCCCACAGTAAAGTTACATTTTCAGACACTCAGCTGTTATCATCTTTTCTCTATACTGGGGATCAACAGTAACTTGTATTTCTATAGCATTTTTCCCATTTAAAGCTCCTGCACGTACTTTATAATGACCTTTCCTACTAACCGTCATGCAGGTGGAGTCATTCCCACCTTACAAATGAAAAGAAAAAGGAACTAAGAATTCATGAAAATGGAAGTTGAAAACAAAGATTTATCCATGGTGGCTGAGGATCCTGAGGTCAAGAGTATGCAACAGTCATCACAATTTACTGAAAAGTCAAAGCTTGTTAGCGGCAGAGCTAGAACAATATCACTGGTATTGTGATACCAAAACCAGTGTCTATTCTGTGACTCATTCAATAAATCTTTATTGAATACTTGTCACATGACAGTCAGTATCCCTGTTGCTGATGCTACAGCAGTAAATAAGACATGATTCTTGTTTTAAAGGCTCTCAAATTCAGGTCAGGGAGACGGTGAAATACGCAATTACAATATACAGTGTGATGAGTGCTGAGAGAAGGCCAGGTATAGGAAGCCACTGAAACTGGGCACAAATCTGGGCAGTAGTGACCATTTCCGGAAGGAATCACTTTTGTCCAAGTTCTGAAGGACATGTTGGTATTTTATAAATAAAGCAAGATTCTTAAAGGCATTTGGAATAGTGGGGAGTGAATGTGCTAGGACCCAGAGGTAGAAGAGAATGCAAACAAGAAACAGAATAACTGAACATGTTGACCTTGGCGACCTGGATGAAATTTAATCTTACTAGTGTGTAGTGGCAGGAGACCAGGCTGGAGATATTAGCAGGGGGCCTTGTTAGCTGGACCTCCTCTCTCTCCAGCACATTTGGCTACATCCCTGAGCACATAATTCAGACTGCACCCTGTTTCTAATCAGAAAAACCCTGCTGTTCTTGGTATCGGAATGCAGTCAGACCTGGTAATGGGCCTTGCTTTGACCTTTGGTCTTTGAGGAAGTGAGTTAGGATCTTGAAGACTGTCCAGGGAGTCATTGACTTTCACTTACCGAGAATCAAGTCTGCAATTAGTCAGGCCTGGGCACTTGGTATTGAGTTTGGCAAAGGAAAAATCCCTCTGCTGATAGGGGAATAGCTCTTCAGAAGGTGTTAGACCATCAGTTGCTTGCCAAGATTCTTTAAGCACCAGATACTGGAAGGTTAAACAGACCATCAGAGTACCTGGTAATTCAATATTTGGTACAGACATGCTAGTCTACTTGTAGGCTTGTTTTACTGAGACAAGCTTGTTTTATGAGAGCGATACACTTTCTAATATTTCTGTGATTTGACTTAAAACTCATGTTTGTTCATCTCAGCTAGACTCAAATCAAACAGAACAAGTAATCTGGCTCATAAAATACAAACTCAGGCAGTATGTATTACTTTAAATTGGCTATCTCTGGGTTCCTAAGAATTCCACATAGAGCTGCAGAAATTACCTTTGGTGATTACAGAGTTCCTACTAAAGTGAAACCATAACTGTGTTAGAGTATTTAAGACATATTTGTTGATACAATTCTGTAGGATAGTTCCCTGATTCACCATGGAAGATGAATAACACAAGACAATTTGATGGCATAAATTCTTTATTTCAGGGAATATTTTTGCCAAAGATCAGGGGAGACTTCCTTCTTGTTAGGCCATAAATAGTTAATTGTTTCCCTACAAACTGTAGTGAGGTAAACATTGTAATCCTTTATGTCAGGTGTCAGATAAAAGTATATCTTAAATAAATTTCATTTGTTTTCAATTTAAGAAAATGAAAAGTAAAAATAAAAATTGTGCCTTCATTGTTTTCTCAGTCATTTTCTGGTGAGGTTCTCTTTTGGAATTGCTTAAATGGTGTTATGGGTTGAACCATGCCCTCCAAAAAGATGTGTTGAAATCTTAACCTCTAGATCCTCAGAATGTGACCTTATTTGGAAACAAGGTTGTTACAGAGGTCACTAGTCAAGATTAAGTCATGCTGGAGTAGAATGAGCCCCGAATACAATATTACTGGTGTCTTTTTTAAGAAGAGGAGAGGGACATACAGAAGAAGGTCAGGTAAAGACAGAGGTAGAGATCAGAGTGGCGCATCTACAAGTCAAAGAATGCCAACGATTGCTGACTGTCTCCAGAAGCCAGGAGAGAAGCAGGAAACTGATTTACTCAGAGCCCATAGAGGGAACCAACTATGTTGGTAGCTTGTCTTTGGACTTATAGCCTCCAGAATTGTTGGACTATGTTGTGTAAGGCTTGTGCTACTTTTTTATGGCAGCTCCAAGAAACTAAAACAAGTGATATAAGCTGAAATGGAAACTCCTCCCTTCCCCACTTTCCAGCTTAGGATGTAAGAGAGAATGTGATCATGAGCTCCATGCTTATAATCTGGTTCCTGTTTGTTTTAAAATGAATTGCCTGCTTGCTTGACAGGAAGGACATCCAATTCAGAATTATCCTTTCCCATTGGGGCATTTCTATTCTTTTACAAAAATGTTACAAAATAAAAAGCCCTCAAATATTCTCATGATTCTTAGTATAAAGGAATGCTGGCTGTAGGACATCTTTTATTGTCCTTGTTGATGATAATGTTTATGCATTAGCTATTGGGACGCTGACACTCTAGGTCTTCTCTACGTGCTATCCTCATGACAATTTAGCAACACTGTATGTTCACAGATGAGGAAAAAAATAATCCCAGGGCAAGCAGCCAGGATTGCAGCCTCCTGGGGTGGGGTTGTCCAGGGGTTCATGGCACATTCTATTCCTGAGTCTTCCCAGTGATTGAGAACAGATGGGCACTAAACTCTAGGAGGCTTGGAAAAAAAAAATCCTTGTATTTGACTATTTTCCAAGGCAAAATGAGAGAAGGTAGTCAGTGTTAGTTTGATTTGGCAATAGCACCAGACTAATAAAATAATGACAGCCAGTAGATCCTTTTAAGGTTCAAGGATACCTGTCTTTGGTACTATTATCACAGAAGCTCAGAGCCCACCAGTTGCATGTATTAGTTTGAGTTCTAATATGTGTCAAGTTTCCCCTGGTTTTTGGATTAATTTAATTCCCAGATACGTAGCTGCTCCTTGGATTAACTTGTTACATGACGCCAGATAAAATTTTTCCATTTCAGTTTAATTTAGATTATGAAAATCTAAAACTGAAATAAACCTCCATTCACCACAGTTTGGTAATGTTTGTTTATTATGAAACAACAAATATCATACAATTCTCCCTAGGCACAACCTTGTCCTTCAGCTATTGAGGTGGTTTGAGCACCTGGCTTCTCCAAAACCATGGAGAACATAGCCCTCACATGGCACTCTAGATATCATTCATTGGTTCAATTAGTTTGTGACACCAGATTTATTGACCTGAGGTTGGATTGGTCCAGCCTTTCCATGCTGTCAAAGGGGTGTTTTAACATGGCACCCATACTCCTTTAGAGCAAAACCAGCTGCCGAAAGAGCCCTAACTGAGCTATAAATAAGGAACTAAAACAGAAAACAGGATTATTCAGACCTGTTGGGTGATTAAGACTTTGGCAGGTAGACAGTTTATCCACAAAACAAGGGACATCAAAGCAGGATGAGTTCCTTTCGGTACCATGAACCCAGGCAAGATGGCCATGGGGTAGTCTGAAGTATTGACAATGAGATGTGGTTTTCCTAAGTTTGGAAAAATTTGAGAACTATAATCAAAGCATATATTTTTCAATATAGTCTGAGGCTATTTTTCGATTTAGTCTGAGGCTAAAGCTGCTTGCACTAATAAATTTATAATTTTAGAGTTTTTGATTTTTGAGCTTTACAGATGATGTATTCTCTCTCCTGATTAATCTTTGTGTTCGTCACATTTAGCTTTGAATATGGAGGTTAAGGAAAGTGTATCATTGAGCAGTTGTGGTGCTGCCTTTATGTGTCATATGAGAGGAAATTTGGAAATCAAAAACATCAGGTCAGGCATGGTGGCTCATGACTATAATCCCAGCACTTTGGGAGGCTGAGGCAGGCGGATCACCTGAAGTCAGGAATTTGAGATCAGCCTGGCCAACATGGTGAAACCCTGTCTCTACTAAAAATACAAAAATTAGCCAGGTGTGGTGGTGGGCACCTGTAATCCCAGCTACTGGGGAGGCTGAGGCAGGAGAATCGCTTGAACTTGGAAGACGGAAGTTGCAGTGAGATCATGCCACTGCACTCCAGCCTGGGTGACAGAAGGAGACTCCATCTCAAAAAAAAACCAAAATGTGTCCATTTAAATCCGACTATGCTATTTACTAACCATGTGACCTTGATAGACACACCTAACCTCTGTGTGTGTGCGTGTGTGTGTGTGTGTGTGTGTGTTTTCTTTATGTGCAAGAAGTTTGCTAGAATAAAACCTTGGAGAGCTGGAATCCAAGTTCTTAGTGCTGGATGTAATTTATCAGTTGTGCTTGGAGCAAGCAGTAATAAACAGAAACAGGAGTATAAAGCACTGAACTTCATTACAGGTAAGAACCATGAAACCTATCTTCCATTGCAGACAAGGACAGATTCCAGAAAGGGTCCATATAAGGATCTAATAACAGTAAAATATTGTTGGGCATAGAAAACAACTTCCTTTAAGACACAATATTTGTTCTCTAAAAAAGCAAGGGGCTATGATGACATAGGAAGGATAATTTTTTTTCACATATTTTCAGTAGACTAGAGGCTGTGTATGATTCTCGTTGTTTTCTATACATACTGTTTCCCTGTCCTGTACACCACTGCATTTTCATGAGGTCAGTCATGCCCCGTGAGTTTCTGCCGCTTTTCATTGTTTTCCCTAGTTTACTTTCCTTTAACTGGCCAGTATGTGTTAAAGTTCCTCAGGACTGGGCCTGATCCTTATTCTCACCCTGTAGGAAACCTTACACACAGCCACAGTTTTAATCATCACCAGATGTCAAAAACTCCCAAATAAAAATCTCCAAGTCCTAACCTTTCCTTAGAATTTCAGATCTGTGAAACCAAGTGTCTGTTTCACATTTCCACTTGAATATAACAAAGTAACCTCAAATTCAACATGTCCAAAAACACATGCCTGGTTGCCATCTGCAAACCTGGATTTTTTTCAGGTGTTCTAGTTTAATCAATGATACTGCTTTTCATCAAACTGCATAAACAAAACATTGGAGTCCACCCTCGAAGCCTTTTTCCCCATCTTGAATTCACCAACTTCTCTATATTTCCACCATTATTTTCCTATCCAAGCTAGTGTCATGTCTTGCTTGAATTACAAGTCTCCGTCCATTCTTGTCCCTTCCAATCCAGTTTATATTTTCAGCCAAACTGATCATTTTAATGTGTGAATTGGAATAGTAACTTACCTTTTTACTTCCTGTAGGTGTGGGTGCCTATGTGCACATAAAAGTGTGAACTTGTATGCATGCATTTAAGAACTCTTATTCCACTGTTGTTAGGATGAAATACCAGTTTTGAATATATGGTCTATAATGCTGTAACAGTCAAAGGCTTGGCAGAAAACAGATGACACACTCAAGTGAATAATTAAGAAGGATTTAATAAAAAGACTATTTTAAAAAATGTGGGCTGGCTTAAGGGAAAGCAGCAAAGGATGTAAAGCACCCTGTGGTTAGCGACAGTAGGGAGCTATCACCTCTCAGAAGTAAAGACGCAAAGGAAGGGAACATTACTGGAAAGGAAAGCGGGGAGAAGAGAGAGAGACAGAGAGAGAGAGAGAGAGAAGTGGGCCATCATGCATGATCTGCGTTAAGTAGAGATGCACAGCCACTGCTAACATAGGGCACAGCAAAGAAAGAGGTAGAGGAATACATTATTTCCTCACTGTCATTTCAACATTCGGTTTCCTGACAGTGACTTCCATTGGCTAAAGCACCACACCTGGAAGCTGGAAGGCAGGGAAGCCATTGATAGAGTTGTTAAAGATTGCCCTTGGTGGAAAAGAAAGTAGGGCCGATCTGGAGGACCACATCCAGCAGAAAGATTTTCAGCCCCATGATCCACTAGTCAGTTTCCTGCCTCATCTCCTGTCTCATGTTATGCCATACCTTTCCCTAATACTCCTGTTCCACCCGCATAGGTCTTCTTCCTTCAGTTACTCAGATTTTGCATATGCTGCTGTCTCCACCTAGAAATGCCCCCATGTCCAATATTTTTCTTGGATAACTTTTATCACTTTCTTACACATTAGTTTCATTATCATTCCCACATGGAAGTGTTTCCCATACTCCCAGGCCCCTATTATGTACTCCATCGTTACCATTCAACTTTCTTACTAGTAGTATTACAGGAAAGCGGTCCCATCCAGACCCCAAGAGAGGGTTCTTGGATCTTCCGCAAGAAAAAATTCACGGCGAGTCCACAGTGCAGAGCAAAAGAAAGTTTATTTAAAAAGTAAGATGGTGAAAGTCCAGCTACTCCATAGGTAGAGTAGGGCATTCCCGAAAGTAAGAGAAGGAATGTGTCCACCCTAGGTACAATGCTTGTTTATATATAGAATTGAAAAAGATCATGGGGACATGTGCTCTGGTACAGGGTTTGTGAGAAAGGATTAATTTTCTTAATTACTCTATTTTGCAAGTATCGATATTATTATCTTTAAAGCAAAATTTGGAATGCTTCTATTCTCAAGATATAAGGATATCAGGATGCTCCCAAGTCTGAGTCTGTTTAGTAAATGCTAACAATCTATTTGCTTAACTGTAAACATCTGGAGGCTAAGAATGTCTAACTTTCTGGGAATGCAGTCCAGCAAGTCCCAGCCTCATTTTTTTAGTCCTCACTCAAGATGGAGTCACTCTGGTTCAAATGCCTTTGACAGATTGTTAGAGGCTTAAATTTATATGTATTTCCCTGATTTTTTATTAATGCAAAACACCCTTGTGATACCTCCGTGATGTAGCTTCTTTTCATCTAGCACAATGCATGGCACATGATAGCTGTGTGTACAATATTTGTCAAATGAATGAATGCATTTATCATTCTACTATAGTCTGTAAGTGAAAAGGGAAAAAAAAAAGTTTTGAATGGATGACTCCCACACCTTTATTTTAGGATCTAACATCGGGAAGAAAGGGCATACTCTTTAAATAGTATGTATCAGTTCAGAAGTTGAATGTTACAACTTAATGAATGCAATATATAGACATAAAAATAAGAAGACTTTAATTTTCAGAGGAAGAGTTAGAATTGAGTAAAGACTTTTCTTATTACAAAAGCTGTTACAGGATACTTAAAAAATCATAGCTCTGTCCCTTGGTTTAGATTTTCTGACAGGAAATCAGCCAAATAAATGCAGCTTTCTAGAGATTTGTTTCCCACAAGTGCTTTCTTTGATTTTTATTGTCAAAATATGCATACTTCTGTTGCTAAAGGAAATCCTCAAAGGCAAAAGTAGTGACTTTCAGTCTGGGTCTGAAGCGGGGATATTTGTCTGAAGCAGTTTTAGACACCAAATGGAAGAATGTTTTCAGTGAGGGTTCATGAGAAATTCATCTTCCTCTGAGTCTCAGAGGGAAGCTGAGATCTGGCATGACTTTTTCTCATTGTATTTCTTGGTAGAATGGAGAAAGCTGAGATCTAAGCAAAAGAGCACTCCAAGTGTTCAGGTATTGGGCACTTAAGTTTTAAGGATTATTTTTGAGAATACTGAGTTGTGCAGAGGATTATATTAATGAAATATGAATCTATCACCTGCCACTTGTGGTTCAGATTCCACTTGGGTGGGAAATATATACAATATGTTTCACTAGCTGTTGTATTTTAAAGGGTGTATGTAAAACATATTGGGGGTCTGCATTCAAATCCCTGAAACTACATACCACCCTCCTAATGGGTATTGTTGTCTAAAATATCAGTATGAATTTATATTATCCCATAATGTGTTCATACTATTTTTTTAGTCCAATGGGTTAGTGAGTAGCATAGTAAGTAGGAGTCCTTGGAAAGACATTGACTCTGACCAGACAAGATTAAGAATCCCAAGTTCTCATCTTTCAATTTTTTAGTATTTTATTTCATAAACTTACATTATTAATTGACTTTCAAAACAAATCATGTAAAACAAAAGGAGTCTTTCCTGTGTTTTTTGTTTGCAGATCAAAATGACAAATGACATTATTATATTATTAGAGAACCAATATTTATCAAATAACTATTTTGTGTCAGCTATAGTTTTGGACACTGTATTATTTAGCTCATGATGCAATATAGCTGTATAACAAATTATCCCAACGCAAAGTGACTTGAAATAATCATTTGTTCTCATGGATTTGCTGGTCAGTTATGGTGGTTCTGCTGATCTAGGCCAGGCTATACTGGGCTGCTGTACTTCGAGCTGCAGATCAGTGATGTGGCAAGTGCAACTTACTTCCTTTTATGTCTCTCATTTTCCTTTACCTCCTTACCTTCCTCCTCTTTACCTCAACTAGTAAGCTAGTTGAGGTAAGCTCTTCTCATGACAATGGCAGGAGTGCAAGGAAACAAAGATAAATACACAAGATCTCTGAGGATTTAGGTTCAGAACTGGCATATCTCTCATGTTTACCCAAATGTCACTTAACCAAAGCCAATTGCAGACAAGCTCAAAGTCCACCTGAAGGGAAATACACTCTACCCATAATGAGGACATGGCAAATTGTAGGTAGGAGAAGGGATTGAGAGACTGGTGCCAATTATTCCATCTACCACAGGGTACTTTCAATTCTTGACCTTACTTAAATCTCACAGTAACCCTATGACATAAGTATTATTACACTACTTGGCTTGAATATGTCCCTCCAAAATTCATGTTGAAACTTAATCTGTCATGCAACAATATTAAGAGGTTGTGTACAATATTTGTGTACAGAACAGGAAATGCACCGAATCACCTTAGGAGGTAATTAGGTCATGAGGGCTCCTTACTCACAAATGCGATTAAGGCCTTTAAAAGAGGCTTCCTACAGCATTCAACCATTTTTTTTTTGTTTTCTGTCCCTTTCTCCATGTAAAGACTCAGCTTTTGTTCCCTCCAGAAGATGCAGCAATTAAGTGCCATCTTGGAAACAAAGAGCAGGCTTCATCAGGCACCACATCTGTCAGTTACTTGGACTTCCCAGCCTCTAGAACTGTGAGAAATAAAGTTCATTTCTTTATGAAAAATTACCCAGTCTCAGGTATTCTACTGCAGTAGCATAAATGGACTAAAACATCCATAGAGATAAGAAAACTAAGACTCATGAGTTTGAGTATCTGTCTTTGGTTCACACATCAACTAAATAGTAAACCTGAGATTCAGCATCAGGTCTCTGACTTCACACCCCATGCTTTCTTCACTGGAACATCTTTTAAAATTTTATCATGTTTCTAATAAAGTTTAAGCATAAATCTCTAAGTAGAAGAAAGGGAAAATATATTTTGTTGATATTCTCTCCTCTTTTAACTTTTTTCCTGAAAATAATATACTAAGTAAAAAAAAATTAAATCTATGTCAGCAGATTTTTGGTTTTCCTTGTATCTTCATCACTGCTAGATGTTATAAAAGAGGGAAAAAACACAATAGAGAAAATGATCTCATTATTTTTCCAGAAAAATAATAAAATTACATTTAAAATCAAAACGTGGATTTCAGCGTGATTCAGTTTTACCCTAGAATGCCTTAGGATTATGATCTCATGAATCTATCTTATTTTTTTCTTTTTTAAGAAAATCTGAATACTTGGAGCTGTAGACCTACGAAAGACTTCACCACAGGACATGAAATGAGTTTTATGTGAGTCCACCAGGTAGAGGGTCAACCTATAAGAATAGTTTAGTCACACAAAATTTTTCCAGTGCCTGGAAGATATGATGAGTAGAGTTTCTTTCAGTGGGGACAGTTGAGCATTTTACCCAACCAGATCAAGCATATAAACGAATGAGGTTGGTCAGTAGCAAAGACCAACATGAAGGAACTGCAACCTTCCCACCAGAGGTATTTTCTCCCTTTCCTCTCTGTCAAAATATCATAGGACTATAGAGAAAGGAGGACACGTGGGAGAGTAGACAATATCTCTTTCCTTTCTAATTCTCTAGAAAAAAGATTTTCAGCTGGGGCATTACCACTCCCTGGGGGCAATTTGAACATTCAGGAGGTGTGTTTCTATTGTCACAATAATATGAAAGTTGCTATGGACATTTATTGGACTGGAGTCAGGGATGCAATACATCTTGCAATATGTGGAAAATCCAATACAATAAATAATTGTCCTTCATCCATATAACTGTCAAGTGTTGTAAGTGCATTCATGAAGGTGAAAAATCTGTTATAAGAACCTGCAACGTTACTCTAGTTCTTAGATTAAAAATTCAGCATTTCTTGGATGTTTTAGTTTACGCAAATTTTTTTTCAGGGATGTAATTACTGTATATACATAATTGCTTTATAATGTGTACAAAGATTATACCCTGTTTTATGTGGAATTTATTTTTTAAAAGCTGTTCACCTTTTTGGAAGATCACTCACTGATGGCAATGTTGCCTGTTAGCATTTATAGTTGGTGTTCTTGAGGTAGTTCTATAGAATCTGGCAAATATCTGACTACTGCATCATATCTTCTAGTGTGGCCATATCTGACTGATTATACATTTTAATTTGCTATATAATTTTATTATCGGCTGGGAGCAGTGGCTCATGCCTGTAATCTCAGCACTTTGGGAAGCTAAGGTGGGTGGATCACCTGAGGTCAGGAGTTTGAGACCCTCCTAACCAAAATGGTGAAACTCTGTCTCTACTAAAAATACAAAAAATTAGCTGGGAGTGGTGGCAGGAGCCTGTAATCCCAACTACTCAGGAGGCTGAGGCAGGAGAATCCTTTGAACCCGGGAGGTGGACTCTGCAGTGAGTTCAGGTCAGGCCATTGCACTCCAGCCTGGGCAACAAGAGCAAAACTCCATCTCAAAAAAAAAAAAAAATTATTATCGACTCTCACTTTATATTAGTCATATAGTAATAATTGTTTGAACTGAAAATATATGTATACATGAAATAGATTGTGTTATAGATTAATTTTATCTTGGAATAACATGTTATAACATCTGCGTTACAAAAGCAGTGCTAAGGTCTGAGTGTGTCTCCCAAAATTAATGTGTTGGAAACTTAATTCTCAGTTCAACAAAGTGGCTTGGGTACCAGCTCAGCTATGGTAGAATAGATCACCAAGTTGATTCCTAAGGTTTCCATTTTCAGGCCCTGGCTCCTGGACAGAATCTTTGGATCTGCCCAAGAGTTGGGGAACTTACTACCCTCAAAGTCCTGGTCGACTTTGCTGACTGTTGATTGTAGAGCCCTAGGGTCTTGAATGAACGTAGGTCAGGCAGTGGTTACTGTGGGCCTTGGGTGAGACCCAGTACTATGCTGGCTTCAGATCTGACCCAGCACAGTCCCAGTGGTGGTGGCCACAGGGATGCTTATATCACCCCTTCCCCAGCTCCAGGTATCTCAGCACAGACAGAGAGACTCCATTTGTTTGGGAGAAAGTAAGGGAAGAGAACGAGAGTCTCTGCCTGGTAATGCAGATAATTTTTCTGGATCTTATCCAAGACCACCAAGGTGATACCTTTACAAGTCTGCAAGAGCTATGGTGTTACTGGGTTCAGGGTACTCTCTGATGCAGATATGGCTGCAGTGACCAAAAACCTAGTTTACAGCACCCAAGTCCCTTCGAATACCTGGAAAGCTTTCACAAGAAGGATAAATAAAATAAGCCCAGACTGCAAAGACTATAAAATGTACTTAACTCTTCAGTGCCCAAACAATGGTAAATATACGCAAGTACCAAGACCATCCAGAAAACGTGACCTCACCAAATGAACTAAATAAGGCACAAGGGATGAGAGACAAGTATATACGACCTTTCAGACAGATAATTCAAAATAGATGTTTTGAGAAAACTCAATGAAATTCAATGTGACACAAAGAAGGAATTCAGAATCCTATCAGATAAATTTAATGAGGAGATTGAAATAGTTTAAAAGAATCAAGCAGAAACTTTGGAATTGTAAAATGCAACGGCCATACTAAAGAATGTCACTGAGTCTCTTAATAGCAGAATTTATCAAGTAGAATTAGTGGGCTTGAAGGCAGGCTGTATTTGAAAATACAGCCAGAAGATACAAAAGAAAAAAGAATAAAGCATGCCAGCAAGATGTAGAAAATAGCCTCAGAAGGGCAAATCAGTTGTTGGCCTTAAAGAGGAGGTTAAGAAACAGGGGTAAGAAGTTTACTCGAAGGGTAACGGAATACCCCAAACCAAGGAAAAATATGTATATCCAAGTACAAGAAGGATATAGAATACCAAGCAGAAGTAACCCAAAGAAGACTACCTCAAGGCACTTAATAATCAACCTCCAAAAGGTCAATGGTAACAAAAGGATTCTAAAAACAGCAAGAGTAAAGAGGCAAATAACATGTAATGAAGCTCCAATACATCTGGTAGCAGACTTTTTCATGAAAACCTCACACGCCAGGATAGAGTGGCATGATGTATTAAAAGTGCTGAAGGAAAAATAAACTTTTATTCTAAAATAGTATATCCACTGAAAATGTTCATCAGACACGAAGGAGAAATAAAGACATTACCAGACAAACAAAAGCTGAGGGACTTCATCAACACCAGACCTCTCCTACAAGAAATGTTAAGAGTACTCTTCTATATAAAAGAAAAGAATGCTAATGAGCAATAAGAAATCATCTGAAGATACAAAACTCATTGATATTAGTAAGTTCAAAGAAAAACCACAGCATATTATAGCATTGTAATTCTGGTGTGTGAACTACTTATACCTTTGTGATAAAAGAGTAACCTATCAAAAATAACTACAACTTCTCAGACAGAGAGAGTACAGGAAGATAGAAATAGAAACAAAATGTGGGAGAATGAAATTGAGGTGTAGAGTTTTTATTAGATTTCTCTGTGTTTGTTTGTGCAATAAGTACTAAGTTGCAATCAGTTTAAAATAATGGCTTGTAAGATATTTGTAAGCTTCTTGGCAACCTCAACAACAGATAGAAAAAAATTAAAAGCAAGGAACTAAAACATACTACAAGAGAAAATCACCTTCACTAAAAAGAAGACAGAAAGGAAGGAAAGAAGGAAGAGAAGACCACAAGACTGCCAGAAAATAAATAACAAAATGACTTAATAATCAATCCTTATCAATTATCAATAATCTACTGTTAAATGGCCTTAAATTGATTATTAGATAATGATAGATAATATCTAATGATAATTATATTAATCATAGATAATTATCTAACCATCACCTAATAATTTAAGTTTCTTTAAATGGGTTACACACTCCTATAAAAAAATAGAGTGGCTAAATGGATAGTAAAACAAAATCCAATGATATGTTGCCTATAAGGAACACACTTCACCTATAAAGACATACATATATAGAAAAGAAAGTGATGGATAAAATATTTCATGTAATGGAAACCACAAAAAGAGCAGGAGTAGCTAGCTATATGTATATTAGACAAAATTGATATCAAGACAAAAATTATAAAAAGACGTGACTGTCATTATATAATGATGAAGGGTCAATTTTGGAAAAGGATATAACAATATATATGAATGTAATTGTTATATAACAACATATATCAATATAATTGTCAATATATATATACTTAACACTGGAGTATCCGGATATATAAAGCAAATAATTTCAGAGCTAAAAGGATAGACCCAAAACAATAATAGCTAGAGACTTCAACACCTCACTTTCAGCATTGGACAGATCTTTCAGACAGAAAATCAACAAAGAATCATCGGACTTAATCTGCACTGTAGACAAAACGGACCTAACAGATACTTACAGAACATTTCATGCAATGGCTGTGGAACACACATTCTTTTCATCATCACAAGGAGCATTCTCAAGGATAGACTATATATTATGTCACAAAAGAAGACTGAAACATCCAAAAATTTAAAATTATATCAAGTATTTTCTCTGACCACAATGGAATAAAACCAGAAATCAATAACAAGGGGAATTTTGGAAACTATGTAAACACACAAATATTAAACAATATGATCCTAAATGACCAATGGGTCAATGAATAAAGTTAGAAAAAAAATTTAAAAATTTCTTGAAACAAATGATAATGGAAAGACAACATACCAAAACCCATAGGACCCAGTGAAAACAGTACTAGGAGGTAAATTTATAGCCATAAGCATCTACATCAAAAAAAGGTAGAAAAATTTCAATAAACCATCCCATGATACATCTTAAAGAATGAGAAAAGCAAGAGCAAACCAAGCCCCAAATTAGTAGAAGAAAAAAAAAAGATTAGAGAAGAAATAAATGCAACTGAAATTATGAAAACAATGCCAAATATCAATAAATAAAGAGTCTGCTTTTTGACAAATTAAACAAAATTGAAAAAGCTTTAGCCAGACTAATAAAATAGAAGAGATGACTCAGAGATGACAAAGGAAACAACCAATACTGCAGAAATTCAAAGGATTAGTAGAGGCAACTATAAGCAACTATATTCCAAAAATTAGACAACATAGAGAAAGTGGATAAATTTCTAGACACATGCAATCTACCAAGATTGAACCATGAAGAAATCCAAAATATAAACAGATGAATAACAAATAATGAGATTGAAGCTGTAATAAAAATGTCTCCTACCAAAGAGAAACCCAGGACCCAATGGCTTCACTGCTTAATTTTACCAAATATTTAAAGAAGAACTGATATCAGCCCTCCTCGAACTATCTGAAAAATAGAGAAGGAAACACTTCATATTCATTCTACAAGACCGTTATTAACCTGATACCAAAACCAGACAAAAACACATGAAAAATAGAACAGAAAAATAGAATGTCTCTTCTGAACATTGATATAAAAATCCCCAAAAAAATACTAAAAAGAAAATTCAACAACACATTAAAAAGATCATTCATCACGACCAAGTGGGATTTATTCCAGGGAGGGAAGGATGATTCAACTTAAGCAAATCAGTCAACATAATACATTATGTCCACAGAATGAAGGACAAAATCCACACGATTACTTCGATTGATGCTGAAAAATCATTTGGCAAAATTCAACATCCCTCCATGATAAAAACTCTTTAAAAAACTGGGTGTAGAAGAAACATACCTTAACATAATAAAAGCCATATATGACATACTCATAGCTGGTATCACACTTAATGGGGAAAAATTGAAAGCCTTTCCTCTAAGATCTGCAACACAACAAGGATGCCCATTGTCACTACTCTTATTCAACATACTAGTGTAAGTCCTAGCTAGAGCAATCAGGCAACAGAAAGAAATAAAGGGCAACTAAATTGGGAAGGAATAAATCAAATTATCTTTATTTGCAGATGATACAATATTATATTTGGGAAAATCTCAAGACTCCACCATAAAACTGTTAGAACTGATAAATAAATTCAGTAAATTTGCATGATACAAAATCAACATACAAAAGTCAATAGCATTTCTATATACCAGCGGTGAACAATGTGAAAAAAGAAGTCAAGAAAGTAATCCCATTTACAAAGGCTACAAATAAAACAAAATATCTAGGAATTAACTAACTGAAGAAGTGAGAAGCATCTCTACAATGCAAACTATAAAATATCTATGCAAGAAATTGAAGAGGACATACAAAAAATTCAAAGATATTTCATGTTTATGGATTGAAACTATCAATATTGTTAAAACGTCCATATTACCTAAAGCAAGCTTGTTCAACCTGCAGCCTATGGGCCACATACAGTCTAGGATGGCTTTGAATGTGGCCCAACACAATTTCATAAACTTTCTTAAAACATTATGAGATTTTTTTGTGACTTTTTGAAAGCTCATCACTTATTGTTAGTGCTAGTGTATTTTATGTGTGGCCCAAGACAATTATTTTTCTTCCAATGTAGCCCAGGGAAGCCAAAAGATTGAACAGCCCTGGCCTAAAGCAATCAATAGATTCAACACAACTTCTATCAAAATACCAATAACATTCTTCACAGAGAGTAAAAACAATTTTAAAATTTTTATGAAACCATGGAAGACCCAGAAGGGCCAAAGTTATCCTGAGCAAAAAGAACAAAGCTGGAGGAATCACATTATCTAACTTCAAATTATATCATAGAGCTATAGTAACCAAAACAGTATGGTGCTGGCATAAAATCAGACATATAGATGATGGACAGAATAGAGAACCCAGAAACAAATTCATACACCTACAGTGAACTCATTTTTCACAAAGGTGCCAAGAATATTCACTAAGGAAGAGATGATCTCTTAAAAAATGGTGCTAGAAAAACTGCATATCTATGTTCAGAAGAATGAAAACAGATCCCTCTCTCTCATCGTTTACAAAAATCAAATCAAAATGGATTAAATGCCTAAATCTAGGACTTCAAACTATGAAACTACTATTGAAAAACATGGGGGAAACTCTTCAGGACATCTGGATTGGGCAAAGATTTCCTGAGTAATACTCCACAAACACAATCAACCAAAAGAAAAATAGACAAATGGAATCACATCAAGTTAAAAAGCATCTGCGCAGCAAAGAAAACAATCAACAAAGTGAAGAGACAACCCACAGAATGCAAGAAAATATCTGCAAACTATTCATCTGACAAGGGATTAACAAGGCACTTGAACAACTCTATAGGAAAAAATATCTAATAATCTGACTTAAAAAAAGGACAAGTGATCTAAAGACAAGTCTCTAAAGAAGACATACAAATGGCAAACAGGTATACAAAAAGGTACTCAACATCATTTATCATTAGAGAAATGGAAATCAAAACTACAATGAATTACCATCTCCCTCCAATAAAGATGGCTTTTATGCAGAAGACCAGCAATGACAAATGCTGGTAAGGACGTGTAGAAAGGGGAACCCTTGTACATTGTTGATGGAAATGTAAATTAGCACAACCACTATGGAGACCAGTTTGGAGGTTTCTCAAAAATTTAAAAATTGGGCTGCCATGTGATCAGCAATCCCACTGCTAGGTATATGCCCAAAAGAAAAACAAATCGGTATATCAAAGCAATATCTGCACTCTCAAGTTTATTGTAGCACTATTAGCAATAGCCAAAATTTGAAGCAACTCGATTGTCCATAAATAGACTAACAGATAAAGAAAATGTGGCATATATACACAGTGGAATACTATTCAGCCATAAAAAGGAATGAGATCTTGTTATTTGCAAGAACATGAATGGAACTGGAAGTTATTAGGTTAAATGAAATAAGCCAGGAACAGAAAGGGAAACTTTGCGTTATTCACTTATTTTAATAATCTAAAAACTAAAACAATTGAACTCATGGAGATAGGGAGTAGAATGTTTATGAGAGGCTGCAAAGGGTAGTTGGTGATGGAAAATGAGGGGATAGTTGACAGGTACAAAAGTATAGTCGGATAGAATTAATAAGATCGAGTATTTGCTGGCACAACAGGATGACTATAGCCAACAATAATTTATTGTACATTTAAAGGTTAACTAAAAGATTATAATTGGATTGTTCACAACACAAAGGACAGTTAGTTAAGGGATGAATACTTCATTTACCCTGGTGTGATTATTATACATTGTATACCTGTGTCAAAATATCTCATGTATCATAAATTAAATATTTAAAAAAATATGAAAATAAATTTTGAAAATCAAACACCCATCTTAAAGATCCTCAAATATCAAAATAAAGACATGGTACAAGTCAATAAAATGACATATGAACAAAATGAAAATATCAATAAGAAGATTTTTAAAAAATGAAAAAGAAGCCAAAAAGTAATTATGGAGCTGAAAAGTGCAATAATTGAAATAAAAATTTCATTAAAGGGATTCAAGGGCAGATTTGAGCAGGCAGATTTGAGCGGGCTGAAGAAAGGATTAACAAACTTGAAGATAGAATAATAGAAAGCATTCAATGGGAGGAACAGAAATAAAAAATATTTAAGATAAGTGAGCAGAGCTTAAGGGATCTGTGGAACATCATCACACAAGTCAACATATGCATTTTAGGAGTCCCAAATATATGCATTTTTCTCAGAGGAGGAAAGGGAATAGAAATAATATTTTTAAAAATAACAGTGAAACTTCCCACATTCGAGAAAATACATGAACATAAACATCCAAGAAGCTCAATAAACTCCAAGTAAGATAAACTAAAAGAGGTTCACATGAAATATTTTTCAATCAAGCTATTGAAAAACAAAGAGATAATTTGGAAAGCAGCAATAGAGAAGTGACTCATTTCGTACAAAAGATCCTAAGAAAATGAGTAGATGTCTCATCCAAAATTTTGAAAGTCAGAAGTCAGTGAGCCAATATATTCAAAATGCTAAGAGAGAAAAAAGAAGTCTGCCAAACACAAATTCTATGTTCACCAAAACTGTCCTTTAAAAGTAAGGGAGAAATTAAGACACTCACAGATAAACAAAAGCTGAGCAAGTTCATTACCACTAGATGTCCCTGATAGAGTTTCTAAAATGAAAGGACACTATACAGCATCTGAAAGCTGTATGAAGAAATAATGATCTCAGTAAAGGTAAATATATGGGCAATTATAAAATTTAGTATCTTTGTAATAATGGTATATACGTCTACTTTTTGTGTTTCACATGATTTAAGAGACTAATATATTAAAGTATATTAATCTCAAAGCTAGTATTATTATAATTTTGATTTATAGCTCTGTATTTTGTTTCTACATAATTTAAAAGATAAATGTATTAAAAGCATTAGTTTATGTTTTTGGATACACAATTCATAGTGATGCAATTTTGTGACATCCACAACTGAAAGGGGTGAGGACAAAGCCATTAAAGAAGCAGAGATGTTGTATGTTATTGAAGTTAACCTGGCATGAATTCTGATTACTGTTATAACTTAGGATGTTAAATATAATCTCCATAGTAACCATAAATAAAATAGTTAAAGAATAAACACAAAGGAAATGATAAAGACATTTAAATGTCTCACTCAAAAAACTCACTCAAGACAAGAAGATAGTGATGGAGGAAATTAGTAATAACAAAGCTATAAAGCATGTAAAAAATAATAGCAAAATATCAGAAGTCCTTCCTGATTAGTAATTACTTCACATGCAAACGAATTAAGTTCTCTAATCAAAAGTCAGAGATTGGCAGAATAGGTTAAAAATAAGCAAAGAAGCAATGCCCTCCTTCATCCTGGAAACCATTGTCCAGCTATGTGTTGCCTATAAGTAACTCATTTTAAATCTAACAACACAAACAGGTTGAAAGTGAAAGGATGGAAAAGAATATTCGACGTAAGTAGTAACTAAAAGAGAGCAGGAGTATCTATAGTAATATCAGACAAAATGAACTTTAAATCAATGCCTGTCAGAGGTGAAATGACGTAGTGGAAATTGCTCTAGGACCAGATCTCAGCTGTATAACCTACAAAGCTAAATTTAATACAATGCATAATCCTAGATTGAATCTTTGGCCAAAAAAAGGTGTTATTGTAAAGGACATGAATGGGAAGGTTGGCACAATCTAAATACGTGTTGTATGTTAGAGTGTTTTTAATACTAGACGTTTAAAATTTGGTAATTGTACTATAGTTAGGTCAAGAGAATATCCTTGTTCTTAGAAGATACATACAGAGTATTTACAGGACTAAGAGCCATTATACCTGTAACGTACTCTCAATGGTTCAGAAGAAGAGGAATTAAAATAATGATAATATATGTGTGTGGAGAGAGAGAAACCAAATGCATAAAAATATTAAAAAGTGGTGAATCCACATGAAGTATATATATTGTGTTTATCCTACTATTTTTTCCAGTTTTCTCTTGGTGTGAAATTCTTCAAAATAAAAAAGTTGAAAAAATAAAAATGAAAAAGAATTGAGGCAAAACAATGTGATTTATTACAATGTGGAATATACATATACAATGTCTGTAATGGATACATGTTATTGAGTGAATACTTACAACTTCTGAGAAATATATATTTTACATTATCTACCAGAACATCTAGATATATTTATGCAAATGTACATATGAAATGGAAACAAGTTGCACAAAACAACACTTATTCTCATTCGTTCTACTTGTGGTATTGTATTGTATTGTATTGTATTGTACTGTACTACATTGCATTATATTAGGTTTCCTTTTTCAAAATCTTTTCTATGCCATCCACTGAATTGGTTCCATAATGCACTCATAGATCACAAACCACGGTTTGAAAATAATGGCTCCATGTGATACATTGTGAATATCTGGCAAGACATTAAGTATGAGAAGAATTCAGAGGCAGATGGAATTACACAGACTGTGGTAATCTGATATATATTCAGCAACGAGAGGGAATTAAAGTTGTTTCATCAAGGAAGATACAGTTTGTATCAGGCATACTCATATACAAGCTGAATAGTATATTGGTCCTCTTGAATTTGATGTTTTTTTTTTTTAGAAATCAGTATAGTTACACTATAGTGAATAGGAAGTAATAGTTTGGTAGATAGTTGCATAAAAGTTTTGCATATTGATTCCTAAATAATAGATATGATTTAATTATAATTACATGGATTTCAGTTAATATAAGTTTTGCTGCATTAAGCATTTGTTTGTGTATCATGGCATACTAATAGAGATCAAATTACAGACACAGTTCCCAAGAACTCACTATTCTTCTTTATATGAGATAACTCTAAAAACTATATCCCTAATAATAAATATTGTGAATATATTCTAAACTTACCATGGGCTAGCCTCTGTTTCAAGTGACATATAAGCATCATCTCACTTAAATCCACTAATGACTCTATGAGGTGATTTCTGTTATTAAACTTAATTTACAGTCAAGAAACTGAAGTTCTCAGAGGTGCAGCTCCTATATAACTCTATGCAGCTAGTACATGATGAAGTCAGGATTGGAACCCAAGTCTTTTTCAATCCAATGTCTAATTGCAAAAATCTTAAACAATATACAATAAGATGGAAGATGCATGAATGGATTCCCCCAAGCTTCTGTAGGAAGTGTGATCCTGCCAATACCTTGATTTCAGACTTCTAGCACCAGATCTCAGAAAACATAAATTACCATTGTTTCAAGCCACCCAGTTGTGATCATTTGTTATGGTGGTCCTAGGAAACCAATACAAGCAGCGTGACAAAATGGGGGCATTAATTCAATAATCAAGATTTTCTTACAAACTGAATGAGGGGAAGTTTGAGGATTTAGGGAGAAAATGAAGTTTAGGAAGCACAACTTTCAAAAAAATTACTCATACCTATATTATTGAATTGCTAGGTGCAAACTGAATATTCACTGTCCAATCCAATACAATTTTGTACATAATACTGATAAACATATATGTCTCTTTGTTGGGTTAGTGCTTCGCTTCATATATAATTCAATAGCAGAGTGACTATTGATTCTTGAATAAGTTCTATAGCAGAGATTAATCATGGTTTTGTTTCATGTGCACTTGGTGACCAAGGAAAAATAATTACAGCAAGCCAAGTCATCAGTGTCTTTACTGTCAGGGTGCCAGCCCAGAGGCAGGAGACAAATTGACATTGAGCCATGAGCAGCGTAAGTAAGATGGAAAGCCTTGACTCTATCCCTGGCTGCACTCAGCGGTCCAAATCCAATAACACAAGCACACCCAGCAAGGGGCATCACAATTCCAAAGAATGAGTTGGGTTAGATGCTTATGATTCTGCGATCCCACGCAAGAACTGAGCCTTGGAGTCAACAGATCTCATTTTTTACACACACAAAAAAATTGATTGTTAAATATTCACAAATAATTCAATGAAATAACACTGTGCAGGTTGTACAGAGAACATTTGCAGGCTATATACAGCTCTGTGTAGCACAGAGAGTTCTCTTATTAAATATACTTCTCTTTCCTGTTGTGTCTGAGGGCAGCAGGACTCAGGGAATGAATGTAGAAGGCAGAGTTAGGTTAAGAATTTTAACCTTTGTCATCTGCAGGTGGCGTTCTGTTCTACAGAGCTGAGCTCCACTAGGATACATTGGCATAGTTAGCAGGTTAAAGAAACAAACCAAACCAAAAACCAAATACTCTTGGTATCAAAGAGAAGATAGGCAGGGAGGGACTAGCCTAACTGATTAGCCATCTGCAGTCCATAAGATTAAGGGAGACTGGGAACATTTCTTGTTCTCTTTCCTTAAAGTATGAGAATTTGCATGGTTAAAGTCTAGACTACTTTTTAATTCATTTATTATTATGGCTGGAAATTTCAGTATTCTGCCAGAATTGTTTCTCACTTTTCTAGGGTTGAATGAGGCTGAATCTTACTTAGGTGGCTACTTTCATTGCTTATAATAGGAAAAGGGCTGAAATAAGTAGGGACTGATAATTTATGATAAATTAAATGAAAATGCAGCCCTTAGAGTTGTGTTGTCTAGTACAGGAACCACTGGCTCTCTTTGTTAATGCTTGTGACAAAGCCAGGATTTAAAATACTCATGAGTCACATGGGACTATGAAGCCTTTGAATGTGTCTGGTCCAAACTGAGATGTGCTGTTAATAAATACATGCTGGATTTCAAAGACTTATTACAAAAGAAAAAAAGAAAAGGAAAAAAGTCAAATATCTTATGTTGAGATAAAAGTATTTTTGCACACATTGGGTTAAACAGAATATGTTATTAAAATTACTTTCATCTGTTTCTTTTTACTGTTTGTAATGTCACTACAAAATTTACAATTACATGTGTGACCTGTATCTGGGGCTCACATTTATTTCTGTTGGACAAGACTACTTTAGAGGATTATGAGTTAGTTAGCATTTGATATGGAAACTTAATTTGCTTGTTAATGAGCAAATGTTTCTCTTGGTAGCTGGATAAAATAATGTGATGTAGAACAAAGTACTGTTTAGTTTGCTGGAATTAGGCAAATAATATGACCTCATGAACATGCCTTTTACAGGGTAGGTATTTCTTATAAATATTTGTTCCAAATACTGTGAGTCAAATGCCAGAATAGGAGATAGCTGATGAATGCCTGTCAAAGCAATCTTCACTTAGTTGAGAAAGCATAATTCTAAATCATAACACAAATTATAGCTGCATGCTGCATTAGCCATCCTAATCTGCATAGTGTATTTTCTGTAATGAATTTCCATGTGATAACACCAAGTCCAGATGTGGCATTAGGATGATCAGTAAGCTTTTTAGATCAATTTATTATGAATGAAAGAGGCATTTGTCTCTTCCTCACACAATTTAATTTGCATTATATTTCTAGAAATCTTAAAAACCCAAGAGAAGGAACTGCAATAGACATTAAACCGATTCAAAGATGTAAGCCCTTAGTTTCCTTATGTGACATGGCTGTTTTTTGAATAGAAATGGAGGTATTAATTTGGAAAGAAAGTATAAATTTTGCTTGATGATGAAGGAAATATTGGAGTTTATGCTCTTTGGACAAATGGAGAATCATTTGTCAGAAAATTATTGTTTCTAATCAGAAATCCAAATATTGTCAATTTGAATTTAAATTATAGAAAGGATTGCTATATCTTTGTAGGAAGACAGGAATTTAAATGAGTGCCATTACTAAGACATACATAACGTTCTTAGCATTATCCTATAAATAGTGCTATTGGGGTGTGTGTGTGTGTAATTTTCATGTCCAGATCAAATGATCCAATGGCATTTGTTAAATGTCTTTTATGTGCACACAATATTAGTTTCTGTTAAAATGACAGAATGACACACATGTTTTTGAATTATAAACTTTTAAGATTGGAAGGAAAAGAGCCTATAGTCCAATCCTCTGCCCAGAAGTGACAGACGTCATCCTCAAACTTTTATTATCAGGTGCCTCTGCCTCAAACCTCTAGCCTTAAGTAATTCACAATCTCATATAGAACATTCACATTTTACAACCTCTTGAAATTTTCAGACATTTCCAGTTGTCAGCCATGGACATCTTTATATAATTCCAAATTCTACTTCCCTAAAATATAGATGTGTAGGGAACTATCTCATGCTGTCAAGACATGCTTCATTCCTGGTAGTTCAGAGCAACACTCAGTACTTACTTTTGAATGAGCCGTATGAAAATTATAAAAAGTCATCCTCTTACATATTATCTTACCTAATCAGGTGATGCAATATTCTATTCTGAAGTCTCAAGGCTAATGGCTTGAGAAGGCTTTATAAAATGAGGTTACGGAGTAGGTAAGAATTTGGACTATGGTGTAGAGGGTCTTAGATTAACATTTCTTAGCATTTTTACTGGTTCTTTGACCTGAGACAATTTATTTGACTTCCATTAGAGAAGCTCTGCTTTTATATATTCCATGCATTGGCATATGGAGTCAGATTTCATTTGCTAAGTGAATGAGCTAAGTGAATAAGCTATTCTTTTTAAAAAAATTTAGAGGGTACTAAGCAAACTCCTTACTTCACCAAAATGACCAGCTCTACAGAATCTGTAAAAGATAAACAGAGGAAAAGGAAAACTTTGCTTATTCTCAGGGATGTCGTCATTAATTTGAGAAAATAAGATACAGTCACACGGAAGGATAGCTGATTAATGTGTACCAGAGGAATGATATTAAAGAGCTGAGGAGTGTAGTGGTTAAGAGCCTGGGCCCTGGAGCCAGGCTGACTGGTTCATATACCCACTTTATAACTTATAGCGTAGGTCTTGGGCAACCTACTTAATCTTCCTGAGCCTCATCTATAAACCAGGGATAATAACAGTACTATACAGTATTATGAGAATTACATGACATAATATGTGTGAAGCTTTTGAACAGTACTGGTAGTATAGTAGGCATTAATTGATTATACTTTCATACCTCTATTAATGCAGAAAGGAAAGAATATTTTTATGCAGTGAAGAGCATAGATAAAGGAGGTCTACTGTAGTTAGCAATTGTCCAGATCCACGTGGGTAGCCTGTGTGCTTATGCCAATCTTGAAGCACCACTCTAGTCTTTGACACAGCTCAGAGCCACTTGATTCCCCACAAGACATACACAAGAAATTGATATTTTCCTAAAACAATGTGAGGAGATTCAAAGGAAGGTTCAGGACACTTTACCTAACCCAACATCATGGATCTCTCTTTGATCCACTCTGTTTTCTTCAAATCTCTTTCTGATGTTAAACACCTTATCCATGGCTTCTCTGGCAGCATTGCTTCTACCACCCTTCTTCTGGTAGACCCCAACATACTACCTCAACTCAGAGTCTCAAGATGCTTCTGGTTCACAGCCTCACATTCACAATTCTGCTCAGCAACCAAAGAATCTACTTCAGAAATTCTACTCATTAGATGGAGAAAAGGCTGCTAGAATATATTTCCCCTCTGAAAAATCAAACAAAAAGAGACCAATGGAGGAAAGTGTGATCTCACTACCAAGCAATGTCAGAGGACTAACGTTGGATAAGAATGCCTGATAAAAACTGTTGGACTTTTTTCAGTAGGTGCAAGAAACCACTACAAGCTTTTGGGTAAGGGAAATAAAGAATAAACACAATCTTTCTGAAGATAACTTACTTGTATTGGTCCAAAAAAAATCAGAACTGGAACCAGAACATCTAAGTTTCTGTGATTTGATCTTTAGAAAGTCACTTTGTCTTTGAGATTTATTTCTCCATCTTCACACAATGTGGAGAAAGGCTTGAGTTAAAAGACAATTTATTTTTCTTTTCGAATCAGAAATCCCAAATCCTAAAGTAGTTCACCAGATGTCACACCATCCATTAGAGTCAGAGCTGAGATTTTTAAAAGACCTGAGTTCTGGAGGCTGCAGACTCTATAGTGCTTAAGACTGAAAGTGTTTCATTTCTGAATTGACATTTTCATGACTAGCTAGAGTGATTAAATCCCCTTTATAGATTTTCTTTCATAGTATGCCAATCAAGGTTGAATTCGTTGTGTTACTCTTTTATGCAAACTTTCATGGGGTCTTCCCCTTCCTTTGGGGTCCGACCTTTGTCGATGCTGTCTTCTCTATAAAACATCTTGTCTTTCTAGATAAAGGTTTAAGAATAAAGAAACATATGGATGAGCACCTTGTCTGTGCTGAGCTATGTCCACACACAGATAACCACATTTGAAAGTGAAAGGATGTGAGTTTTATAGATTTCTGAATTAAAATTTGGAGAAATGAAATGACTTATTGAATTACTGGAGAAATGGCTTAATCTAAGTCTAGGGATACTCATTTGGATGATTTAGCTATTTTTTTAAATACGGAAAAGTGATCACTATAAAATTTTGGATAATGGTTACTTAGGGGAGGATGAAAGATGAAAACGATATGATAGGAATGTAGCTCTTGAGAGTGGCTTTTCCAGTAATGAGCAAAAAGCTATTTCTTGCCTTGGTTAGTTTCTATTAATAGTAATTAATTAAGCTATACATTTGCCTTTTGTGGTTATCTGCATTTATGTTTTAGTTTACAGTAGAAAGAGTGTGACAATTATCCAAAACTCATCAGGACTTTTGGTGTTGGTGGTATAGGTAGAATTTGAAACCAATGATGAGTCTACAAAGACTCAGAAGCATTCTGCCACTCCAGGCAGTAAGAAGGTGCAGCTAGAAGTATTAAAAACCTTGGTCACCAAAACTTTAAAAAACCCACAGAGGTTCTCGCTCATCTTTCTCCAATTTCTAATTTGATTTCAGAGAGGCAATCTAAAAAATAATCTTACTTTTAAAGATACAATTAAATAATGAGTAGTAATTCCACTAAATTAGTCACTGCTTACTATTAAAAAAAATAAAATGCTATTTGCCAGAAACTGCTTTTTGAGTAAAATAATTCAAATGATATTCATTCACGATGCCATTCCAGATACCCATTGGTCCAATATGTTAAACTTTTTGTTTGTGTTCTCCTGGGTCTTCAGGAACTATGTGATATAGGGGTCTAAGTGGCTTAGGCAGCTTTGTTCTGTGCTATCAGGTCTTTCACAGTAAACTTGTGCAAAGACCTTTATTTCATTTCTACACCCCGTAGTGCTTGAGAGAGACCAAAAAGTGAAGAATAGATTTTACATTGTCTTGAAGTTCATGATTGCCCTGCTGTTTAAAAAACATTTTTAATATAGGAGACCATTAATTACTAGGATTCTGATTGTAATTGCCTGGTCTCAGAATTGATGAACAAAGCCATTTTAGAAAGCAATCAATTTGAAATCTAATTTGTTGGCGAAATGAACCATATAAACAAAATGCCACTCGCAGTTTGTCTAAAATGAGATGTGCTTAACGAGCCCATCATCTTCTGCGATCCTCATCACTACGGGTCGCAGCTACCTCAAATGTCATCAGTCGGATCCAGCCCACAGAAAGCTGAAACAGAACACTGCCCTGTGAGCAGACTGAAATGGGAAACAGATGGCTTTGCAATCCCTGCAGGGTGACTTTTGGGGGCAGCTCTAGGGTGAAAGCAGAGTCGCTACTAAGATCGACAAAGTGCTGTAACTCACTCATCTGCCCTGTGTCATCCACCAGAAGTAGCTGTGATGGTTTAGGGTAACTCGTTCCATTCACCTGTGTTCAGAATACAAAAGGCAAAAATGCAAATAATTATATTTAGAAAAGAGGATCTGAATTCTTTCTTATGAAATACACACACAATCACACACATATACATGTAAAACATGCATATATAAAAATATAATGTGTATGTGTGTAAATATATATATTTATATGTATGTGGAGAGAGAAAGAAATACATCAAAAGGCAACTGATAGGCTCTATTGTAGAAATTGTACTTTGCACAAAATTTGGTATAGCACTCCCTTCTTTTTCATTATTTAAAGAAAAAAATGCATGTAAAAGTCTTACTGGGTCATCTTTGATGGAATTACTTCATGGCCTTAAGACATTGTAAATTCTTAAATGGATCATAAGAGAACTTTTAGGGGGTATGAGTTAAAGTCTTAGAATTAAACTTGTTTTCTAATTATTTTAAATTTGATAGGCCACTTCGGGAGGCCGAGGGGGGCGGATCACAAGGTCAGGAGATCGAGACCACAGTGAAACCCTGTCTCTACTAAAAATACAAAAAATTAGCCGGGTGCGGTGGCGGGCGCCTGTAGTCCCAGCTACTCAGGAGGCTGAAGCAGGAGAATGGCGTGAACCCGGGAGGCGGAGCTTGCAGTGAGCTGAGATCCCACCACTGCACTCCAGCCTGGGCGACAGAGCCAGACTCCGTCTCGAGAAAAAAAAAAAAAGAAAAGAAAAGAAATTACTAAGAGTCAATGCAGCTTTGTTGCTCAAAGTCATGGACTGGGGGTATGTAAAGAGAATTCATAGTAAATGGAACATCTCTGGAGAAATAAACAGCATTTTAGGAACACTGAAGAAGCCCTTATTTATGGAACTCTTTAAAATTATTCCTTCAGAGAACTGCCAATCCTCTTTGGTAACATGTAACTCTACATTAACCAGAACCCTTCATTATTCAAAGGATGAATTTCCCTTCACTTTTTAAGATAACACTGGAAATTTATTTTGTTTTCATAAAATAGCATCTAATTTCTGAGAATTAATGCTAATTGGATGGCAAATGGATGCCAGAAAGAACAAATGTATATGTTCTTTGGTTAGATATAGATATATACATTGTTACCTGAGAAAAATACTCTCTAGTGAAAAATGAAAAGTGAGTATGAAATAAAGTAATGACAATAATAATGTCAGTGTTGAATACTGACACACACAAGCCACATACATACCTACATGCACACACACAAACATATGTGCATACACACACGTCACATACAGATCTAGATCCAGGAGTATATTTTATATGGGTAATATGAATTCTCTTTCTTGTTTTCTATAATGTTATGTGGGCTTTATTTTTTAACATTTTAAACATCAACAGAGTAAAGAGACAACCTCCAAAATGAGAAAAAAAATGTGCAAAATATTTGCAGATTATTCATCTGGCAAGGTAATAATACCGAGAATATACAAGGAACTCAAACAAAACGACAAGAACAATCAATCTGATTTAAAATGGGCAAGTGATCTAAATGGACATTTTTCAGAAGAAGATATACAAATAACCAAGTATATGAATAAAATGCTCAACAACACTAATCAGGGAAATGAAAGTCAAAACCATAGTGAGATACCATCTCACCTCAGTTAGACTGGCTGTTATACGAAAAAGAAAAAGAGAATAATAACAGCAAACACTGGTGAGGGTATAGAGAAAAGGGAACTTTTATACATTATTGATGGGAGCCAGGGGATGAATGGTCCAGGACATGCCATCTGAGGATCAGGACATGCACACTCAGAAAAGCTGTCACTACTTCTCTCTTCCTTAGCAAAGTGGCACCTTTGCCCATGGCATGCTGTTCCTTGCATGGCTGGTTCTTCCCTGCATTCTTTGCCTACTTAATGCCATCCTGTTCTCAGATCTAGGCTCAGACATCGCTTTCCAGGGAAGTCTCCCATGACGCTCTGGGAAGATCAGAGTCCTTGTAATACTCTCCTAAGACTACGCACTCCTCATTCACAGAACATAACAGAATTGCAATTTTCGGTATGTTTCTATCATTAACCTTATCTTCTGTTTTAGAGTGTGTAGTCTTAAGAGAAGAGAGATAATATCTGATTTTTGCTTACCATTGAATCTCTAGCACCTGTATTACACTTGGAAAATAATTGATTCTCAGTATGTATTTTTGAATGATTTAATGAGTCCTTCCAATTTTGTGTCATTTACTGATGTATCAGCGCTTTTCCATGTGGCTCTATCTAGTTAAATACTTAACATATTGACTAGCAAACAGATAGCCTATTGTTATGACAGAAGACAGCCTCACTGGCCCCATTTCTGGCAGCTGCAGCATCTGACTAACCAAAATTCAGGCAACTTCACTGGCTCCAGGATTTATGATGTTGGAATAGTGTAGAGCTTTGTGCCCTCCCTAGCCTGCATTAATCCATGGTTCTTACCTCTAGCTTGGTTAAACTCAGAGACTTAAAAAAGCCACAGAAGATAATAGAAGAAATTTTAGAAAAAAATAGTTGGAATAGAATAAAACAACAACAACAAATCATTAACCTGTTTTGGACTGTTTGAGAACTTCTTGGAAAACTCAGAAAATAGTTGCTGAATTCTACCACAAGGGCGTTATATCAGGTTTTATCATATTAACACGTTCATCAGCTGCAGATACAGATAGAATACTTCTGTGACAAAATGGGAAGTTAAAATAAACTAAAATAGATCAAAATTTAGACATGATAAATTTTATCATAAAACTACAGAAGTAGGTTGTGAGATGGAAGAGATTACAAGGAGTGAATTAATTTTTACAGTTTCTCAGTTGAGTTATATAGAAGGAGAAAAATGGGCCACGTGTGATGGCTCATGCCCATAATCCCAGCACTTTGGGAAGCCAAGGTGGGTAGATCATGAGGTCAGGAGTTCGACACCAGCCTGACCAAAATGGTGAAACTCCGTCTCTACTAAAAATACAAAAATTAGCCAGGCATGGTGGTGTGCACCTGTCATCCCAGCTACTCAGGAGGCTGAGGCAGGAGAATCGCTTGAACCTGGGAGGTGGAGGCTGCAGTGAGCCGAGATTATGCCACTGCACTCCAGCTTGGGTGACAGAGTGAGACTCCATCTCAAAAAAAAAAAAAAAAAAAAAAAAGAAAAAAGAAAAACAAAAAGCAAACAAACAAAAAAAGAAGGGAAAAATGTAGTAGGGGAAAGAAGAAATAAATTTTCCTAGGCTTGTGAGGCACCTTGGTTAGGACATGAGAATCTTTGAGGCTTGCCAGGGCATGATCTGGCCATCATGTAGGAAGAGACAGTAGAACCACTGGGGAGCTGTAGCCATTGAAGTGATATGTTAAAAATGGCAGCCAGGAGAGCAATTCTGCAAGTATTAGGCTGAGCTTTTGTCTCCAGAATAAGGGTCTTCCTGATTCTCCTGGATCATCCACAAAGCCATCTATTGACTTCCGACTGCAGCCGAGGCCATTGAAGACAGTGTCTGGGGAGGGAGTCTGAATACGAGGCAGTTATGACAAACACAGAGCTCTGCCTCCTGAGGGGGCTGACTGTGCCAGGCTCTCAGAGGACATAACGCGCTTGTTAACGTTTGGTTGAATAGCACCAGTCTCCACAGAGGACGATTTGGGTTCCCATGGAGAAGTCATCAACACAGGGGAAGAATTCAGCCAATTATGCCTCACCTCATCGATCCTATTTAGATGGTAACCCCATGGGGCATGGACCATGTCTTTCTCTGTGTATTATACAGTGTTGAGGAAACACTTGGCACTCAATAAATACTAATCAGGAGCTTGTTCCTTGTCCCTCTCAGCCTCCCACTGAGCTGATCTGAGGAAAGAATTCCCTTTGAAGTTCCTCGTCCCCATGCTTTTTGATAAACAATATGGAGGCTCGGAGAGAGATGAGAAATATATACAGTCATGGAGCTGTTTCTGGTGTCTGCGGATGACAAATGCTATCTCTGTAGTGATATACTTGGGGGTTAAGGGGCATACTGAGTGGGAACATGCAGTGAGAAACACCCCTCTTTCCTCTTCCATAAACGTTGTCTTCCTTTTCATTTCTCACAGATTCATGATTTGTGCTTTCAAACATTCATTAATGCTACTACCAAGTGGTCTGGCTGAGCTGAGAAGCACAGTCTTCATAAGTTTGAGTTCACTTTAGTTGTTCATGCACTTTACCTTGCACCTAGAGAAAAGTGAAGTATAGCTGGGTAACAAATTAGAGGAGAGAATATAAAAAGAAACATTATGAAAATTAAAGTATATTTAAAAGATATCCTGTGATAACTTTAACAGGGCCTTGTTCAGGAGTTTCATACAGCTCTGAAGTGTCTCTATCCCAAAGTGACTTTGGTTATTACACTATAAAAATTATAATTTTTGCATCAAGAAAAAAATACAAATCTTTATAGGCATTAAGATTTAGGAAAAATGCAGAAAATACTATCAGTGAAATAAGGCATTTTGTGCATAAAATTGTATTATATATGCATATTATGCATGTATACTATCAAAGGAATATACAATTTGCTTTACCTACTAGGGAAAGTCTCAAAGTTTTGTCTCTGACTAATGAGACCAAGACATCTAACATCTTTAGACAGGTACTAACAAGGTTAAATTATCTTTAGAAGATGTTACCATAGGTTGAAATGATGGTAGTTCTAACATTTTTATATACTCAGTTCCACCTTTCTCTCTCTCTTTCGCTCCTTCTCCCTTTCTTTAATCTCCATTTCAATATTTCATTTATAAAAACTATTCCATCTGACAACTTACAGAGATGAAGGTTTACCTAAGACTGATTCCATATGCCACTGGCATCTCTTACTTTGCATAAGGTACAGAAAGAGAATACGGCATGATGCAGCAGGACTTTAAAGAGAAGTGTAGGCTGGGCGTGGTGGCTCACGCCTATAATCCCAGCACTTTGGAAGGTTAAGGCGGGTAGATTCCCTGAGGTCAGGAATTCGAGACCAGCCTGACCAACACAGTGAAACCCTGTCTCTACCAAAAATACAAAAATCAGCCAGGCGAGGTGGTACGTGCCAGCTACTAGGGAGTCTGAGGTAGGAGAATCATTTAAACCCAGGAGGTGGAGGTTGCAGTAAGCTGAGATTATGCCGCTGCACTCCAGCCTGGTTGACAGAGTGAGAAGCTGTCTCACAAAAAAAAAAAAAAAAAAGTGAGAGAGAGAGAGAGAGAAGTGTAATGCCTACTCAGATTTCTTTTAAGTATGAAGTCAAATAGCTAAATTTTGCCCTGACAGGTGTTGCAGTTCTAAAAAGGAAAGTAGGAAGTAGAAATATCTTTGCCTAAAGGTAATATGGACAGGAAAATTTTGTTTCTGCAAATTTTCCATTTTGGTATTGTTTTCTTAAACTTAATCTGTCCATAAATTAAGGCCAAAGAATAAGATGTTAAAACTGTAATAACTAAAATATGTGGAAGTTTACTCAATGCACTATTTTTTCACCTTTGGTCATAATGAGTCCTCAGGTTGAATTCATAGAGTTACAGAATATCAAATGAGGGTGAAGTTAGCTCTGTTCTGTATAGGAGAATCACATCATGTTTAGTGTTGTGTTCGGTTTTGGAGACTAACATATTGGAGAGAATTGAAACCCAATATATTAATGAAAGTTTTAGGAAGTGGAGAAGTATTTCGCTCAGAACAAAGAAGGATGAGAGGATAGGTGAGTTGGAAAAATTACACTGATGCGAGTTATCTTTGGTTTTAAGCCAAATTTTAAAAACAATGGTTTGGGCCTGGGAGATAGTTAAATCAGCCATTTGGGTGATGATCTTTTCTGTCATAGTTGCTGAGACTGGGTAATTTTTAAAGAACATAAATTTATTTCTCACAATTCTAGTCACAGGAAGTCCACCATCAAGGTACCAGCAGTTTTGGTGTCCGTGGAAGTCCTGGCCTTTGCTTCCAGTATGGTGCCTTGTTGCCCTGGCTTCTGGAGGGGATGAATGCTGTGTCCTCACATGGTGAAGGGGCAGAAGAAAAGAAGGTCCTAAGCCAGTTCCCTCCAGTCCTTTTATTAAGGTTGGTGCAAAAGTAAATGTGGCCTTTGGCATTAAAAATACTGGCAAAAACCACAATTACTTTTGCACCAACCTAATATAATTCACTACACCATTCATGCAGGCGAAGCCCTCATGACTTAATCACTTCCCCAAAGGACCCCCTCTTAGTGCCACCACAACGGGGTTAAAGTTTCAACACACAAATTTTGGAGGACATTCAGGTCATAGCAGTATGGCATAAGTGATGGTGATGACCAGAATGTTCAAATGTGAACAGTGATCTTTAGCTCAAGATCAAATAGCAGTTAATGCCCACAATCAGATCTGTTCATTCAGATAATCTTTCAATGAATAATGATTGAGCTCATACACTGTAAGAAATGGCTACTAGGCAATATGTGGTGGAATGAGAATGCTATACTATCTGAACCTATGGGTTTTAGTTTTTAGAAAGGCTTTAATCAAGGAACTACAAATTTGGTCTTTAAATATATTTGGTAAGTGCTAATGTATAAAGTGCTTAGAGGATATGCCAGAGGGAATCTGATCTTTCCTGACGGTGGGCTGGGTTGGTCATGAACGACTTCACAGAAGAAGTGATATTATTCTGAGATGTAGATATCAAGAGAACACCAAAGAGAACTGTTAAAAGAAAAGCTTTAGCTGAATTAAATTTAAAATAGTTTAAGCAAAGAACGACTTGCGAATCGGGCAGCCTCCTGAGCCAGAGCAGGCTCAGACACTTCAGCTCGGCCACATGGTGGAAGATTTATGGATGGAAAAAGGAAAGTGACATACAGAAAATGGAAGTGAGGTACAGAAACAGCTAGGTTGATTACAGCTTGGTGTTTGCCTTATTTGAATCAGTTTGAACAGTTGGCCACCTTTGATTGGCCAAAACTCGGTGATTGACACAAGAGTAGACTACAATCTGTATAGAACTGCATTTAGGTTATAGTTCACAATGTACAGAGAAACCTTTTGGTCAGACTTAAAAAACCTAAGGAGACAGCTTTAGGCTAAATTTGATTTAACAGATTGGACCAGGTACAGCGAAGAGCAAGTGTGAATAAAGACATGGAAATAACATTCTAGGGAAGAAACAGCATGGTGCATTTCAAGGAGTGGTAAGACACCCTGCATGAAGAGGACATGGAAAATGAGAGGGAAAGGGCTGTGTGATGAGAAAGGGGAGGACTTGCAGGTTTTGATGCAGATTTTGGATTTTATTCTAAGAACAAGGAGAAGCTCTAAGTGTGAGTTTGGTGTCATGAGATACACCTTTTGGCAAGATCACACTGACAGTAGTGTAGAGAATGGTGTGGAAGCTGTCATGGTCATCGGTGGAGAGATGTTTTAAAAAGTCGTTGAGTAGTTTTCCATCCACAATAGCCAGAGTCACCTTTTCAAGGTCCCTAAGGAAGGCGTAGGTACAGAAGACAAAATCAAACAGGTAATTACTTACTCTCCCTACAGGACTCCTTTTTCACACTCAGGTCTATTCCGTGATCCTGAAATCGATGGACCCCATGGAAACCACAAGAATTCCCTCTTTTTCACCTCTCAGGGCAGAGCCAGGTTGAAGTGAGTAGTTCCAAACTCTCAACCTTAAACCCTGTCTGGAGTGTTGGGTAGTCCCTCCCAACCCTTTCCCCCAGGCACGCATTTCTAGTAGAGGCTAATAAAGAACAGAGAGATAATCTATTCAAGAGGGGGAAATCCAAAGGAAGCTGCTACTGGCAGCAAGAGCTTTTATTCCTTTCTTATCAGGGTGAAACCACCAGGTTCCTCCTGCATAACCCAGGGCCTCCAAATACAGCTTTGTCCCCTGTGGTGGAGCTCCTCTTCCCCAAGGTGGAGTGAAAGGACAACCCTGCCTGAATGAAACTTACAGATGGGCATATGAAACATTCCCATGAAACATTACATATGTGTAGTGAGACATGAGTATCTTCCCAAATTCTATAGGGAAACATTCCACAATTGGCCCAGATTTTCAAAAAATGGAGTTTTCACTTTTCCCCTTGGGAATACATTTACGTCTTCTGATCTTAAGTAGAATGCTGTTGAGAATTCCTTGTTCTATTTATTCACTTGTTTTGCAACTATTAGCATTCTCTATATATCAGGTGTAGGAGCATGTGTGGCGGAGGCAGCGGTGAAGGAAGCATGGAGAACACAACCTCATGTCTGTCTGCACGGAGTGTACAGGCACTAAACAAGCACACTTAATTTTCAAGGTATTTGTTGACTGCACACTATGCAAACACTGCATTAAGGACGTTGTATACAGAGGTTAACTGAGAAGATATTATCTCTGCACCTAATCGAACTTATATGGACCAGTGGTGGAGAGAGATAAATAGCAAAGCAAATAAAAATACAATGACAAGTTCAGTTAATGCTTAAAGGGAATGTCAGGGGACCATGAGAGAGAATGATGGTGAATTGAAGAAGCCAGTCTGAGAAATCATGCTTAGCTGATAGTTGAATAATAATGATTAGCCAGGTTGAGATTAACTGGGAACATTATTCTTGCAGAGGTAATAACATTCATGTAAAGGCTTACCTAGGGCCTTGTAGAACGTGGATATTTAAAGATGAGGAAGGTGATACATGTAAACAGATGTGTCCCTCAGTAGGGCTACTGAGGAAGAGCAGGGCCGGCCCACGAAAAACCTGTAAGGCCAGACTCAATATTTTGTATTTTATGAAAAATGGAAAGCCACTGAAATGTTTTAAATAGGGGAGCGTATAAACTCTGTTACATGTTACATAATCACTCCGGATGTGGGTGGGGAGCAGACTGATGGGGAGTACTGAGAATACCATTGTATAAGGAGGAAATTCTAGAGAAATCAGGGCTGCTTGAGTCACATAGTGGCAGTGGAGATGAAGAGATGTGGAAGTTTTGCTATGGGTTCGGATACAGAATTGTGAGATGAGTAACTATTTCTTAGCAGACTGACACTGTATTCTTCTAAGACATTCCGTAAAATATCTAGTGTAAAGGGCTTCCTGCTGGAGAACACGGGATACTTGGAATTTCATGTACAGAAAACATTCAAGAATTTTCTCAGACTATACTTACATCAATAATTTTAAAACTTTGGATTTATATAATTTGTATCATTTTAGTTGACTGTGAAAACTGTAACCTGACAGTCACAAACATGTTTTTTTCCATATTTTATCATTCATGGAATTTATATATATTGAGTACCTACTAAGTGTCGGGTGGTTAACATACATTATTTTAGCACATATAGGCTCTCCCCCATAGTATATAGAATAGATGACATCAAAAGATATCCATATCTTAATCCTGAAAACCTGTGAATAGTTACTTTACATGACAAAAGGTACTTTGCATGTGTGATTCAATTAAAGATCTTAAGCTGAGAGGATTATCCTGGATGAACCAGTTTGGCTCAGTATATTCACAAGGGTCTTTATAAATGAGAGACCAGAGGGTCAAAGTCAGCAAAAGGAGTGTGATGGTGGAAGCGGAGTTTAGAGGGACATGCTGTGAGGATAGAGGAGGGGACCATGAGCCAAGGAATGCAGGTCCCCACTCCCAACTGGAGAAGACAAGAAAATGACATCTCCCCTGGAGCCTGCAGAAGGAGCACAGCCCTGACCACACCTTGATATTTATCCTTGTAAGACTCACTTTGCACTTCCTAGCTACAGAACTACAAGATAATAAATTTGTGTTATTTTAAGACAGTAAGTTGGCGGTAATTTGTGTGTGTGTGTGTGTGTGTGTGTGTGTTTTAATTTTTTTGTTTTTATTGTTTTTATTTATTTATTGTTTTAGCTTTTATTAAAAAGTTCAGGAGTATATGCATAGTTTTGTTACATAGGTAAACTTGTCATAGGGGTTTGTTGTCCACATTATTTTGTCACCTAAGTATTAAACCTAGTACCCACTAGTGATTTTTCCTGATCTTCTCCTTCGTCCCACTTTCCATCCTCTGATAGGCCCCAGTGTATGTTGTTCCCCTCTGTGTATCCACGTGTTCTCATCATTTAGGTCCCACTTATAAGTGAGAACATGTGATATTTGGTTTTTCTGTTTCTGTCTTAGTTTGCTAAGGATAATGGCCTCCAGCTCGATGTATGTCCCTGCAAAGGACACAATCTTATTCTTTCTATGGCTGCATAGTCATAGTATTCCATGGTGTATATGTACCACATTTTCTTTATCCAGTCTATCATTAATGTGCATTTAGGTTGATTCCATGTCTTTGCTATTGTGAATAACGGCACAGGAAACATACACATGCATGGGTCTTTATGACAGAATAATTTTATATTCCTTTGTGTATATACACAGTAATTTGGCATTAGTGTATCAAATGGTGTCTCTGTCTTTAGGTCTTTGAGGTATCACTACACTATTTTCCACAACGGTTGAACTAATTTACACTCCAACCAACAGGGTATAAGCATTCCTTTCTCTCCACAATCTCATGATCATCTGTTATTTTTTGCCTTTTTAATAATAGACATTCTGACTGGTGTGAGATGGTATCTCATTGTGGTTTTGATTTGCATTTCTCTAATGATCAGTGATGTTAAACTTTTTTCATATGATTGTTGGCCATTTGTATGTCTTCCCTTGAAATGTGTCTGTTCATATCCACTTTTTTATGGGGTTGTTTTTTTCTTGTAAATTTGTTTAAGTTCCTTACAGATGCTGGACATAAGACTTTTGCATAATTTGCAAAACTTTTCTTCCACTGTGTAGGCTGTCTGTTTACTTTGTTGATAGTTTGTTTTGCTGTGCAGAAATTCTTTAGTATAATTAGATTTCGTTTATCAATTTTTGTATTTGTTGCAAGAGTTTTTGGTGTCTTCATCAAGAAACCTTTGCCCATGTCTGTGTCCTGAATGGTATGTCCCAGGTTTTCTTCCAGAGTTTTTATAGTTTTAGGTTTTACATTTAAGTCTTTATCTTGAGTTAATTTTTGTATATGGTGTAAGGAAGGGGTCCAGTGCAGTAATTTGTTATAATGGCAATAGGAAACAGATCCTTCAGTAGGTTTGGTGCTGAAAGATAGGAATGGGATGGTAAATTGAGGTAGCAGGTTTAAAAGTAAGTGCTTTTTAGGATATTATGTGAAAAAAATCACATAATATCTTGAAATTATGTGGAAAATTATGACATTTATAGAATGAAGGTAAGGATTCAGTGGACAGGAAGAGATAAATCATAAAAGGTAGAGAAAGGAAAACTGATGAAAATACAAAGAAGATGGAAATGGCAGTGGAAGAAGAGAAACCAGTGATCTAGAGGAAGAAGTAGACTGTTTTTAGTTTCTGAGACCATATAGAAGATACAACAAAATCTTGAAAGGCATTTAATAGGGAAGTTGAAGAGATTTGTTATGGTGATGACAATGATGTTGACACTGTAGAAAGTAACATCATTTTCTTTTCCTTCCTTCCTTCCTTCCTT